>NC_090448.1:38095591-38404298 GCF_031143425.1 Pleurodeles waltl
GGTTGCTGTTTTAAATTGAAATGCAATTTTAGTTTTGGAGTACAATATGTGATGTTTTTTCCATATGTTTTGTTGCCTTGCTCGTATAGGCCTCTCTTCCACATGTGTTGTTGCCTGGCTCCCGAAGGCTCTTTTTCCGCATGCGTTGTTGCCTGTTGCATACAGGCCCCTCTTCCACATGTGTTGTTGCCTGTTGCATACAGGCCTCTTTTCCACATGTGTTGTTGCCTGGCTCATGAAGGCCCATTTTCCATATGTGTTCTTGCCTTCCTTATACAGGACTCTCTTCCACATGTGTTGTTGCCTGTTGCATACAAGCCCCTCTTCCACATGTGTTGTTCCTTGCTCATGAAGGCACATTTTCCATATGTATTGTTGCTTCCCCTGTACAGGCCTCTCTTCCGCATGTGTTGTTGCCTGGCTCCCGAAGGCTCTTTTTCCGCATGTGTTGTTGCCTGTTGCATACAGGCCTCTCTTCCACATGTGTTGTTGCCTGGCTCCCGAAGGCTCTTTTTCCGCATGTGTTGTTGCCTGTTGCATACAGGCCTCTCTTCCACATGTGCTGTTGCCTGGCTCCCGAAGGCTCTTTTTCCACATATTGTTGCCTGTTGCATATAGGCCTCTCTTCCATATGTGTTGTTGCCTGGTTCCCAAAGGCCCTTTTTCCGCATGTGTTGTTGCCTGTTGCATACAGGCCCCTCTTCCACATGTGTTGTTGCCTGTTGCATACAGGCCCCTCTTCCACATGTGTTGTTGCCTGGCTCATGAAGGCCCATTTTCCGTATGTGTTGTTGCCTCCCTTGTACAGACCCCTCCTCCACATGTGTTGTTGTGTGGCTCATGAAGGCGCCTTTTCTGTGTGTGTTGTTACCCGGCTGGTGAAGGCCATTTTCTGCATGTGTTGTTCCCGGGCTGGTAGATGCCCCTTTTCCCCATGTACTGTTGCCCAGCAGGTGGAAGTCCCTTTTTCGCAAGTGTTTGTGGCTGTGCTGCTGGCGTCCAGCCTGATTCTTGCATCCAAGATGCGGGCAAGCAGACGGAATGCATTGCTGAAGGCCTGCGGTGGGTGCGGGGGACACTCCCGTGGGCCGCTGTGCTGTTCTTTTAATCTTACATTGCAGTGGGCGGCCCGTCGGTGCTTCGGCCTGCTAATAGCTCTAACTCGGAGAAATGCGACACCCAACTGCATTGCAAATGCTTGTTTCTACTGGTGTTGTTGCCTGCCTTATGGAGGCCCCTTTTCTACATGTGTAGTTGCCTGGCATGTACAGTCCCTTTTTCTACTGGTTTTGGTGCCTGCATTATGGAGGCCCCTTTACTACATGTTGTTGCCTGGCTCATGCGGGTTCCTTTTCTGCATGCAATGTTGGTTGACTTGTGGAGCCCACTTTTCGACGTTTATTGTTGCCTGGAGGCCCTGTTTTTCTTATCCCTAAACCCTGAACATAGCAGTCACCATCACCCAACCTCTAACCCTTGCTTAACTTTAACCCTGAATATAAAGGTAATCCTAAACTTAGTCTCCTTATTGCTGACTCATTCTCTTCCCCTAACAGTTACCTGTCCTTTTAAAGTGTTTAGGAGTTACCCCGCCCTTCCCCAAGATATTTGTTCACCACAGTTTTTCACCCCACATATTGACATTCCAGTTCAGAGGCAAGTCATAACTTGCCTTACTCCCACATAGGTTTCACCAACAAGTCTCATGACCCTTTCTTTGTGGGCTCTTACCTGTTCTCCCCCCTTAGGACTTAGCCAGAACCCTCGCCTCCTAAACCACACTATCTTTACTCCCCCTTGGCACGGCTGGTCCTCGTAAACAGGACGATATGGTGAGGGACACCCCACAACCGCTGGTCCACACTCTGCATCAAGAAACACCAGTTGATCAAGTAGTGGATGTGAGCTGCATTAAACCCATGTAACATAATGCCAGAAACTGGCAGTGCCATACAGAAGCAAGTTTGTTAGGGTTTCTCAAAACCTAAGGGTTGTGAACCAAGAAGGGTTACAGGAACCGCCTGTGGAAGGGTCACATAGTGGAGTCGGATTCATCAATTAAGTCATTACCAACTAGGCATGTGTTTTCAGACAACGAGGCATGATGATGGTCATCACAGCACTAGCGAGGAAGGGAAGAGGTGCATTGCTTTGTTTTTCGGATAACTAGGCTTGGCTATGACCATCACACATCTGGAGGGAAGGAGACAGGTGCAGTCCCTTGGTTTTCAGACAACGAGGGTTGGCTCTGATACTCCCACCACCAGGGAGAAAGATAGAGAGGTGCAATCCTTGGGTTCGCGGGTAACTAGGCCAGGATCTGACCCTCCCACCACCAGAGTGAAAGGGAGGTGCAATCCTTTTGTTTCATATAACGAGATCTGTCTCTGATCCTCAAATCTCCAGGGTGAAAGAGAGGTGCAACCCTTCAGTTCTCAGTTAGCGAGGCCTGGCTTTGACCCTCAGACCACCAGACCACCAACGGGAAAGGTAGAGGTCCAACCTTCCGATGGGAAACATCCTTTTTTACGATTTTTTTTTCCGAAAGTCGTGGTTAACGAAAGCGCAACAACGCTTTTTTTTAACCACGACTCCGTTTTTTTGTGCCTTAACTACGTATGTTCTGAACAACGAACATGCGTGGTTAAGGTACAAAGAAGGGAGTTGGCGAAGGTAAGTGGTGGGTTTAGGTTTTGGGGAGGGGGTGGGGGGTCAGGGGGTTTTAGGTTTTGGGGTGGGGTTAGGGGGGTGGGGCGTTTTTGGTTTTGGGGAGTGGGTGGGGGGTCAGGGGGTTTTAGGTTTTAGGGTGGGGTTGGGGAGGTGGGGCATTTTTGGTTTTGGGGAGTGGGTGGGGGGTCAGGGGGTTTTAGGTTTTAGGGTGGGGTTGGGGGGTGGGGCGTTTTTGGTTTTGGGGAGTGGGTGGGTGGTCAGGGGGTTTTAGGGTGGGGTTGGGGGGGTGGGGTGTTTTGGGGAGTGGGTGGGGGATCACGGGGTTTTAGGTTTTGGGGTGGGGTTGGGGGGGTGGGGCGTTTTTGTTTTTGGGGAGTGGGTGGGGGTCAGGGGGTTTTAGGTTTTGGGGTGGGGTTGGGGGGGTGGGGCGTTTTTGGTTTTGGGGAGTGGGTGGGGGGGTCAGGGGGTTTTAGGTTTTGGGGTGGGGTTGGGGGGGTGGGGTGAGGGATGTAGGGTGAATGGTGCATATTGCTAATGATTTTATCAGGAATGCCTTTACAACGAAATATCGTTGTTAAGGCATTCGTGGTAAAATCATTAGAAGTAGCAACGAGGTCGGTGTTCCGACCTCGTTGTTAAGGCAGTAGTTGTTTTTGAAGTCGTTGTTTCGTCGTACAATCCCTTCTGATTTTTTGATGGCTTGGCTCTGATCCTCACAACACCAGAGAAATAAAACTCTTTGGTTTCAGATAACAAGCTTTGCTCCTGATCCTCACAACTCTAGAGAGAATGAGAGGTGAACCCCTTTGGTTTGAGAGAACAAGGGTTGCCTGTGATCCTCACATCTCTAGAGCGAATGAGAGGTGAAACCCTTTGATTTGAGATAACAAGGGTTGCCTCTGATCCTCACAACTCTAGAGAGAATGAGAGGTGAAACCCTTTGGTTTGAGATAACAAGGGTTGCCTCTGATCCTCACACCTCTAGAGAGAATGAGGCAGGTAGAACTCTTTGGTTTGAGATAACAAGGGTTGCCTCTGATCCTCACAACTCTATAGAGAATGAGGGAGGTGAAACCCTTTGGTTTGGGATAACAAGGGTTGCCTCTGATCCTCACAACTCTAGAGAGAATGAGGGAGGTGAAACCCTTTGATTTGAGATAACAAGGGTTGCCTCTGATCCTCACAACTCTAGAGAGAATACGGCAGGTAGAACTCTTTGGTTTGAGATAACAAGGGTTGCCTCTGATCCTCAAAACTCTATAGAGAATGAGGGAGGTGAAACCCTTTGGTTAGGGATAACAAGGGTTGCCTCTGATCCTCACAACTCTAGAGAGAATGAGGGAGGTGAAACCCTTTGGTGGCCATCACACTACCAGGCAGAAGGGAGTGGTGCAACCTCGTGGTTTTTAGATAGCGAGGCCTGGCGCCGGCTCTGACCCTCACACCACCAGGGTAAAAGCGGTGCAAACATTTGTTTTTCAGATGACAAGGCCTGGCTGTGAGCCTCGCATGGCCAGGAGGAATGAGAGAGGTCTAACCCTTCAGTTTTGGATAGGGGGTCTTGGCTCTGATCCCCAAAACACTGGGGATAGATGCAACCCTTTGGTTTCAGATAATGAGCCCTGGTTCCGACCCTCACACCACCAGGAGAAAGCCAGAGAGGAGCAACCCCTTTGTTTTCAGATTAGGGATTTCACCCTCACACCATCAGGAGGAAAGTACTTCAGATACAACTCTGACCCTCAGACCACCCGATAGACTGGCAGGACCCTCACGACTGGAGATGGCTGGCTGTGAAGTTGCAAGACTTGTGGTGACTACCCAGGTCTACTGCTGATTAACGAGAATTAATTATCAGCTTCCTTTTAAACTCCGTGATAAACGAGGCCTTCACAGGAGAACTGGAGTGCAGTGGAGAATGTGTCTGGAGTCCTAGCAGGAGGCAGTGGTGAGGAAAGGCCTGGCCGATCCATCTTCTAGGACACTTGCTGGTGGCCTCTTCCCACTGGAGGGCGGGCATGGAGGAGGGGGCCCTGTCAAGTTGCCCCAGGACCCCACTCTGAATTCCACCTTCTCCTTATCGCAGTCAGAGGGGGCAGAAAGCGTCCATGGGGGCGTAGCATCAGGAGAGGTGCTTGGGGTGTTGCACCCCTAATAAATGCATTTTGTGAGAAATAATTGGGCCCAGGCGCTTTCAGTCGGGTATGGTGCGGTGTCTGCCGGATTTCACCAGGAAACCTTGCAAACAGAGGCAATAAACACATGCACACACTATTTCCCTCACTCTGTTTGGAAAGGCTTCAAAAATTGTGGTTATTTGACATAATGTATTTTATCTCATTAAGTACCCCTACCAATCTGCATTTCTCTCTTTCCACTGCCACTTAAGCCGCTCTCCTACACCCTACTTGACGTATGATGTATTTTAACATTATGTGCCAACGTGACTGTTGGGAAATCTATATAGATACATATGTACAAGTTGATAGCAGAAAAGACCTCAGTACTAACAGATTTCACCTTGTTGTAAGGTCTGTTGACCCTACCCACCTGTCACAATTATGTTATTGGAGTGGGGAAGTTGTTTAGGCCATAATTGAGGAATAACCAACCGCAAAGTAGTTGACATCTAGTTTTCAGAATTCCTATGTGGAGTAGTTACCATCATTCCACATTACTCTAAATCTGCAGAATGTGATAGTGGTGTGACAGTCGGGTGGTCACACATTTATCTGTCTCACTGTACTGTGTGGTAGTCTCAGACATTTCACTCTCACACTGATCATCGAGAGGTGGATAGCTACTGATTTTATTTACCATTTTGTCTCATCGCCTCCCTATTCGAAGAAAAGGATCCTGCGAGCACTGCAGGTTCAGGTGCCTAATGAAACAAGGCCATTTGGCCATAGAACCAGCCTGGACTTTGTCATAGGGTGGGCCAACACTGAGTGTTTGCTCTCACTCTTACAAGAGGTGGTGCTGAGTTACTTCCTCAAAACAGAGGCTAACAATGGTGTTGTAAAGTACATTTACGAGAGGCGATTAGTCAGATACATTACATGTAGGGTTGAGTTTCCTCGGGCGGCTACTTACTTCCCTAAAAATCACCCAACTGTTGGGATAAACTGCCCCATGCTGGGCATTCTTTGTGGACAAGTTAGGTCTTTGATGTTTGCAGCTACCAGGGCTCTACAGCAGTATGCTGACCTTGCAAAGTTTCTGCCCTGGGTTGACCCGACTCTCTTATACTGCATTGGAGTAGGGTTTGTCCTTGAGTTCCATGGGGCACCTCGGTTTATGAATGAATGTATTTAGTTACTTTGTATGTGTGACGTAGTATACTGCAGCAGGTGTCACCATCCTTCAGGAATATGGAAAAAATGTTGGCATGGTTTATTCATTTCTTGGTCGTAAGCGCCCAGAATGGTGAGAAGAAAGTAACTTCTGGCCGACGTTGGCACTTGTGAGGTGGGAGTGAAAGGATGGTGCAGCAGGAAGTCGAGTCTGCTGTACCAGAGATTTAGGGTTGATGGAATCTGAGGTGTCTGCAGTACTGGAAGGTATGTTCTGTACGTCCGATAGGAGTAAGGGCACATCTCATATCATTGGTTCTGGGTTGGAGAAGAAGCCACTCGGGATTGAGAAGGTGCGGATGGAGCGACAGTGGACGAGCTTGCCTGAGAGAAAAATTGATCCTTTTGTGTGAACAGCCTGATCACGTGGGAGTCCTGAAGAACTCTTGCTGCTGTGATCATCCTTGCTGCTCCTTGTTTGTACCGACTGCTTGAAGTGTGGCATCTTCACCCGCTCTCTGTGTGGTCACAGTTGTCTAGTCACACGAGCATGAGGGCGTGAGTGGCTGTGAGGCTTTCATCACAGGTGAGGGTTTTACGCTTGGACAAGAGTCCTCCGAGACCAACACATGCTGTCTGCTTTGCTGTTAAGACTCTAGAAGGGTGAAAGAGACACTCAGGCATGCAGCTTGCCTTCTTGCGTTAGACTTATCGTTGTTGGAGGGGGCCTGCGAGCGGCTAGTGAGTGTTTTTGGCTAGAGAGATCTGAACTGCTGGCTGCTAATAGCTAATAGCGTTTTAGCTGTAAGTCATCTGGGTAAAACCAACTGTGTGAGATATTTTGTTGGAATTTAGAGAGCTACTTTGTAAGGTTTTGGTTGGGTTTGGCCCCCAAATGTCAGGAAGATTTGGGTATCCTGCACCTACCGTGGTACTGAGAAGAAAGTAGAAGCGAGAAGACATATCCTTAGGGTGAAACTACACAGAAACTTTTCAACACCTAAATGTCCATCCATGGCTACTTCCTTTAGGCAGTGTTTTGGGAGGGACTCAACTGAGTTAAGGTCGGGTCCGCTTAAACCCATCCTCATTTCCACTGGGGTCGAGAAGGAAAGACCAAAGAGATCAACGACAAAACTCATGCAATCAAGTCATGAATGAGGAGGAAATTTAAGGGTGTAATTATGTGCCCGGTAACATATACACATGTGAAAGGATTCTGGTTAAGCTAAGCATTTGCAGTTTTAGGGGCCTGTGTGTCAGATAAAAACCAAAGACTCTGTAGTGTTATAGGCTCGAGTGACAGTTCAACATATGTAGCAGGTTTTGGTCAAATGTGGGATTCCGTAGCTTCCATATTTTTCCCCTGTAGTGCTCAACCAGGATAAGAATCTGTTTTTGCTGAATTAGGAATTGGTCAGGAGTTCCATTACATGGACAATTTAGTTAGATCGCAACCATGGTACCAAATGCCCCCCATACCCAGGACAGCCTGCAACTATTTTTAAGATGAACGTGTTCCAGGATAGCCTCAGTTGTTTTGTTCCCTCTGTAGACAAGTACATGTGTCAGTGTACAGATCAGAACACACTGATATGACTTTGCTTCCAAAGTGCAACAAGAACACTTAATGTTTGCGGTGAAACCATGAGTACAGGTATTTGCTTTCTGTATTTGTTTACTAATGGGGTTCATAATAATCCCATAGGGCTGTCTCTTAGTGCTTTTATACCGATTACAAGGCCAACATTTCCAAACGACTGCATGAGAATGAGAGCAAAAAATCAGATAAACCACAAATCATTGTGAATGAAATTGGAAAGATCACACATCTCATTAAAAACAAGATCTATTACCAGGTCCCAAAAGGACATCAGTTGGTCTTAACAGTAGGCATACACTCGGCTACTTGTACAGTGCCATACAGACCCTTGGAGAGCTCGGTTATAACACTGATCCCGAAGACTTGGTCCACCAACCTTAAAGTGGGCCAGAGGTATGCCCCTGCTCCTTGGCTTGATTTAGCTTTGTTGTCTGGTTGAGTCTAACATCTCAAACTGAACATGCCTGTGCTGTTTTTCTGTGTTCACTGCCATCACTGGGTATTACTGTAGGGTGTATCCTGCTTCATGCCTACCTCTTCATGGTCTTGACTTTCATGCCTAGACCTTTCACTCTTTACCAGCTCTCTCCGATGATCCTGCCTTTGTGGCCACCAAGAAGCCAAAGTCTGCGCTATGCTTCTTTCACATGATCCACTCCCTGTCGGACAGACCTTCTAGTCCCATGGCTTGCTCCTAGCATGAGCCTGGCTCATCATTTGTGAGCCTTCTGAGTCCCCCGAGAGGTTCCAGATTGCAGAACTGAACACCCCTTTAAGGAGTCAGCCCTCTGCTGTCACAATCTTCCCAATAAACCAGCCTTCCCTAAACCAACTACCCAGCATGCCTCATACTGACAGATGCATTTGTGACTCAGGGCGTTCTAGGGGCTGAGAGCGCGCATGATCATTTTGTATTTGAGATAAATTGACTTCCTGAGGCTTCTCCCTGTCCTTGCTGGGAGTGTGTGAAGGATGCCCTCCTTTGGGAGAGACATTAGTAGAGGCGACTTGGACGCAAATATGATCTCATCCAGAGGGGAGAAGCAGTGAGGGGGGGGGCTGTGGTGAGTAATTCTAGGGAACCTGCCAGTATTCCTCATGGAGGTGCAGCGTCCTCGCTTCCTCCAGAATGATTAATGTGCCTGTAGCCCACCAGAGCTGGCAGCGCGCGCGCCTTCACCTGCTTTATTCGCTTGCATGCACCGCACTCCTCGGCCTGGCAGGAGCGCCTCTCCCTCTTATTACCCGCCTGGAAATATTGCAAGAGAACTCTTTGCATGGTTGACTTCAGGGCCGCCTGCGTGCATTGACCGCTTGTTGGGCAGAGTGGAGGCAGCGGGATACGTGTGGTTGGGCACGGTGGCGCCATGCAGGGCCCTAGCGTCCAAAGGCTTCAGGAAGTGGATTAGTATTCACTGGATCCAGTGTTGTTTTAGGTGAACAGGATTCTGCCAACAGCTCGCGTCTGCCTCTTGTATGTCTGGTCTGTGCTTGGCCTGTGAGGCTGAGGCTGGTGGACCAGGTCCATGAAGATTGGTCAGAGGAGCATTGCTGGGTTATTGGTACCAGAATATCAAGCAGTTTCTATTGTGCTGGCATAAATTGTAGCAAAAATATCACGACCAAAATATCAAGATGCAAAGTACATATAAGTACGTACAGCTTTATAATAACTACACGGCTACATACCTTGATGGTGTATACACATATATCATCATATGATCGTTGGTATTCTTGCTACGATATTACGAGGGTTACATTAACAATTGATATTGTGACATACAATCACAGTTTGTTTGCCCTTCCTCAGTTGTGACTATGGGCCAGATGTAGCAAAATGCTAATTTGCGACTTGCAAATTGCGAGTCCCTGCGACTCGCAATTTGCAATTTGCAAATTGGTATGCAGTACGGTGTCTCAGACACCGACTGCGACTCGCTATGGGGTCGCAATGACCCACCTCATTAATATTCATGAGGTGGGTCGCTAATTGCGGCCCCATAGCGAGTCTAGGCACCCGCAAACATGGAGGCCTGCTGTCATCAGCAGACCTCCATGTTCGTGACTGCTTTAAATAAAGCAGTTTTTTTTTTTTTTAAGTGTAGCCCGTTTTCCTTAAAGGAAAACGAGCTGCACTTAAAAGAAAAACCGAAACCTTTAGTTTCGGTTTTTTTTCAGGGCAGGTAGTGGTCCTTTGGACCACTACCTACCCTGAAAAAATATTTGTGGGTCCATTCACAAAGTGGAAGGGGTCCCATGGGGACCCCTTCCAATTTGCGAGTGGGTTACCATCCACTTGAAGTGGATGGTAACTGCGACACCATTTGCGACCGCATATGCGGTCGCAAATGGTATTGCATACCACTCAGAATCGCAAATAGGAAGGGAACACCCCTTCCTATTTGTGATTCGGAAATGCATATTGCGAGTCGGTACCGACTCGCAATATGCATTTCTGCATTGGGAAACGCGAATATTTGTTTCCTGCATCTGGCCCTAAGTTCTTGCCCCTACAGCTGTAATTTGAAAGTGTAAATGAGTTACTTATCTTTGCCCCTCTGTACTTCAGTGAGCCCTGTGGCATGTGCATAACCTCCCCTGGTTTGCCAGGTGAACGCACAAATCAAGCTACATCCATAGGTAATTGTAAGATCAATTATTGTAGATTACAGTGTCTTCTGTAAGTGCTTTTCTTGCCTTGATGTAGAGCTGGATCGTAGACATCTGTGATTTAAAATGAAGCAATCGTTCTCAAGTAGATTCAGGATCCCTTGGTCTAGATGATGTTAACGGTCTCTTTTCTTTTCGCAGATGGGATCCACAGTGTGACGGCGCAGTGCGTGCTGAGGGTGATCATCATAACAGAGGACATGTTGTTGAACAGCATCACAGTGCGGCTGGAGAACATGTCCCAGGAGCGCTTCCTGTCCCCGCTGCTGACCAGCTTCCTGGAGGGTGTGGCCACCGTGCTTGCCACCCCCAAGGAGGACGTCTTCATCTTCAACATCCAGAATGACACCGATGTTGGTGGGGCCATACTCAACGTCAGCTTCTCAGCACTGGTGCCCACGGGTGTGCGGGGCCAGTTCTTCAGCTCGGAGGACCTCCAGGAGCAGCTCTACATGAAGAGAATGGCCCTGACCTCCGTGTCCATGCTGGAGGTACTGCCCTTCGACGACAACGTCTGCCTACGGGAGCCCTGCGAGAACTACATGAAGTGTATCTCCGTGCTTAAATTTGACAGCTCGGCACCCTTCATCAGCTCGGAGTCCATCCTCTTCAGGCCAATACACCCTATAACGGGCCTGCGCTGCCGCTGTCCACAGGGCTTCACCGGCGACTACTGCGAGATGGAGATCAACCTCTGCTACTCCAACCCCTGCCAGAACGGGGGCGTGTGTGCCCGGAGAGAAGGTGGCTACACGTGCATTTGCCAGCAGCAGTTCTCAGGTAAGGACATGATATTTTGTCTTCTTTATGTGTTCCTTCGAGGTATACCAGACTGTGTCTGACACACACACACAGCAGTAGAAGGCAGGAAATCCTGTCATTGGCAGAGTCTTGCTTAATGACTTTTGTAAAATGAATGCAATTAGGAGTGCAACAGATGGTATGAATGGATATGAGACTTGCTCCCAGCTGCTGTGGTCTGGATGCAAAAATGACATTTTGGGATTAAGATATGAAATGTCAGTGGATTGCTTCAAGTTAACGGATTAATCGTGCCGAACCTATCTAATTTAGATGCCTGATATTCAGAACACAACAACCTCATGTCCCCTCAGAGTGCACCACAACAGTGTTATGCATAGCTGTACCACCACACTGTGTATGTCCTTGAACGGTTTGCATAAAGAACATTTCCTGAGACCGGGGATGTTTGGTATTGCAACACTGCTAAAAAACAGTTGTTCATTTTTTTTATTCTTTGTGGTCTTGAGAGAACATTTTGATTTAGTAACCTGTGCCAGATGTGGATGGCTTCACGTGTACCAAGTGTTGATGGGTTCACTTGTGGTAGGTTGTGCCAAAAGTTAATGGGTTCACTTGTGCCAAGATATGCCAAATGTTGAGTTCACTTTTGGTAGGTTGTGCCAGAGGTTGATGAATTCAGCTGTGGTAGGTTGTGCCAGATGTTAATGGGTTTACCTGTGCCTAGATGTGCCATATACTGATGGGGGTCACCTTTGCCAAAATGTGCCAAATGTCGATGGGTCTACCTATGCCAAGCGTTGACGGGTTCACCTGTGGTAGTTTGTTTCAGATGTTAATGGGTTTGCCTGGTGCCAGGACGTAGCAGATGTTGATGGGTTATCTGTGATAGGTTGTGCCAGAAGTTGATGGTTCACCTGTGGTAGGTTGTGCCAGACGTTGATGGGTTCACCTGTGGTAGGTTGTGTCAGAAGTTGATGGTTTGTTCACCTGTGGCAGGTTGTGCCTGACGTTGATGGTTTCTCCTGTGGTAGGTTGTGCCAGAAGTTGATGGGTTCACCTGTGGTAGGTTGTGCCAGAAGTTGATGGGTTCACCTGTGGTAGGTTGTGCTTGATGTTGATGGGTTCATTTTTGCTAGGTTGTGTCAGACGTTAATGGGTTCACCTGTGGTAGGTTGTTCCAGAAGTTGATGGGTTCAGCTATGGTAGGTTGTGCCTGACGTTGATTGTTTCACCTGTGGTAGGTTGTGTCAGACGTTGATGGGTTCACCTGTGGTAGGTTGTGCCTTACATTGATGGTTTCACCTGTGGTAGGTTGTGCCTGACATTGATGGTTTCACCTGTGGTAGGTTGTGCTTGATGTTGATGGGTTCACTTTTGCTAGGTTGTGTCAGACGTTGATGGGTTCACCTGTGGTAGGTTGTGCTTGATGTTGATGGGCCCACCTGTGGTAGGTTGTGTCAGACGTTGATGGGTTCACCTATGGTAGGTTGTGCCATAAGTTGATGGTTTGTTCACCTGTGGTAGGTTGTGTCAGAAGTTGATGGGTTCAGCTGTGGTAGGTTGTGCCTGACGTTGATGGTTTCACCTGTGGTAGGTTGTGCCAGAAGTTGATGGGGTCACCTCTGGTAGGTTGTGCCAGACGTTGATGGGTTCACCTGTGGTAGGTTGTGTCAGACGTTGATGGGTTCACCTGTGGTAGGTTGTGTCAGACGTTGATGGGTTCACCTGTGGTAGGTTGTGCCTGACATTGATGGTTTCACCTGTAGTAGGTTGTGCCTGACATTGATGGTTTCACCTGTGGTAGGTTGTGCCTGACATTGATGGTTTCACCTGTGGTAGGTTGTGCTTGATGTTGATGGGTTCACTTTTGCTAGGTTGTGTCAAACGTTGATGGGCTCACCTGTGGTAGGTTGTGCTTGATGTTGATGGGCTCACCTGTGGTAGGTTGTGTCAGACGTTGATGGGTTCACCTGTGGTAGGTTGTGCCAAAAGTTGATGGTTTGTTTACCTGTGGTAGGTTGTGTCAGACGTTGATGGGTTCACCTGTGGTAGGTTGTGCCTGACATTGATGATTCACCTGTGGTAGGTTGTGCCAGACGTTGATGGGGTCACCTCTGGTAGGTTGTTCCAGACATTAATGGGTTCACCTGTGGTAGGTTGTGTCAGACGTTGATGGGTTCACCTGTGGTAGGTTGTGCCTGACATTGATGATTCACCTGTGGTAGGTTGTGCTAGAAGTTGATGGGGTCACCTCTGGTAGGTTGTGCCAGACATTGATGGGTTCACCTGTGGGAGGTTGTGCCTGACGTTGATTGTTCACCTGTGGTAGGTTGTGCTTGATGCTGATGGGTTCACTTTTGCTAGGTTGTGTCAGACGTTGATGGGTTCACCTGTGGTAGGTTGTGCCAGAAGATGATGGTTCACCTGTGGTAGGTTGTGCCTGACATTGATGGGTTCACCTCTGGTAGGTTGTGTCTGACGTTGATGGGTTCACCTCTGGTAGGTTGTGTCTGACGTTGATGGGTTTACCCATGGATGGTTGTGCGAGTTGAAGATGTGCTGAGGCCTGTGAGTTCTTTGCAAGCTTTTTGTTTGGAACGAGTGCCCCTGGGACAAGTATTAAAGATGAACCCACTCTAACGTATTACAATAGACAAACAATTGTCTTCCTAACTCCAAGAATCCAGTATCCATTGTAGATCCAGGAGGGCCGGACCCATGACAGATTTCCAGGATAGCCACAAACCATATATTTACATGCAATGAATCTAAATGAAACTCACTTACTTAGCGGTTATCCTGAAAATGTGTTATGGATTCGGCCTTCCTCTATGACCCGGAGGAAACCAGAATGTATTAATATCTTTCCCATGACTACCTGTTTTATTAAAAAGAACTAGCACGAAGATGCATATCGTGGATATGTTCTTTTAGGCAGGTGTTTGCCTTGTCGTCACGGTCATGTTGTGCACTCGGCTCTTAGGCTCTTCGAGAGACTCAGGGAGGATGGATTGGGTAGGAATATAAGAGAGACGAGTGAATCAATGGCTCAGGTTGACAGAGGAGCTGGAGATTCGAGTGGTGAGACCTGAAAGCAGAAATAGACCAGTAACAGGGCATGAAAATCTGTGGTTTATTGTCAGTGGCCAGGAACTCACCGGTTCGGTGTGGGGCAGAAAGGGCTGTGAATTCAGGAAGTTCATCCCTGAAAGGCTGCGGCCAGGCAGACATTCTAGGAAGGTGGGCGTGTGCCAAGTGTGTGGGACCCTGTAAGAGCCTGTTCTACAGAGGGTACTTGTCTCTTAAGCATCCCCTCAAGGGCTGGGCTGGGAGCTAAAGACAGCACTGGGAATGTGTTACTGCCAGCCCCGTGCTGCGCAGTGATGGAGTGAGCAAGTCTGATCCCCTACAGAAGGATTTTAGAAGTGTCGAGGGAGGGTTCCCTTTCAAGAATCGTTTTTGAAAAATGGGACATACTATTGATTCTCATGGCACAGGTTTTTAAACGCAGTACCTGTAAAAGCGTCGGAGAGACTTGGGAAAGATTCCATTGCACTGTACCCAGGAGAATGGTTTCCCTACAGCAGCAAATTATGTATGTCCAGAGACGTTTTAAGGCATTGGCAAAGTGGGCTCTGACCCAGGGCCCCAGCTTTTCAGGGGGCCCATGATAGAAACAGCTCCATTCTGTAGAGAGTCTTGCCCTGGTGACCTTGAGTAATTCTTAAACAGATTGTTTTAAATACTGTTTTACTTTAATTTATCGTAATGTGAAGTGTGAGAGTCTGATACAGACATTTTGCAGAGAAATGTTGTGTTTGTTTCATGCAACATCGATAGAAAAGTTTCTTTCTGATCAAAAAAGGACCTTACATAAGAGAAATGTGAGGGTGTCACAGAGATTATTTGCAGTAATATTATTCAGCTGCTGCTGTGGTACAATATTTAGAATTTGGATGAGTGCCTGTGCACTGTCAGTGACCTGTCCAAAGAGGGCACGAAAGAGCTGAAACTGGATCATAAGTTCAAAGCTGTTCTGAACAGGGCTCACCAAACAGTTTTGGATGAGGGTCCCCGACATTCTTAAGGTCCCTGCGTTAGAACACTTTGTGCCGCTCCCCAGGGTTGGATTGGTTGAGGATCCCTTAGCCCATCCACCACTGAGAGGCACCTTCTGCGACCCGCCCTCCAACCTGGGGTTTACCTTCGGGCCTTATGATGCTCGTGGCTTGAGCTCCATGTAAGGTTCAGAATTTCCAAGGAACTGTTGTGTGCACATAAATCTCGCTTTCTTCATGATATTTATTCTCAGGCTTTGCTGCCATCCAACCTTGGAAAATCAAGTCAATGATGTGCTTGAAAGAAAGGTTAAATACTTTGTCTCATGCAGAGTCCAAATAAATATGCCACATCCCTCATGGGGTCAGACGAAGGACATCTTTGAGCCAGGTGTTGATTAGTATTCATCATTTGTCCTTCATGACTGAAGTTTTGAATGTAAAGTTTTGATTTTACACAGTTTGGCCATTATACCTTTGGTGAATTGAATGAATATATATATATATATATATATATATATATATATATATATATATATATATATATATATATATATGGAGAAATAAAACATATTGGACAATTAAAATACATTTTAACAATGCACACTAATTTAAAGGATTGGAATAGCTTCAAAGTTATTGATTTGAAATGAGGAGATAAAATGTGTGGAATGCCCCATTGCGTTACTGGCGTAAAGGGAATATACGCACACGCAAATATAGAAAAGTGTCAAATTTATTCTTAGTACGTCACGTCTGCAGACAAGTTTCAGCATTTTTCCCGCATTCGGAGTTGATGGTCTACAGCTTCTTCCGATTTAGATGTGTGATCTTCAGAACATCTGGCTGGATAAGGACTGGCTCGGACTTCACCTCTGATACTGGTGAAAGACCTGTAACCCAAGCTGGGGTTTGTGATTTGGGGGAAATAGCTAATGACAGTGGTGCGATTGTCCATAACTTGATCTCTGCACTAATGCTACGACATTATTTATTTCATGATGATTCCAGTGGAAATGCTAGTTGGATAAAATGGGACCAAGCGAACGCTCTTAAATTTTCATTTCTGATTTCCTCAGGTGCTCTGTCTGGAACTGGATGATTATGTGGTGCACGTGTAAGGGGTAAGGGGTAAAGCCATCATAGTTAACTTTGCTACAGAAAATGTGTGCCAGCTTTAAGGAATTGCTTTGCTTGATGTAGCTTGGAGGTGACAAGCTTCTTTTCAGTGCCTTGGATTGAAGGATAGTTTTGTGCCATGCCACTTGAGTATTTGTTTTTATTGTGAATTGAAATCCTGCCTTTGGAGCTGTTGGATAGCTCTTACTTCAGTCTTCCTTCTCCAATGTTGCTAAATGTTTCCTGGAATGTGCAAGGTACATTGAGTTGTTGGGAAGGACCTCATATGGCAAGTGATAAGGCAGCATTCCCGGTGTCGCCTGCCGCTGTTTGCTCTGTTTTGTGTTGAATTCTCCTGTGGGTCATTTTTGTTGTCTACAAAGATAGATCACTTTGCTGGCCTCTATCGTTTGATGCCTTTTGTTGTATCTCATTTCTGGAGCTATACCTTAAGAACTTTCTTCTGTCCATGCTCCTATCTCAAACCGAGACAAATATTGTAAGCCCAATGGTCCTCTTCTCCTGGGATTCTTGATTTCATTAGGAGATTCCTTTGCCTCCTCTCTTCCCTCTTTCTGAATTTCTCTCTACGTCCCACCCACACTTGTGTTGATACAAAGAATATTTCACCTTCTCAGGGTTGTCTCTATGGCAGTTGTATCTCTTCTGCCACATGAGCGTAAACTTCCACCTCTACCTCCCATGCTACCCCTCCGGCACACATCCCACGCCCCAAGCCTCGAGTGGGATCAACCCAACTTCCTATTCAGGGGGTGGCTGAGATAGTTCTAGAGACGGTGGCCTTTGCGTCTGACTTTTGGGGGTTGCTACTGATTTGGGAGTGTGCTTCTGCGTGTAGATTGTAGTAACTGGTGGAAGACTTTTTCCCAGGGATATGAGGGAGGATGCATCAGGCTTGCAGTCAAATCACCCCCAGCCGGGGTCAGCCCTAGTAACGCCCTGAGAGACACATCGTTGGTGCTAGGCAGCCGCATCAGTTAGTTCCACAGTGCATTGGCTGGGATGTACATACCACATGACGACACTGTCAGTGGGTCATTGTTCTATTCACTTAAAGCAACTCAGTCATTCTTTACTTATGTTGACTCATCAGGCGAATGTTTGCTTCCCCGACCACTATTCGAGTCTATTTTCAGAGGCAACAGATGGTATGCCTCTTCAGGCTTGTGCTGAGTTGACGCTGTTCATTGCTTCATGTTTTTTTGTTGTTGCTGAAAGCACATTGACCTGCAGAAATAGTTAAAAGACCTAAGTCTACAAATGAATGTTAGGACCTTAGCTTCGGCTTAGACTGTGCTGCCTCAGAGGTGGCGTTCAGAGCTTCCTTTCAAAGTCAGTAGCCTGCCCATGTTCTTCTTGCCTGCTACTCCAGTGGCCCGATCTGTTCCTGTTTGGGCTGATCGTATTATTGAATAGCAACACCAACAATATTGTGGCGACTTACATCGAGAACAGAATATCGAGGGACAAATATCAAAAGGTAATTGCATATAAGAAAGTACAGATTTACTCTTCCTCACTCCACATCTACGTACCTTGAAGATATTTGTACTGCTCAATACCACAGAAGGTAGAAATGGGTTATTCTGTTAGGTTGCAGTTAAAGAAGTGGCTATGACAAATTACAGCCTGGAGTGAGCATGTTTCTCTGCCGAGACATGCAGAGGTATTCGTCTGTGCAGTATTTGCATATGTGAAGTTAGGTATAGAAAATCTAGACTTACTTAACATTCTGTATTTTATTTTCAATTTCTGTCCTATTGCTATTGTAGATTCGATATTCAGGGGGTCCCATCCGTTGTGCTGTGTTTGAACTATCCTAGCAATGCTGTCACCAAGTTTCATGTCATAATTGCTATCTGAGGAAGTCTTAGGAAACCTGTTGTTCCCCCATTTCATTGGGTACAAAAACCTTCTCTTGGGTACACAGTGCCTCCTTAGTTTAGTTGATCCCATCCTTTGACTCTTTCAGAAAGATTGAAGATTAGGCTGCCCTGCAGATCCCATCACTTGTTCTTGCCTCCAGTATTCAGATGAGTGCTGAGCGATACCAGTACCATGTTTGATTTTAATGCACTATTGCTTCCTGGGTACGACTAAGGGACATCGTCCACTCCCCACCTAGGACGTGTTACGAGGGGGATCTTTATATCTAAACGACCCTAGGTTTGACTAGCCCAGGGTCCTCCCCGTTCCCTGCATGCAACCAACAACTCACCTATCTATAGTATTCATGGGTCCCATCTACTCTCTGTCACCTACCTCTGTTTCTCTTCCTACAACATACCTGCTCTACCTCTGGTTACCTGACCTGAAGCTACTTTGTAGCTATGTTGGAGCATCATTATTTTTATATAACCCTTTAATGCATGAAAGAATATGTATCAACACAGCCACCTAGCATTAGCACTTTCTCTTGTGGTATGGTGGGCTGAGTAAGCTCAGGGCTGCCTACCATCTGGTGTGTGGAGGATGGCCAACTTTCCATTATCACTTCGCTTGTGCCAGCTCTTCTGACGTGCTCTGGGTTTGATCGATGCTCAAAATGTCCCTCCTTCTGGTACTACTGATACTGACTTGCCATGAAAGCCCTGATATCAGATTGGCTTGCGGAGGGGAAGGGATTTGAGAAAGAAGCAGCAGGAAGGACACCTGAAATAACATGAAGGGGCAATGAGACTGCAAAACGGGAGGGACGGGAGGTTAGACTTCTCTCTGTACTGCCACCTTTACACCTGAATAACTGGATCTTCTAAAAAGCTGCTGAGGAAAGCTAGGGTGGGGGTCTGATCAATGCAAGTCCTGCATAATAAAAAAAAACATGTTTCAATACTGGAGTGCCATACAGCAGGTTTATCCTACCACATTGCTTATATACATTCACTGTACTATGACAATGACATACCAGGATGTGTAGAAAGGAAGTACATTGTCAGGCCTCTTGCCCAAGTCGCCTTGATTCGCTGTGGTGAGCTTCTCCTCGTGTACGGAGGCAGGGAACAGCACAGGATAAACACAGGACTTAGTATCCATTCAGTGTAGCGCGGTTAACAGCAATGCTACAACCGTATGTAAATAAGGAGTGGCAGGTTCAAGAAAGCCAACATCTCCACACCTCCAGGGCCTGCACCTCGATGCATAGGTGCCCAACAAGCATCAGGTGGGAGGACTCATTAATACACCGTCAGAGCTCATCTACAGTCAGACACCTCAGTGTCACAAAAGAGGATTGTTACTCCTCAGTAGAGAATATGAAGTTAACTCTGGAGTAAGTATGAAATAGAAACCCCATACATTGTTTTCAGAAAGGCGCTGAGAAGAAACAAATATCTGCCTCGTAGACAAACATAAACAAGTGTGGACTCAGCATAAGCTATGTGTTAATGGGACAAGTCTTCCAGACTCCAGAGCTTGACATCTCATAGCATGGAGCCCTCCATACTCCTGAGTTTACTGTCCCTAACCCTGCTGCCTTCCAGACTCCAGAGCTTGACATCTCATAGCATGGAGCCCTCCATACTCCTGAGTTTAGTGTCCCTAACCCTGCTGCCTTCTAGACTCCAGATTGTGGTGTCCCTTAGCATGGAGCTTTCAACACTCCTGAGCGTGGTGTGCCATTACCTGGAGACTTCGACACTACTGAGCTTGGTGTCCCATTACATGGAGACTTCATCACTACTGAGCTTGGTGTCCCATTACATGGAGACTGCAACACTCCTGAGCGTGGTGTCCCATTACATGGAGACTTCAACACTACTGAGCTTGGTGTCCCATTACATGGAGACTTCAACACTACTGAGCTTGGTGTCCCATTACATGGAGACTTCATCACTACTGAGCTTGGTGTCCCATTACATGGAGACTGCAACACTACTGAGCTTGGTGTGCCATTACAAGGAGACTTCATCACTACTGATCTTGGTGTGCCATTACATGGAGACTTCATCACTACTGAGCTTGGTGTGCCATTACATGGAGACTTCATCACTACTGAGCTTGGTGCCCCATTACATGGAGACTTCATCACTACTGAGCTTGGTGTGCCATTACAAGGAGACTTCATCACTACTGATCTTGGTGTGCCATTACATGGAGACTTCAACACTACTGAGCTTGGTGTCACATTACATGGAGACTTAAACACTACTGGCATGGAACCACCCACACTCCGGTCCCAAATCAATGAGTCTTCCACACACCCGAAATCTTTGTCCCATGGCATGGAGACTTCATCACTACTGAGCTTGGTGTCACATTACATGGAGACTTCATCACTACTGAGCTTGGTGTGCCATTACATGGAGACTTCAATACTACTGAGCTTGGTGTCCCATTACATGGAGACTTCATCACTACTGAGCTTGGTGTTCCATTACATGGAGACTTCATCACTACTGAGCTTGGTGTCCCATTACCTGGAGACTGCAAACACTCCTGGGCGTGGTGTCCCATGGCATGGAGACTGCAACACTCCTGAGCGTGGTGTCCCATTACATGGAGACTGCAACACTACTGAGCTTGGTGTCCCATTACATGGAGACTTCAATACTACTGAGCTTGGTGTCCCATTACATGGAGACTTCATCACTACTGAGCTTGGTGTTCCATTACATGGAGACTTCATCACTACTGAGCTTGGTGTCCCATTACATGGAGACTGCAACACTCCTGGGCGTGGTGTGCCATTACATGGAGACTGAAACACTCCTGGGCGTGGTGTGCCATTACATGGAGACTGCAACACTACTGAGCTCGGTGTCCCATGGCATGGAACTATCCACACTCCTGAGCTTGGCGTCCCAAAGCAATGAGTCTTCCACACACCTGAAATTTTTGTCCCATGGCATGGTGACTTCAACACTCCTGAGCTTGGCATCCCATGGCATGAAGATTTCAACACTCCTGAGGTTGGTGTTCCATAGCTTGAAGAATTCCATATTCCCAAGCATGTTGCCAGTTACCATGGAGCCTTCCACACACCAGAGCTTTGTGTCTTATTTCATGGAGCCTTCCACACTCAGAGGTTGGTGTCCCTTACCATGGCACCCATTGACAAGCATGGTGATCCTTACCATGAAGCTATTGACACTTCTGAGCTTGATGTCCCTTAGCATGCAGACTTCTACACTCCCAGGCGTGTTCCTTGCTATGGGGCCTTCCACACCCCTGAGCTTTGAATCCCTTAGAATGGTATCTTCCACACTTTCAAGCTTGGTATCCCTTAGTATGGAGCATTCCACAATCCAGAGGTTGGTGTCCCTTACTATTCTGCCTTCTAGATTTCAGATTGTGTCCCACACCATGGAGCCACCCACACGCTCAAGCTTGATGTCCGTTACCATGGAGCTTTCCACTCTCCAGAGTCGAGTGTCTCATAGCATGGAACCTTCCACGCTCCTGAGGTTGGTGTCCCTTACTGTGGCACCCATTGACGAGCTTGGTGATCCTTGCCAAGAAGCCATTCACACTTCTGAGCTTGGTGTGCTTTAGCATGCAGCGTCCTACTCTCCCAGTCTTGTTGGTCTTTACTAAGGGGCCTTCCACACTCCTGAGCTTAGTATCCCTTAGCATGGTATATTCCACACTCTCAAGCTTGGCATCTCTTACCTTGGAGCCTTCTACACTCCCAAGCATGGAGCCATTCACACTCCCAAGCGTAGTGTCGCTTAGCACGGTTAGAGTGTCTACACTCCCAGTCTCGATTTCTCTTACCATAAAACTACCTAAAGCTCCATAGATGAGTCACTTACGTCTTCTGTACGCCCTAGCCGAGTGTCCTTCAACTTGGTTATTTCTTACTGCCTAGCCGAGTATCATTTATCATTATGCATTCCATGCTCCCTAGCTGTACACTCTCTAAATGGGTGCCTCTTGTAGCCTTCCCACTCCGTACATAGATATCCATGGAGTTCCCTTGCTGACTGTAGTATGAGCCTCCATACTCCATAAATGAGTATCCCTTAGTATGGTGCCTTCCACTCTCCTGAGCTGGAGGTCCATGGAGTTCTTAACATCCCCTCGCTGGGATTACTATGGCCCTCCTAGCATGGGGGCTTCAAAGCTCCTTTGCTGATTATCCCTTAGTGTGGTGCCTTCCACACGCCTGGTTAGGATGCCTCTTAGCATGGAGTCTTCTATGCTTATTTGTTTATTGTCACTGTGTATACTGCCTTCCACACTCCCTAACCTGGATATCTCTTAGCATGAAGTCATTCATGCTCCTTTACTGATTGTCCCTTAGTATGGAGCTTTTCACTGTCCACAGCTGTAGTTCAGAGCTCTCTAAATCCCCTCGCTGGGTGTTGGGAACGCATCCCCTTATTTTCTAGATGGATGCCTCTTGGAACCAAGGTGTCCTCTGGATCCCGTCACAGGATGTCTGCGACATGGTCCCATGCACCTTAAGTAGGTGGTGTTCCTTAGAAAGGAGTCAGTGGTCTGGGTGACTACTCCTAGGCACTGTCACATTCCATCTCCTCTAGGTGATGCGTCAGTAAAGGCGTCCGCTTCTAGCCAGGTGCTTATTGGCATTGTGCCTGTCTGTTTCCCTTTAAACAGTGCTTATGCCACTCACTGGTACAGGCTGAAATGTAACTTTGCATGGCGCTTATATGTCTAAGATAATCCTTGGCACAATGATGCCCATGAAGAAGTGACTCAACATAGAAACTCCCATCTTAACCAACTGTAATTGCCTTTGGCCAGTGACCACTTCTCAAGCTGGGATGCAATAAGTCCTAATCTCTGTCTCCACCTTGAACACCCTGTGCTCAGTCTTTCCCTTTGCTCTAGCTGGAATGCCAGTTTGCACCGTATCCTCCTCCTCCGCCAGTCACTGCTTCATGCAAGTCTCCATATGTAGGTACAGTAGTCTTGCTTTGAGGATTAAGGGAGGTGGAAGTCTGTGGTCCACTTCATGCCAGTCACTGCTTCATACTAGCCTTGCGATGTTTGCACAGTCGCCCTGCTCTTGGGATCAAGGGAGGTGGAAGGCTGTGGGTCTGCTTCATGCTAGTCACAGCTTCGCTTCATGCCAGGCTCCCTATATTGGCACAGTAGCCCTGCTCTTGGGATCAAGGGAGGTGGAAGGCTGGTGGTCTGCTTCATGCTAGTCACAGCTTCGCTTCATGCCAGTCTCCCTATATTGGCACAGTAGCCATGCTCTGGGGATTAAGGGAGGTGGAAGGCTATGATCCAGTACATGCCAGTCACTGCTTCATGCCAGTCTCCTCCTATGGTGGCACAGTAGCCCTACTCTGAGGATTGAGGGAGGTGGAAGAGTGGGGGCCTGCACCATGGCAGTTTCCCGATGTTTGCACTGTAGTCCTACTGTGGGCATTGAAGGAGGTGAAAGGCTGTGGTGTACCTACTTCATACCAGTTGCTGCTTCTTGCCAGTTTCCCGATGTTGGCACGGAAGTCCTACTCTGGGCATTGAAGGAGGTGGAAGGTGACAGTGGGCATCCTTCATACCAGTTGCTGCTTTATGCCAGTTTCGCAATGTTGGTATGGTAGCCTTACTCTGGGCATTGAAGGAGGTGGAAGGCAATGGTGGGCTTACTTCATACTGGTCACTACTTCTTGCCGGTTTCCCGATGTTGGCACTTTAGTCCTACTCTGGGCATTGAAGGAGGTGGAAGGTTATGGTGGGCCTGCTTCATCCCAGTCCCTGCTTCTTGACAGTTTCCCGATGTTGGCATTGTATTCCTTCTCTGGGCATTGAAGGAGGTGGAAGGCTATGGTGGGCCTGCTTCATCCCAGTCCCTGCTTCTTGCCGGTTTCCCGATGTTGGCACTGTAGTCCTACTCTGGGCATTGAAGGAGGTGGAAGGTTATGGTGGGCCTGCTTCATCCCAGTCCCTGCTTCTTGCCAGTTTCCCGATGTTGGCACTGTAGTCCTATTCTGGGCATTGAAGGAGGTGAAAGGCAATGGTGGGCTTACTTCATACCAGTTGCTGCTCCTTGCCAGTTTCCCGATGTTGGCACTGTATTCCTTCTCTGGGCATTGAAGGAGGTGGAAGTCGGTGGTGGGCCTGCTTCATACCAGTCGCTGTTTCTTACAAGTTTCCCAGTGTTGACACAGTAGTTCTGCTCTGGGCATTGAAGGAGGTGGAAGGTGATGCTGGGCCTGCTCCGTACCAGTCCCTGCTCCTTGCCAGTTTCCCGATGTTGGCACTGTAGTCCTATTCTGGGCATTGAAGGAGGTGGAAGGCAATGGTGGGCTTACTTCATACCAATTGCTGCTCCTTGCCAGTTTCCCGATGTTGGCACTGTAGACCTACCCTGAGCATTGAAGGAGGTGGAAGGTGATGGTGCGCCTACTTCATATCAGTCGTTGCTCCTTGCCAGTTTCCTGATGTTGGCACGGTAGTCCTACTCTGGGCATTGAAGGAGGTGAAAGGCTGTGGTGGGCCTGCTTCATACCAGTTGCTGCTTCTTGCCAGTTTCCCGATGTTGGCACGGTAGTCCTACTCTGGGCATTGAAGGAAGTGGAAGGCGATGGTGGGCTTGCTTCATGCCAGTCGCTGCTCTTTTCCAGTTTCCTGATGTTGGCATAATAGTCCTACTCTGGGCATCGAAGGAGGTGGAAGGCGATGGTGGGCTTACTTCATACCGGTCACTGTTTCTTGCCGGTTTCCCAATGTTGGCACTGTAGTCCTACTTTGGGCATTGAAGGAGGTGGAAGGCTATGGTGGGCCTGATTCATCCCAGTCCCTGCTTCTTGCCAGTTTCCCGATGTCGGCACTGTAGTCCTACCCTGAGCATTGAAGGAGGTTGAAGGTGATGGTGCGCCTACTTCATATCAGTCGTTGCTCCTTGCCAGTTTCCTGATGTTGGTACGGTAGTCCTACTCTGGGCATCGAAGGAGGTGGAAGGCGATGGTGGGCTTGCTTTATGCCAGTCGCTGCTCGTTGCCAGTTTCCCGATGTTGGCACGGTAGTCCTTCTCTGGGCATTGAAGGAGGTGGAAGGCGACGGCGGGCATGTGTCATACCCGTCGCTGCTCGTTGCCAGTTTCCAGATGTTGGCACAGTAGTCCGACTCTGGGCATTGAAGGAGGTGGAAGGCAAGGGTGGGCTTGCTTCATGCCAGTCGCTGCTTCGCACCAGTTTCCCCTTGTTGGGACAGTGGCCATCCTGCAGAGTTTCAGGGAGCTGTAATGCAGTAGGCCGTTTTCATGCCACTTTCCCGATCCCGGCACCGTAGCCCTCCTCGGGGGGCTGGGGGAGGGAGAAGGGTGTAGCGTGTAGCTCCTCCCCAGCGCAGGTAGATGGGAAGACACGCTTCCCATCATGCACTGCTCGGTGTTGTCAGAGATTGATCACCAAAGGGCCCACAGTTTAAAGTAAAATGATGGAATGGGGAGTCGGTAGACTTTCTCAATTCCCAGGTGGGTTCATCCTCCGCAGAAGATGAAATCTAGTCCCTCATAGGCCCTCCAGCCTCATGGGGGGTGCTGCTGCAGGCGGGCACCGCAGGGCCTCTCATGGAGGGAGCATGTGAGGCTGGGCATCTAACCTCACTTCCGTCTCTCTGGAACAGCTACCAGCAGTGACTGGCATCCAGGATTCCTTTTATTGGCATACCTGTGAAGTCGGAGAACCCTCCCCCCCCCCGTGATTTCTCACCCCCTCCACACGTACACACACACACACCAACTCACCTCCACTGCCCTGTGCCTCTCCAGTGAGGTGAGTGCGGCACGGTGCGCTCAAAGGGAGGGCGATGCTGTACAGTGCTGGGGGGAGGGGGCAGGAGGGGGGGGGATATAAGCAGCAGGTGGAGCCCTCCATCCGGAGACCTCAGCTGGGCCGGTTATGGTGAGGGGCAGGAGCCACACCCAGCTCTCTTCTCACCCACTCAAGTACCAGGCTGATTGCAGCCACAGAGACATGGCAGTCTGCATTCTAATGGGCACTGGAATGAGCTGGTGCCCAGGGCACTCGCTGCTGCAGAGACACATTAATACTTTAAGCAGTGGAATGAGCTGGTGCCCAGGGCACTCGCTGCTGCAGAGACACATTAATACTTTAAGCAGTGGAATGAGCTGGTGCCCAGGGCACTCGCTGCTGCAGAGACACATTAATACTTTAAGCAGTGGAATGAGCTGGTGCCCAGGGCACTCGCTGCTGCAGAGACACATTAATACTTTAAGCACTGGAATGAGCTGGTGCCCAGGGCACTCGCTGCTGCAGAGACACATTAATACTTTAAGCACTGGAATGAGCTGGTGCCCAGGGCACTCGCTGCTGCAGAGACACATTAATACTTTAAGCAGTGGAATGAGCTGGTGCCCAGAGCACTCGCTGCTGCAGAGACACATTAATACTTTAAGCAGTGGAATGAGCTGGTGCCCAGGGCACTCGCTGCTGCAGAGACACATTAATACTTTAAGCACTGGAATGAGCTGGTGCCCAGAGCACTCACTGCTGCAAAGAACCATTAATACTGTAAGCAGTGCTCTGGGTGCTGCAGACACATTAATACTGTGCGCAGTGGTGTGAGCTGGTGCTCAGAGCACAGGATGCTGCTGCAGAGAAACATTATTACTGTAATCAGTGGTATAATCTGATGCTTAAAGCACTGGTTGCTGCTGCACAGAAATATTAATTCTGTAAGCAGTGGTATGAGGCTGCCCGGAGCACTGGCTGCTGCTGAGAAACATTGATACTGTAAGCAGTGGTATGAGGCTGCCCAGAGCACTGGCTGCTGCTGAGAAACATTGCTGCTGCTGAGAAACACTGATACTGTAAGCAGTGGTATGAGGCTGCCCAGAGCACCGGCTGCTGCTGAGAAACACTGATACTGTAAGCAGTGGTATGAGGCTGCCCAGAGCACCGGCTGCTGAGAAACACTGATACTGTAAGCAGTGGTATGAGGCTGCCCAGAGCACCGGCTGCTGCTGAGAAACACTGATAATGTAAGCAGTGGTATGAGGCTGCCCGGAGCACCCGCTGCTGCTGAGAAACACCGATACTGTAAGCAGTGGTATGAGGCTGCCCGGAGCACCGGCTGCTGCTGAGAAACATTGATACTGTAAGCAGTGGTATGAGGCTGCCCGGATCACCGGCTGCTGCTGAGAAACATTGCTGCTGCTGAGAAACACTGATACTGTAAGCAGTGGTATGAGGCTGCCCGGATCACCGGCTGCTGCTGAGAAACATTGCTGCTGCTGAGAAACACTGATACTGTAAGCAGTGGTATGAGGCTGCCCAGAGCACCGGCTGCTGCTGAGAAACATTGATACTGTAAGCAGTGGTATGAGGCTGCCCAGAGCACCGGCTGCTGAGAAACATTGATACTGTAAGCAGTGGTATGAGGCTGCCCGGAGCGCAAGCTGCTGCTGAGAAACATTGATACTGTAAGCAGTAGTATGAGGCTGCCCGGAGCGCAAGCTGCTGCTGAGAAACACTGATACTGTAAGCAGTGGTATGAGGCTGCCCAGAGCACCGGCTGCTGAGAAACATTGATACTGTAAGCAGTGGTATGAGGCTGCCCGGAGCACCGGCTGCTGCTGAGAAACACTGATACTGTAAGCAGTGGTATGAGGCTGCCCAGAGCACCGGCTGCTGAGAAACACTGATACTGTAAGCAGTGGTATGAGGCTGACCAGAGCACCGGCTGCTGCTGAGAAACACTGATACTGTAAGCAGTGGTATGAGGCTGCCCGGAGCGCAAGCTGCTGCTGAGAAACATTGATACTGTAAGCAGTAGTATGAGGCTGCCCGGAGCGCAAGCTGCTGCTGAGAAACACTGATACTGTAAGCAGTGGTATGAGGCTGCCCAGAGCACCGGCTGCTGAGAAACATTGATACTGTAAGCAGTGGTATGAGGCTGCCCAGAGCACCGGCTGCTGCTGAGAAACACTGATACTGTAAGCAGTGGTATGAGGCTGCCCGGAGCGCCGGCTGCTGCTGAGAAACACTGATACTGTAAGCAGTGGTATGAGGCTGCCCGGAGCACTGGCTGCTGAGAAACACTGATACTGTAAGCAGTGGTATGAGGCTGCCCGGAGCACCGGCTGCTGCTGAGAAACATTGATACTGTAAGCAGTGGTATGAGGCTGCCCAGAGCACCGGCTGCTGAGAAACATTGATACTGTAAGCAGTGGTATGAGGCTGCCCGGAGCACTGGCTGCTGAGAAACATTGATACTGTAAGCAGTGGTATGAGGCTGCCCGGAGCACCGGCTGCTGCTGAGAAACACTGATACTGTAAGCAGTGGTATGAGGCTGCCCGGAGCGCCGGCTGCTGCTGAGAAACACTGATACTGTAAGCAGTGGTATGAGGCTGCCCGGAGCGCCGGCTGCTGCTGAGAAACACTGATACTGTAAGCAGTGGTATGAGGCTGCCCAGAGCACCGGCTGCTGAGAAACATTGATACTGTAAGCAGTGGTATGAGGCTGCCCGGAGCACTGGCTGCTGAGAAACATTGATACTGTAAGCAGTGGTATGAGGCTGCCCGGAGCACTGGCTGCTGCTGAGAAACACTGATACTGTAAGCAGTGGTATGAGGCTGCCCGGAGCACCGGCTGCTGCTGAGAAACACTGATAATGTAAGCAGTGGTATGAGGCTGCCCGGAGCGCCGGCTGCTGCTGAGAAACACTGATACTGTAAGCAGTGGTATGAGGCTGCCCGGAGCACTGGCTGCTGAGAAACACTGATACTGTAAGCAGTGGTATGAGGCTGCCCGGAGCACCGGCTGCTGCTGAGAAACACTGATACTGTAAGCAGTGGTATGAGGCTGCCCAGAGCACCGGCTGCTGAGAAACATTGATACTGTAAGCAGTGGTATGAGGCTGCCCGGAGCACTGGCTGCTGAGAAACATTGATACTGTAAGCAGTGGTATGAGGCTGCCCAGAGCACCGGCTGCTGCTGAGAAACACTGATACTGTAAGCAGTGGTATGAGGCTGCCCGGAGCACTGGCTGCTGCTGAGAAACACTGATACTGTAAGCAGTGGTATGAGGCTGCCCAGAGCACCGGCTGCTGAGAAACATTGATACTGTAAGCAGTGGTATGAGGCTGCCCGGAGCATCGGCTGCTGCTGAGAAACACTGATACTGTAAGCAGTGGTATGAGGCTGCCCGGAGCGCCGGCTGCTGCTGAGAAACATTGATACTGTAAGCAGTGGTATGAGGCTGCCCAGAGCACCGGCTGCTGCTGAGAAACACTGATACTGTAAGCAGTGGTATGACTGGTGCCTAAAGCACTGGCTGCTGCTGAGAAACATTGATACTGTAAGCAGTGGTATGAGGCTGCCCAGAGTACCGGCTGCTGAGAAACATTGATACTGTAAGCAGTGGTATGAGGCTGCCCGGAGCACTGGCTGCTGAGAAACACTGATACTGTAAGCAGTGGTATGAGGCTGCCCGGATCACCGGCTGCTGCTGAGAAACACTGCTGCTGCTGAGAAACACTGATACTGTAAGCAGTGGTATGAGGCTGCCCGGAGCGCGGACTGCTGCTGAGAAACATTGATACTGTAAGCAGTGGTATGAGGCTGCCCGGAGCACGGACTGCTGCTGAGAAACACTGATACTGTAAGCAGTGGTATGAGGCTGCCCGGAGCACGGACTGCTGCTGAGAAACACTGATACTGTAAGCAGTGGTATGAGGCTGCCCGGAGCGCCGGCTGCTGCTGAGAAACACTGATACTGTAAGCAGTGGTATGAGGCTGCCCGGAGCGCCGGCTGCTGCTGAGAAACACTGATACTGTAAGCAGTGGTATGAGGCTGCCCGGAGCACCGGCTGCTGCTGAGAAACACTGATACTGTAAGCAGTGGTATGAGGCTGCCCGGAGCACCGGCTGCTGCTGCTGAGAAACACTGATACTGTAAGCAGTGGTATGAGGCTGCCCGGAGCACCGGCTGCTGCTGAGAAACATTGATACTGTAAGCAGTGGTATGAGGCTGCCCAGAGCACCGGCTGCTGAGAAACATTGATACTGTAAGCAGTGGTATGAGGCTGCCCGGAGCACCGGCTGCTGCTGAGAAACACTGATACTGTAAGCAGTGGTATGAGGCTGCCCGGATCACCGGCTGCTGCTGAGAAACATTGATACTGTAAGCAGTGGTATGAGGCTGCCCGGAGCGCCTGCTGCTGCTGAGAAACATTGATACTGTAAGCAGTGGTATGAGGCTGCCCGGAGCACCGGCTGCTGCTGAGAAACATTGATACTGTAAGCAGTGGTATGAGGCTGCCCGGAGCACCGGCTGCTGCTGAGAAACACTGATACTGTAAGCAGTGGTATGAGGCTGCCCGGAGCACCGGCTGCTGCTGAGAAACACTGATACTGTAAGCAGTGGTATGAGGCTGCCCGGAGCACCGGCTGCTGCTGAGAAACATTGATACTGTAAGGAGTGGTATGAGGCTGCCCGGAGCACCGGCTGCTGAGAAACATTGATACTGTAAGCAGTGGTATGAGGCTGCCCGGAGCACTGGCTGCTGCTGAGAAACATTGATACTGTAAGCAGTGGTATGAGGCTGCCCAGAGCACCGGCTGCTGAGAAACATTGATACTGTAAGCAGTGGTATGAGGCTGCCCGGATCACCGGCTGCTGCTGAGAAACATTGCTGCTGCTGAGAAACATTGATACTGTAAGCAGTGGTATGAGGCTGCCCGGAGCACTGGCTGCTGCTGAGAAACACTGATACTGTAAGCAGTGGTATGAGGCTGCCCGGAGCACTGGCTGCTGCTGAGAAACATTGATACTGTAAGCAGTGGTATGAGGCTGCCCGGAGCACCGGCTGCTGAGAAACATTGATACTGTAAGCAGTGGTATGAGGCTGCCCGGAGCACCGGCTGCTGAGAAACATTGATACTGTAAGCAGTGGTATGAGGCTGCCCGGAGCGCCGGCTGCTGAGAAACATTGATACTGTAAGCAGTGGTATGAGGCTGCCCGGAGCACTGGCTGCTGCTGATAAACATTGATACTGTAAGCAGTGGTATGAGGCTGCCCGGAGCACCGGCTGCTGAGAAACATTGATACTGTAAGCAGTGGTATGAGGCTGCCCGGAGCGCCGGCTGCTGAGAAACATTGATACTGTAAGCAGTGGTATGAGGCTGCCCGGAGCGCCGGCTGCTGCTGAGAAACATTGATACTGTAAGCAGTGGTATGAGGCTGCCCGGAGCGCCGGCTGCTGAGAAACATTGATACTGTAAGCAGTGGTATGAGGCTGCCCGGAGCGCCGGCTGCTGCTGAGAAACATTGATACTGTAAGCAGTGGTATGAGGCTGCCCGGAGCGCCGGCTGCTGCTGAGAAACATTGATACTGTAAGCAGTGGTATGAGGCTGCCCAGAGCACCGGCTGCTGAGAAACATTGATACTGTAAGCAGTGGTATGAGGCTGCCCGGAGCGCCGGCTGCTGCTGAGAAACATTGATACTGTAAGCAGTGGTATGAACTGGTGCCTAAAGCACCGGCTGCTGCTGAGAAACATTGATACTGTAAGCAGTGGTATGAGGCTGCCCGGATCACCGGCTGCTGCTGAGAAACATTGCTGCTGCTGAGAAACACTGATACTGTAAGCAGTGGTATGAGGCTGCCCGGAGCGCGGACTGCTGCTGAGAAACATTGATACTGTAAGCAGTGGTATGAACTGGTGCCTAAAGCACCGGCTGCTGCTGAGAAACATTGATATTGCTTCCCCACAGTATATTCTAAAATAGGGGCCCACTCAAGCAAGATTTTAAGGGATTCATCACATTTGGTGGTATTTAAAGTATTGTACATTGACACTCATTTCTGAGAAGTAGTATTAAGTGGTTCCATTAAAATCACAGTGTGAAAGGAACACTGTTTTTTTTTACAGAAAATGTGTCGCCAAATAGTGTTTTGAAAGCACTTCTAGATAATGAACCTGATGAGAACTGATTCGGTTATATATGCTCTTATACGTGAGGTTGTGTATTCTCTAATCAAGGAACCTTCGGGAATTATATAGCAAATGCTGCATTTGTAGGCGTGTCAATTACAGCCATTCACAATAAACAAGTGGCCTTTAAAGGTAGTGGTAGGCAGTGGAATTTAAACGATGAAGACCATTCAAAGAACACTGGGAAGAAGGGGGCCTCTTGTCCTACAAATGCAGCACGCCTCTGCTGATCGAGGCCCCCTTTCCTCCCCTGTGGCAGCAGGAAGCATGCAGCCTTCCCACTGTGCCGGAAACCGAAAAGGTGCATTCTGGGAACGCCCATTGGCTGAGGCAGGGCTCTGGTTATTTTTCTCAGAGTTGAAACTGGTTATGTTCGGAAGCTAATGGTGGCTTTATTGTCTCCAGAATAAAGGCTAGAAAGTATTGCTGGGTAGCAGCATATGCAGTGTTCTGCCCTCCAGGTGCCAAGGGAGGTTTAAAAGCAACAGTGTTAAGTTGGGACCAGAGATTTTTGTTGCTCGTATGCCCGAAGTCTCTGATCTCCTGGTCTATCTCAGAGGCCTAGTCTTTGTGCCCACACATTAGTGTCTCTATGCCCGAGTGCCAGTGAAGTAGTGTACCTGTTAGTGCCCTTCTCAGTGGCACAGAGTGCCTCTGAATGTCAGGGCCACAGGCTAGTCTCAGAGTCACAGTGCCCTTAGTCTAAATGTCAATATCCCAGTCACAGTGGCAGCGCCCCCATGACCATGTGTCCCTCCATCACTTTGTGTCCCCATGTTGGTGAGCCAGTGCAGATATGCCAATCTCAGTGTCTGTGTCGCTGTGGCAGTATTGCATGGCAGTGTCCCCTGTATCTCTAACTATCCCACGGTGAGTGTCTCGCAGTACCAGGGACCCAGGATTCTCTGCCAGCACCAGACGTCTGCATAATACTGATCAGTCTCAGTAGTGATAAGCCTGTGTCCCTCTTGCAATCAATCCATCGAAGAGCTCTTGTCTCGGTACCCCAGGGGCTTCCCCATATAGTTTCTTTTCAGCCATTGTCCATCTGCCAATGGCTATTCCAGTGTGAGTGCCTCTGTGAGAGTTTCTTAAGTCCAGTGTCTGTGTTCCCAGGCGTGTCACTGGGGAAGTAACCCTTAGCAGTGTTGCAGTGTTGAAGTCAGTATTAGTGCCTGCCTCCCAATGCTGGTAATCGTATTTCAGTATCTGAAGGTCAGTGGCCCAGTGACAATGACCCATTGTCAGCGACGCACGTTAGCAGCCACAGATCAGTGCCCCAGTGTTGTCCTTCCACTCAGTGCCCATGTATCAGTGCCCCTCTGCCATTCCACTGTCCTGGTGTTGTTCCCAAACACCTGGTTTTTAGTATGAGTATCCTCTATTTCCTATCCAGTTTTCCAGGGCCACTGGCTCTTGTCCTTGTCCCAGCATCTCCGTTTGTGCCCCCTGCCCATGTTTCTGTGTCACTGATTTCAAATCAGTATAATTGTGTGTGTTGGTGTTCCTGTGTCTGTGTGGCTGTGTGACTGCTGGTGTCCTTATGTCAGTGTTCTAGTTGTAATGTTCCTGTATCAGTGTCCTAGTGTTAATATTTGTGACCCATGTCAGTGTTTCAGTTTCACTATCCCCATGCCAGAGTCCTCATGCCAGTGTGCCAGTGTCCCTGTCCTGGTGTTTGTGTCCCAGTGCCAGTGTCACAGGTGGAGTCACTCCATGTGAATGTCTTTGTGCCAGCTCCCACGTCAGAATCCACATCAGTTCACTAATAGCTCCTCCTCCAGTCAGTGCCCATATGCCATGTTACTGCACTGGCACCGTGCCCTAGTGTCCCTATCCTTGTCTCAGGGTGCCAGTGAAACTCCTCCATGCCAGTGTCCCAGCATTGGTGACTGCCCCCCCCATCAGTGCTCCTGTGTCACTGTTTCAGTATTCGCAGTCCAGTGACCTAGTGACAGTGTTGATTTGCCTGTGTCATTATACTAGTGGCAGTGCCTACCTGCCATTGCCCCAGTGTTAGTGTCCCCTTGTGCCCATCTGCTTTTGTCGCAGTGCCCATGTCAGTGTTGGTGCTGCTATGACAGAGAGCCAGGGACCTCTCAGTAGACCCACTGTCAGTTTTCTGCTGTAAGTGCAACCACAACCCCACCCGCTGTCAGGGTACCAGCCTTAGAGCCCCACGTGATGTCTGTGTTTTGCTTCTAAACTGCTTATTCCAACATGCGTCCTCTTTGGAACACTAACGGGATGGGTGAGCATAGGGGAACTTCATGCAGATAAAGATGGGATGTTCTGGAGAACTAAAAATTGATTGTGGTGATTAATATTTTAGGAAGGCTTGCTTGAAAAAAGTTGTGAAAATAATGGGCAGATTTACAAAACGTTAGCGCAGCACACCACAGCTGCGCTGTATGGTGCAAGTGGGAGAAAGCATTCCAGAGCCACATTTATTAACAAGCATTGGCAAAGCCAATAGGTCTCGGCAGCGGGTGCCCTAATGCCTTTAGCAATGGGGTAAGGGTGGTGGATGGAAAGGCGGTTGGGGTGGTGAATGGGAGTGCGGGTGAGGGTGTGAGAAACGGACTGGCCACGTCCTTTGCGGCTGCAGTGCTGAGGGCAGAACACGGATGGGGCAGAACAGCAACAGGACCGCGCCTGTAGTTGGCCCCAAAGATAGTTGTATACAAAAAAATACAAACAAATATGAAACTACTCTCCTGTCTAAATAACAAAGGAAAACATAATTATAAAATACAAATCAAATGTAGAAAAACTATTTTTTATTGTATATCAAAAAAAAACTACACAGACTACATTTGATTTGTATTTTATAATTATGTTTTCCTTTGTTATTATTTAGACAGGAGAGTAGTTTCATATTTTTTTGTATACAGTTTCTCTGGTTTTCTCTCCTTATTAGTTCAGGGACCCCTTTGTGTGTTTTCTTCCCAAAGATAGTTGTGCCTGTACCCACCACTCTGCCGTCAGCATCTGCACTTCCGTGGAGGAAGACCACGGAGGGAATGCACCGGTAATGGGCAGTTTGCCAGTCCACTACCACCAGTGGTCAGAACGACCAGGACAAATCTGTGAATAAAAGTGGCAGCAAGACATAACCAGCGCTCCTTGCCTGTGGCGAGACCCTCATCCATTTGAAAATAAAAAAGTTAGTCCCAAAACAATGACAAAAAATGCCAACTGCGTATGATTAGCAGTAGTGGGGCAGTGTGCTCAGGGAGGGCTAAACCCCGGAAGAGCCACGATGTATGCATGCCCTCGCCAAATTGGGGGAACACAAAATGGAGCCAGTCGGTCTCTGCAGTCCGAGAGCTATTGGCATCTTCAATGTTAATGTCTTTTAGCCATCTGTTATGGAGTGGAGTGGATGTATTTTGTGTGGAGTGTAATTCTGTGGGTTGGATTGGAATTGTTTGATGTGGAATTGTGTGGTGTTGAGGGGAGTTATGTGTAGTGTAACTGTGTGGCATGGTGTGCAGTGGAATAATGTGGATGGTAATTATTTGGTATTGAATGTACCGGAATTATGTGGAGTGGGATTATGTGACATGGATTGTAATTAGGTGTAGTGGTATGTGTGTCGTGAAGTGGCATGTAGTGGAGTGGAATTATGTGCTGTGGTGTTGAATTTTGTGGCATGATGTGGAATTCTGTGTTGTGGATTAGCTATATGTGGTGTGGAAAGGAATTGTGTTGTGGAATGCAATTATGTGGTTTGTTGTGGAAATATATGGTGTGGAATGGAATTGTGTGGAGATGAATTGTGGTGTGTGAAACTGTGTGACGTTCAATGAAATTATACTGAGTGGAATTATGTGGCATGGTGTAGAGTGTATTTATGCAGATTGTTATGTGGCATTGAATGGATTTGAATGGGGTGTATTTATGTGGTATTGCGTAGAGTATAATTATATGGAATTGAATTATGTGGCGTGGAGTGAAATTCTGAGGATTGGATTGGAATTGTTTGTTGTGGAATTGTGTGATGTTGAGAGGAGTTATGTGTAGTGGAATTATGTGGCATGTTGTGCAGTGGTATTATATGGATAGTAATCATGTGGAGTGAGATTGTGTGACATGCAGTGTAATTATGTGTGGTTCTATTTTGTGTCGTGAAGTGGCATGTAGTGGAGTGGGATTATGTGCTGTGGTGTTGAATTTTGTGACATGATATGGAATTTTGTGTTGTGGATTGAATATATGTGGTGAGCGGTGGAATTGTGTTGTGCAGTGGATTTTTGTGGTTTAGTGTGGAGATATGTGGTGTAGAATAGAATTGTGTGGAGTTGAATTGTGCGATGTGGAAGTGTGTGACGTTCAGTGAAATTATGCTGAGTAAAATTATGTGGCAAGGCGTAGAGCATAGTTATGTGGATTGTTGCGTGGCATTGAGTGGATTTATGTTGGATGTATTTATGTGGTATTGAGAAGAGTGTAATTATGTGGATTTTAATTATGTGGTGTTGAGTGGTATTTTGAAAATTGTAAATATGTTGCATGGTATGTAATTGTGTGGTGCCGAGTTGTGTGGTTTGGAATTGTGTGGAATTATGTGGCATGGTGTGAAGTGGGAGTATTAGGAGTGGAATTATGTGGCCTGTGTGGAGTGGAATTTTGTTGAATTTATTTGTGTGGAGTAGTATGTGGTGCTGAATTATTTGACATTACGAAGTTGAATTTTGTGTAGTGTAGATACGTGTTTTTTATTTAAGTGGAGTTATATGGAGTGTAAATATGTAGAGTGGAATGTAATTATGTACATTGGTGTGGAATTCTGTGTAGTGGAATTATCTGAAGTGGAATTATGTTGTGTGGTGTGGCATTCGTTTGCATAGAGCAGAGTGGAAATATGTCGAGTTGAATTTACTGGATTGTAATTGGTTTGAAATTAAGTGGAATGATGTGTAGTGGAAGTGTGTGTAGCTGTATTGTGTTGGGTGGAATTATGAGATGTTTAAATGTGTTGTGTGAATTATGCGGCGTGGATTTGTGTGGACTGCATGAGGGACGTTTTTACATCAGAGAAATGCTTCATATTAAATATTTATCTTTTCTAATCAGGTTCTACTGGGGCCCACACACCCTTTGAACCTTTGGGCATTAGTTGACTGCACATCAATAATTATTGCAAGGCTGTTGCAGCACCTAGAAGCCTGTGTTTTGTAGGCACTTAGTATATATAAAGTCATTACTGGCATGAGTTCTTTATGAAAAGCTAAAATGTTTGGTTGGTAAATGATGTTTTTACTTCATCTTGGACGGGGGCTAGGGGCACAGACCATACTCCCTGAAGGGTAGCAAGATGAGGGACTGCCAGAGACCTGGGGGAGTGGGGTCCATGGAGGAGCAAGGGGTACTATCCAAGAATCAAATACCAAGCTGCTGGTTGAGGCAAGGGCAGGGAGGAGGACGGGCGGGGAGGGCGCAACAGGCAGACTGTCTGAAAGCTGCAGGGAGAGGGCTCTGCAACTAAATCAAGCTCCTGAAGGGGAATGCCAGTATCTATTTTTTTTTTTTAATAATGAAACACCATAAGCAAGTTACAGAATGGAACAGAAACAGCATGAGGCTATGAATAATAAAACCCATCTGTGAACAAAAAGAAGCAACAGGGTTGGGGCTGGTGTGAGGGAGATTGTAAAAGCAGGAGCACTTGTGTCGAGTGCCCAAACACAAAGAAAAAAGTAGCTCCTAAGATGGGAGGGGTGGAAGGACACAAGTACTTGGGGCAATATCTGGTGGGAGGGCTAAACACAAGAAGAGTCATGACCATGCACGCCGTGGACAAATGGGCACCAAGGATTCAAGAGTGACAATGGAATGAGCAAACAGTAAGTGTGTGGATGGGCTGAAGCCCACAGATTGAAAACTGCATGTCTCTTCGAGACAGCGTATGTGCTGTCTAGCCAAGACCTAATAATAACCTGATGGTGCTCTCTACACCTGTGTCGCCGCACAAACAGGCTGTGTAGTGCCATGCACATGCCTTTACGCCATGGTACAAAGGCATGTGTGATGTCTATCATAGGTTTTGTACCTTTCCAGTGCATAATCCTATACCTAGACATTTTATAACATTCAACATGCTGAATGACTGTTTCCTGTACAGTGCAGCACACATGCAATGTGTGAAACATTAAGAGAAGTAAGATCATCTGTCCAACTTTGCGCTTACTTCAAGGAGATGTTATTTTTTTTTCATGCAAAACCTGTCTGGCTATCTTAGTGGATCGGGCTCTGTGTTAAAAACACAAGTGTGTGTGCTGTGACACCCAAGCACCCCCTATCTAACTCGCCCTTGAGTGAAAGTGGTGCAAAGTAGCGTAGAGAGCAATGTGTATCTAGAAAAGGTCACATTTCAGCACAAGATGCCTTTTCCCCTTGAAAGCCCCTGTCCATCAGGACTGCCCTAACGCTGCTTCAGTTTAGGAATGAGCTGAAGAAACACCTCTTTAAGGAGCACCACGTCAGAGTGCATTAACCTTCCGCTGCACGTAAGACCAAGTGTAAAAACTGCCTCTTCCTTCCCGAGAGTTTGGGGGTTTACTTCCATTGTGGAAAAGTTAGGCAAAAGCAGGCAAAATTGTGCGTTTTACAGCACCCTTTTCAAATAAATTGGCTGAATATCTGTAGTCACTAATGGAACACTAAGAAAATATTTGTAAATTCTGAAGGTGCATCAGGCAAGCCTTATCCTGTCCAGTGATCACCTTACAAAACTGTGCATTCTCAGATGTTTCTCTGGAATCAGATCATAGAAGTCACTTCCTGAACGCGATGATGGAGCTTTCGTGTCCAGCTTTGCAGGTAAATCAAAGGTTCCACTGTAGTTACAGACCTGAGGCTTCAGGCATAGTTGGGGCCACGGGAATCATGCATGGGCCACATAATCCGTCCTCTGCCACATAATCTACAGATTTTAACACAGAAAATGTTGTTTCTAGCTCAAACGGTTCAAAAGTTACTAAAAATGCAGCGTCACGAGTTGCTGCGCTGTGGAAGGCCCTTTGCAAACCTGGACTGATCACTTTTCTGTTGATTATTGCTTTATCTGGATGTTAACTTTATACCAATGAGAAGCAACTAACACCCATACTGTGTTATCAAGTTCATAAATGGCAAACTACTGAAGGAATGTTATTACAAAATGTACTCCATTATACCTCATAATTTGCCTTTTCTTGCTGCATAATTTACCCAACCCTGCTGCAGAATTTGTCCCTCTCCTGTCGTATAATTCCAGTGGCCCTGGGTGTAGTTGAGCAGTTAAATGACACATTGAAGTCTCCCCTTGCTTAAGTGTGTACATCCACATCTTTGAAATGACCTGACGCCCTCCCGTTGGTACTGATGAGACTGAGAAGCATCCCAGATCGGAGGATAGAAAGTAAGGTTAAACTACACGCTCACATGCACAAGTCATCATGGCTATTTCAATAACTAGCTATGCAATTCGCGAATTCCGGGCAAAGGATGGCCAACTACAGTGCTTAATTTGTAAACAAAAACGTGCCGGTACCCAAAGCTCTCCTCTTAAACATGCAGCCGCTGCATTCAAATTTGCGAGCACTGAATACTGAGGCAGCGTAATCCTAAAGCCTTCCGGGGCCTCTTTAATCCATTTACAGGCATTCCTTGCACCCTCAGCTCACTCTTGCAGCTTTCTGCTTTCTCCCTCTGTGACGCTTTTTTCGTTTTACTCTTCCACCGTCTTTCCCATATGTGTCTTTTGCTACGTGCTTGAGGCAGAAAAATAAGTGCCGGCTCTCAAAAATAAGTGCTGGTGTCCCACACTGGGAACCAACCAGCTCAAATAAAGCACTGGCCAGCTACAAGTGCAATGAAAAAAGTGAAGTCTTTTAGTTTGGTACTGAGGCGTGTTGTCTCCCTGAGATAGACAGCAGTTTAGCCAGATAAAGAGAGCTTCCCAAGTGTACAGTTTTGTACGTCAGACAACGGGTTTTAAATTATGTTCTGGCTTCGAGGGATAACCCCCGTAGTTCATGCTGAACTAGGGAGGTGTTTTTTTGTGGAAATAGTTTGCCATTCATTTTTTTTTTTTTTTTTTTAGGAACAGCGTCTGAATGTAAGGATGTAAGTGACGAAAGATATGTTTAAATAAAATTAGATATCATCGTCATACACAGCACAACATATAACATCATAACACGATAAGCTCACAAACTGAATATTTAATTTTGATGTGTGAGTTGATGGGTTTCACCACATTGCTCAGGTGTTCCCTCCCTGAAAGCCCACAGCCCGCCTCTTCGAGGTTTCTGCTCATTTAGACCGCCGTACTGCTGGAAGTTTGCATCTGAGTAAACCCAATAAGGGAAGTAATTGCCCGGTTTGTGGATTGCAGTGTGTATTTGCACACACACAAACACACACACACACACACACACCCACACACACACGACGCTGCTGGCTCGTCCACGTCTCACTCACTGTGCACGTAGATTTGTGAATCAGGCCGTCGCATCCCGCGGTACCTCGGCCGGTATCCTAGCAACGAGACCAAAGATGTAGTAAAACGATGCTGTGTACATTCTCCGCGACACGCAAGGTTACAATCGCATAAATGAAATGTGGGGCCCGGCTTCAAGTGCCTGGCAGCAGGCGTGGACCGGATCACGCTGTGAATTTACCACGCGGCATCAAAAGAGCCGTCGCCGCTAAATGGCATGAAAATGCATCTATTTTTGTAAAGGCCAGAACGGCGTAGCCCTGATGCAAATGCTGCTTTTGAAAGCGTGTCAGCCCCCGCTTTCAGCTTCAGACACAACCACCGTCCCCGTGGATTGGGGGGGACGAGCCGCCTCCCTCTAAGATGTGTGTTCTTCCTTTAGTTCCGAGCCTGTGAGGCCTCCGTCTGCTCCTGTGAAAGATAAATGAATATTAATTCAAACTCCGGCGACTTCAGAGCCTTTTTACTGCAAAAGATGCTCCGCCGCCCCTATCTGCTTCCAGCTTACGATGTCTTCAGGTCGCAGCTTCCAATTTAAAATATATATATAAATATGTGGTTAAACCCTGGCCGACCTTGACATCCTTTGTCGACGCTTATCCAGCGCAGGCGTGAAGGGGTGGAGTCCACCATATACCCATACTAATATATGTACCACGTGCCCTTATGTACAGATATACGGGGCTAGAGACTGGTACAGGAGGGGTGGAGTCCTCCATATACCCATACTCATATATGGACCACATGCCCTTATGTAAAGGTATACGGGGCTAGAGACTGGTAAAGGAGGGTTGGAGTCCACCATATACTGATATATGGCCCACGTGCCCTTATGTACCGATATACGGAACTAGAGACTGGTACGGGGGATGGGGTCCACCATATACTCATATATGGACCACATGCCCTTATGTACAGGTATACGGGGCTAAAGACTGGTACAGGAGGGGTGGAGTCCACCATATACTGATATATGGCCCACGTGCCCATATATACAGACAAACAGGGCTAGAGACTGGTACAGGAGGGGTGGGGTCCCCCTTATACTCATATATGGACCACGTGCCCTTATGTACAGATATACAGGGCTAGAGAGTGGTACAGGAGGGGTGGAGCTCACCATAATCTGATATATGTGCCCACAGATTCTGATATATGGGGCAGGAGACAGGTGCAGGAGCAGGCAAGAAGTGGTGGACTCCACGATATACTGATATATGGGCCACACACCCATATATACAGATATACGGGGCTAGAGACTGGTACAGGAGGGGTGGAGTCCACCATATACTGATATATGGCCGACCTGCCCATATAGACAGATAAACAGGGCTAGAGACTGATACAGGAGTAGGCGTGAAGGGATGGAGTCCACCATATACTAATATATGGACCACGTGCCCTTATGTACAGATATACGGGGCTAGAGACTGGTACAGGAAGGGTGGAGTCCACTATATAACTGATATATGGCCGACTTGCCCATATATACAGATAAACAGGGCTAGAGACTGGTACAGGAGCAGGCGTGAAGCAGTGGAGTCCACCATATACTCATATATGGACCACGTGCCCTTATGTACAGATATACGGAGCTAGAGACTGGTACAGGAGGGGTGGAGTCCACCATATACTGATATATGGATCACGTGCCCATATATGCGTATACGGGGCTAGAGACTGGTACAGGAGGGATAGGGTCCACCATATACTGATATATGACCCACGTGCCCATATATACAGATAAACAGGGCTAGATACTGGTACAGGAGCAGGCGTGAAGCAGTGGAGTCCACCATATACTCATATATGGACCACCTGCCCTTATGTACAGATATACAGAGCTAGAGACTGGTCCAGGAGGGGTGGAGTCCACCATATACTGATATATGGATCACATGCCCATATATGCGTATACGGGGCTAGAGACTGGTACAGGAGGGATAGGGTCCATCATATACTGATATATGGCCCACGTGCCCATATATACAGATAAACAGGGCTAGATACTGGTACAGGAGCAGGCGTGAAGCAGTGGAGTCCACCATATACTCATATAAGGACCACGTGCCCTTATGTACAGATATATGGGGCTAGAGACTGGTACAGGAGGGGTGGAGTCCACCATATAATGATATATGCCCCTAAATGCCCGTATATACAGATAAACAGGGCTAGAGACTGGTACAGGAGCAGACGTGAAGGGATGGAGTCCACCATATACCCATACTCATATATGGGCCATGTGCCCTTATGTACAGATATACGGGGCCAGAGACTGGTACAGGAGGGGTGGAGTCCACCATATACTGATATATGGCCCAGGTGCCCATATATACAGATAAACAGGGCTAGATACAGTTACAGGAGCAGGCGGGAAGCAGTGGAGTCCACCATATACTCATATATGGACCACGTGACCTTATGTACAGCTATACGGAGCTAGAGACTGGTACAGGAGGGGTGGGGTCCACCATAGTACTCATATATGGACCACATGCCCTTATGTACAGGTATACGGGGCTAGAGACTGGTACAGGAGGGGTGGGGTCCACCATATACTGATATATGGCCCACGTGCCCATATATACAGATAAGCAGTGCTAGATACTGGTACAGGAGCAGGCGTGAAGCAGTAGAGTCCACCATATTATTCATATATGGACCACGTGCCCCTATGTACAGATATACAGGGCTAGAGACTGGTACAGGAGGGGTGTGGTCCGCCATATACTGCTATATGGCCCATGTACCCATATATCCAGATAAACAGGGCTAGAGACTGTTACAGGAGCAGGCGTGAAGCAGTGGAGACCACCATATACTCACACATGGACCACGTGCCCTTATGTACACATATACAGGGCTAGAAACTGGTACAGGAAGGGTGGAGTCCACCAGCTCCAGATATATGGATCACATGCCCATATTTACGGGCTAGATGATATCAATCAGTGGTAAAGTGCACAGAGGTCTAAAGCCATTAATCGAGGTACATGAAATTTGGGGGTCCAAGAGAAACAAGCATTTGCAATGCAACGGGTCTTGCATTTCTCCGAGTTAGAGCTATTAGCAGTTGTAAACTCCCAACCGGACTTTTCTTGCCTCATTAAATGGAAAAAAAACTAGCATGATTGCGCTGCTAAGAAATGGAAATGGACTCCCGTTTCACTCGTAGTGAAACCTATCGGCAAAAGTGCAATGATCTACGTAACCGGCAAAAGTGCAATTAACTATGTAACAGGGTCGATGTCATGCAAAGCGCTAGACTTCTGCCAAGCGAGATCGCGCTGCGAAAAAAGAGAAAAAGTAGTCCACAAAATGGACGGAAAACAGCGAGCCTCGCATGTTTTCAGTACTTGGTCGCTGCGCTCGAGGAGGGCTAACCCCCGAAAAAGGCATGACATATGCATGCCTTCCACTAATGAAAGCAAGCAGATTTTAAAAGGCAAGTCTACAAATCAATGAAAGACACTGACGTGACATGGGTGGCGCTCCGAGCCCTTTTCTAACTACTACAGCGTCTCGTAAGTGATACGCATGCGCTAGCGCATGCTATCGCAGGCTCAACCCTAAAAAGTGGGGTAATTTCTTACAATGATCTGTATTCTTCCAGTGTTTAAATTCAGGGAATTACTTTTCAGGTCGCGTATGCAAGTGCTCTGATGTGTTGTAATCCATCTGTGGGTTTTAAAGCACACCCACCGCACGCCCATCACTATCACTCGTTCATGGGCTTGCCTTTCAAAATTCCTTTTGTGATCATTGGTAAATGCTTTAAGTTTGTCCCTCCTTGAGGCAGTTTTGTCACTGCCTTGGCCATCGACCCTGTTACATGGATAATTGCACATTTGCTGCTAACTTCTTTTTACATTTGTGTCTCTCCTTTGTGCTCATGCTCATGGGGGCCGTGGCACTTTGAATCGGCTCACTTATATCAACCGTTCTACTTTTCATTTTCAATTAATGTAGCAAGAAAAGTCCAGTTAGGAATATACAACTCTAATAGCGCTAAGTCGAGCAAACGCGAGACCCATTGCATTGCAAATGCTTGTTTCTTTTGCCTTCAGCACATGGATGTTATTTAGGGGTCATCAGGGGTCGCAGCTGCAACCCCCAGCTTCCTCCTTGCAACCCCTTGCACTGCTTCTACGACACCTGGCCTCAGAGGTGGCAAAATCAGTACAAGGAAGGCAGAGGCAGCTCGTCCTTATGAATGTTGCCTGGGGCTCCTCTTCCTTCAGCTTTTTAAATTACACTCATAATGAACAGTATATTACTCACTATTAGTGTAATAAAAAATGAAGTACCGTTAGCTGGAACATGACCATCCTCCGTCATGGCTGAGGTAAGTAAAATAAAAACAAAAAAAACCTTTTAAATATATGTTGTGTGCGTGCTTGCGGTGAGAGTGTGCTTATGTAAGAGACCACGTGTGTATGAGTGAATGTGTGTTTGTGTAAACGTGTGTATCTGAGTAAAAGTAAAGCTGAAATGGCGCGTGATGTCGCTTCCGCTGCCCCTGGAATTTTGGTGAATTGACTTCCACGCTCCAGCCTTCCATGGGAGTGCATGTGTTTTCTTCTTGCTGCCCGCCCCACTCAAGCTCGTCCATTACTTTGCTCACACCTGAATTTGAGGCCATTTTTCCTTATCCTTAGCATTCAGATGCTTTTCTTTTGTTTAAGTTAAGGCTCTCCCCGCCCCCTCCGGTGCTCCTCACCCTGCCTACAGTATCCTTGTGGATCGGCAGCATTTACTCTCCCCATCCGGCTGCCAATCCACAGTTGCCCCAGTCCACTCCCCGAAGCGTCTTTTTAAAACTCTTTTTTTTCCTTTTTTGAGGACCTGTCAGTTACACTTTGCTGCATCAAGGCAGCGCTTAATTTTCATTTATTTTTTAGGGCCGGCACATAGTTTTCTGCACCAGGCATAAACTGTGAGTGAGAGACACACATGGGAAAGACTGAGGAAGAGAAAAACGAAAAAGCGTCGCTAAGGTAGAAAGCAGAAAGCTGCAAGAGTGAGCTGAAGGGGCAGGGAGTGGCTGTAAATGGATTAAAGAGGCCTGAGATGGCTTCAGGATTACGCTGCCTCAGTATTCCGTGCTCACACGTTTAATTGCAGCAACCGAGTGTTTCAGAGGAGCGCTTTGGGCACCGGCACCTTTTTATGTACAAATTAAGCACTGGTAGGCGGGCACATCTGCATTGACCTATGTGCACTTCCATCTAATGACACGGCTGGCAGTAGTGGTCGCACCACGGTGCCCTTCTTTTTTTTTTTGGCCGATTCTATGCGGCATCATTAAACCACTTCGGCAAAGTGATCAGGTCCGACAGGACCAGCGATGCTGGTGCTGCTGAGAGTTGCTGTGAGCTGCGCGGCTGGTGCTGCTGGGGGACCAGTGATGGAGCAATGAGCTCTACATTGCTGAGGCTCCAGAGCTGTGTCTCATACCTTCCGCCAGTAACTTACACATGTTGTAAAGTCTTGTGTCACGTGGTGTAACGGTGGTCTGCATCGGGGTTTCCGTACTCCCAGTTAAATGCTCGTTGTGTATACAGCAGCTCTTAGCACTCTTCTGCTGACTCGAAGCGCTTTATGTAGTGAGAGGGTGCTGCACTTGTAAGGAGAAGGCCTGCGAGAGCAGATCCCCGCTGCGGATCTCAGTGTGTACCAGGCTTCCTCAAGTGCTGTAACTGCATCGGACGTGCTAGGAGGTGGTCCGGAAGGGGCGTGTACACACGAGTGTTATTCATTCAGTGCTTTGATGCTTTGATTGTTCGGTTTAAGTGCTGCTGGCAGCAAGACGCTTGGTGTGTTAGGGGCACACCACGTGTCAGGACCTCGCGCGCCACACCCAGCTCTTCCCACTGAGGACAGCGCGTGCTCCCACCCACAAGTGCTGGCAGAGGTTGTGAGCTCTACGGGTTGTGCCAGTGGCATCTGCGAGGTACACAAACGTGACATGCCATACGGCCGCAGGTCTGAGCCCGAGGTGCAGCGCTGTCTCTAGACTGTGCCCCGTGCATTGGAGGCTTGTGTGTGAGGGTCAAGTCACCTACTGGGGCACTTGAGGTGACACGCTGCCCCATCACTATGAGGCGTAGCCGCCTTGCTGTCCTACCCCTCCAGGAGTGTGTGGTGCTGCTCAGGTGCCCCGTGCATTGGAGGCTTGTGTGTGAGGGTCAACACACGTACTGGGGCACTTGAGGTGATGCGCTACCCCGCATTATGAGGCCTAGCCGCCTTGCTGCACCACCTCTCCAGGTGTGTGTGGTGTTGCTCAGGTGCCCCATGCATTGGAAGCTTGCGTGTTCGCATCATCACACTTACTGGGGTACCGCATTATGAGGCCTAGCCGCCTTGTTGCTCCACCTCTCCAGGTGTGTGTGGTGCTGCTCAGGTGCCCCATGCATTGGAAGCTTGCGTGTTCGCATCATCACACTTACTGGGGTACCGCATTATGAGGCCTAGCCGCCTTGTTGCTCCACCTCTCCAGGTGTGTGTGGTGCTGCTCAGGTGCCCCATGCATTGGAAGCTTGCATGCATGCATCATCACACTTACTGGGGTACCGCATTATGAGGCCTAGCCGCCTTGTTGCTCCACCTCTCTAGGTGTGTGTGATGCTGCTCAGGTGTCCCATGCATTGGAAGCTTGCATGCATGCATCATCACACTTACTGGGGTACCGCATTATGAGGCCTAGCCGCCTTGCTGTCCTACCTCTCCAGGTGTGTGTGGTGCTGCTCAGGTGCCCATGCATTGGAAGCTTGCATGTACGCATCATCACACTTACTGGGGTACCGCATTATGAGGCCTAACCGCCTTGCTTTCCTACCCCTCCAGGTGGGTGTGGTGCTGCTCAGGTGCCTCATGCATTGGAAGCTTGCATGCATGCATCATCACACTTACTGGGGTACCGCATTATGAGGCCTAGCCGCCTTTCTGCACCACCTCTCCAGGTGTGTGTGGTGCTGCTCAGGTGTCCCATGCATTGGAAGCTTGCATGCATGCATCATCACACTTACTGGGGTACCGCATTATGAGGCCTAGCCGCCTTGCTGTCCTACCTCTCCAGGTGTGTGTGGTGCTGCTCAGGTGCCCATGCATTGGAAGCTTGCATGTACGCATCATCACACTTACTGGGGTACCGCATTATGAGGCCTAACCGCCTTGCTGTCCTACCCCTCCAGGCGGGTGTGGTGCTGCTCAGGTGCCCCATGCATTGGAAGCTTGCGTTCATGCATCATCACACTTACTGGGGTACCGCATTATGAGGCATAACCGCCTTGCTGTCCTACCCCTCCAGGTGGGTGTGGTGCTCTTCAGGTGCCCATCATTGGAAGCTTGTGTGTACGCATCATCACACTTACTGAGGTACTTGAGGTGAAACGCTGCCCCCCATTATGAGGCCTAGCCGCCTTGCCGCTCCACCTCTCCAGGTGTGTGTGGTGCTCCTCAGGTGTCCCTGGCATTGGAAGCTTGCATGCATGCATCATCACACTTACTGGGGTACCGCATTATGAGGCCTAGCCGCCTTGCTGCTCCACCTCTCAAGGTGTGTGTGGTGCTGCTCAGGTGCCCCATGCATTGGAAGCTTGCGTGTACGCATCATCACACTTACTGAGGTACTTGAGGTGAAACGCTGCCCCCCATTATGAGGCCTAGCCTCCTTGCTGCTCCACCTCTCCAGGTGTGTGTGGCGCTCCTCAGGTGTCCCTGGCATTGGAAGCTTGCATGTACGCATCATCACACTTACTGGGGTACCGCATTATGAGGCCTAACCGCCTTGCTGTCCTAGCTCTCTAGGTGTGTGTGATGCTGCTCAGGTACCCCATGCATTGGAAGCTTGCATGTACGCATCATCACACTTACTGGGGTACCGCATTATGAGGCCTAGCCGCCTTGCTGCTCCACCTCTCCAGGTGTGTGTGGTGCTGCTCAGGTGCCCCATGCATTGGAAGCTTGCGTGTACGCATCATCACACTTACTGAGGTACTTGAGGTGAAACGCTGCCCCCCATTATGAGGCCTAGCCGCCTTGCCGCTCCACCTCTCCAGGTGTGTGTGGTGCTGCTCAGCTCCCCCCTAGCCGTGGCAGCAGCACCCTCTTCGGCAGGCCTGCATTAACCCAGCCCACTGAAGCTCTCCTGCCTATTAGTAGATTAAATGGAGGCAGCAGCGTGGGGCTTCGAGGAGGGGATAACGACACTGTAAAGGGCTCTTCAGAGAGCGGTGTAATTATCGGTGGGATACACCAAGTCAGCGGTAATTAACCCCAGCCGTCTGAAGAAGGGGAGCCATGGGCAGAGTGGTTAACAGCCCCACTTAGCGCTGGAGTGAGTCCTCTCCCCTCTTCTTCACCCCTCTCAACTCCATTTTCTGGGCCTTCCGTCCATGCTCCTGGAGATGCTGAACATGAACCTATCTTGTTATAGAATTTTGCATCAGCTTTTAAGAGGATTGGCCGAGACAGCGCCCCACATCATTCAGTCGGTACCTTTGGGATTTTGAGGCTTAGGGAGAAGTAGAAGTCCTACATCTGGGTTTTCTTTTAGCAGTACTTGAATATTGTGTTTCTTAATTCTAAAAACATCATGATTTAACAAGCACTGGCAAAGCCAATAGGTTTCGTCTATGCGGAAATCTGCTGGCTTTGTCAATATTTTTAGCCATGTTGTACATGGCTGAAAGCAAAAAAAAAGAAAAAAAGCAATATAATGCGCTTAATGATGGCTGTGTCATAGCACTTTTTTTCTATCCCTTCAGCCATGTTGCGCAGCAGCCGTGCTTCTGTACAACACAACATGAGCATAGAGACTCGGGTACAAGTGCAGGCGATACACTCATCTAGAATTGCAAGCTCGCACGGAGAGCATGGCATCCTAGTTACAAGCACAGTACCACTTGATGCCAAAGCAGATGTCTGGAAAAGCAAGAGCACCTTTACTAGAATGGAAACGCCTACGAGAATTGTTTCCAGTTACAAAGACACCAGTAAGACCCCTGTGTACACATGCATCACCAGCCGAGCACCAAGCAAGAGTTGGTTCACTCCCAGGCATGCTGTTCTCCAGTACAGCATGCATCTGTGAATAAGGTGCAAGCACACTGTAGCTATGAAAAGTAACTCCTAGCCGGTAAACAGGCTCGTTGCAAGAGCACGATCCCTAAAATGAACAAAAAGCGTTAGCTGGTGCTCGCCTCATGTGCAGGGCAAGGCCATCTCTCTGGAGTGACAGCATTGTTACCAAGAAGGAGCCACAAACCAGCGTACTCTCACACAAGATGTGTGAATATCAGTGCAAACACAAGCACTTCCTCCCAGGCAGCGATTACCGGGGAAACATTTGTGGCAAGCGCTCAGTTACCAAGGCAAGGTATCTATGCAACTGCAAAGAAGAACCTTCATACTTTTACAGTTTTCTGTGAGGTCTTTGTAGGAGCAGTGGGGCGAAAAAGGGAAATGCGTTTGCCAACAACCATGGGCCTGTGAAGAGGGGCTGCTGGACGACTGTGCCTCTGTGCATGGGCATTAAGGCAAGAGGAGGGGGAGCACAGAAAAATAAAATATAAGCCTGCATGAAAAATTAGCTAAATAAAAATAAAAGTACCTGAGGTTGCAAGTAGCCAGTGGAAGCACTCTGGACAGTAGCCAATGCCTAGTGACCAGAAGGAGTACTTAGTCCAGAGTCAACACGACAGCATGGACAGCAAAGCAGAGAGCAGGAAGTGAAGCAGGAAGTGAAAGCAGACAACATACTGGCCAATCAGAAGCACATAAATTACAGCGACGTTGGACTAAGTCAGTGGTAAGTTCAGTTAAGTAAGGGGCAGGTTCTAAGCCCCGTTTAAGAATGTTTTTAGCAACAAAAGATTTTTCAAGCATAACGCACAAGCAGGTGCTTGCAGGAGTCTTGGAATTGATTGGAGTTAATTTCATGTAGGATGCAGGGCTTTAGTGCAGAACTTTATTGTGTACTGTGTGAGTCCATATTTAAACAAAAAAACATGTTTGCACTGTGGCATCTTAAGATCAGCTTTGGTAACGAGCACTTTCATAATTTTACAGGTTCTGCACTCCTGATATGCTCTATAGAGTCACAGGCTTGTTACAATAACTGTGCATCAGATGAACACCACAGAATACTGTGTTTTATAGGTAAAATGTGAAAAAGAGATCCGGACATAAAGGGTGGGGGCAAAGACTGTGTTCTAAGAATACAAAAGCAACCATATCTCCATGGACATTTACTCCAGAAGTTCATCCCTGCTTCCTTTCAGTCCCACAACTCTGCTCCCCTGTCTTCCTCCTCCATTTTTAGGACGAGCCTGTCTGGTTGAAAAAGACCTATTGTCATTTTACCAAGAACTTGCAGTGCGATTAGAGCCCGCCCATTGCTTACCATTGGATGACTTTGTTGTTACTCTTGTTTGCTCGCTTGTTATTCAGTGGGTTGCCTTGTCCATCTTGTGTTTGTCTCTGCCCTGGAGAGTATCCTCTTACTTGTGTCCTTCCACTGCTTGCTTTTTTAGAAAATTTTTTCCCTTTTTGCTAAGCATGCAAACAAACAAAACATAAAAAAGAGGCACTTGTGTTATTTTGGAGCTTCGCCCACGTGTCATCACATGTGCACGCGCATTCAAAATGACGCCGCTGCCAGCAGCTGTGTTATCCTGTCTTCTCTGTTTTTGCCTTTTGTTTACAATGTAGAGCAAATGCTGTAAATGAGAAAAAAAAGCCATTGGCAGAGTGAAAAGGTCTCAAAGGGGAAGTCTGTTGACTTTGCCAATGGTTGTTTAACTCTACCGTCTGCTAATAACGGTTGATAATTTAAATCATAAAGATCTTCTATTTGATTAGGAAATTTAATATCAAGATAGCGTTTTGGGTTAAGTTAAGCAACAAACTTTCTGGCGTGCACTTGCTTAATAATATTTCAGTTTTAACCTTAATAATCTTGTAACCCCCCAAAGCATGATATAATGTGAACATTTCAAATACTCTCTCTTGGCATAGTTTATCGGGTTTTAAGAGCAACATTATATTATCTGCATATAATTTACTTTGTGCCAGGTGTGGGTTAGGGGGACAGATGATAGTGTTGTTTCTAATCGCAATAGCGAGAGGCTCTATATAAAGAGCAGATACAACAGGGGGCAGGGGCAGCCCTGCCTGTCCCTCCCTTCACTCCCAGGCTGCCCGCTTCCCCTGAATTGACAATCAACATTGACAAGCTGCAGCACCCTTGTATAATCTAGAAATGGCCTAGAATTTGTGTGGGGAACCGAAATAATCATAAAATATAATAAAAAGGGTGTCCAAAGCCGCCAGATCAAAGGCCTATTCGAAATTGAGTGAAACAAATAATTACAGGTACCTGTTTTACCAAAAAAAAATCAAATGTCTCCACTAAATGCTCCACTAAATGATTGTGTTAATATTAAACTGTCGACCAGGTATACAACATTTCTTGTCTCTGTGTATTAACTTACTGATTACAGCATGAAATTGTTTCACAGTTAATTTCTTGAACATCTTGTAGTTAGTGTTTAAAAGAGCAACCAGGCGACATGAGTTAGGAACTTGTGGGTTTTAGCCTTTCTTTAAAAAAGACACGGCAACGCCAGTATTAAAAGATGGTGAAATGGCGCCTCTGGAGGACAATTTATTAAACAAGCTTAAAAGATGTTTATTTAACTCATTATAACCCTTTTTTGAAACCTCAGCTGAGTAGCAATGGAGGCAGATTTGCAATCACTTGACATAATTCTTGGAATGTGAAAGGTTTTATCAGAAGAGCTGCCTCTTGTGTTAATCTGAGAATGGATAATTCCGGAAATAACTCATTCAATTTACTTGAGACTACCGACTGATCGTGACAGTATACTTGCTTAAAATATTTTTTTTTAAAACACAAATTTAAATTATCAACCGTTATTAGCGCAAACCGAAGCCTTGCTTTTGAAATGAAAGTTATTATCTCCTACAATTTTTTGTCAAGCAGCTGTGATTAAATTGTCCGTTCTCCCAATGTACAATTTTCCTTCTTCTGCCGCCACTGTTCTATTGCACACAACTTATTTTTAAGAGATTGGAATCGTTCATTTCGTTCTTTTTATGGCAAGAGTCCTGTCCCATGTTAGGACTCAACACTTTACAAAGGTCGTTAAAGAGGGAACTTATTTCTGTGCTCATTCTACACAATATCTTCTAGGTTTAAAGCGTAAGAACAGTTCTACCTTGTCGATAATGAGCTGATACAAAAAGTGTTGTAAGACACAAATACTACAGATGTATTGTGGCTAATAAAATCTCCCAGAAAGTGCCATGCAGATCACTTCGCTGGTGCCTTGCTTGGAAAACTCAGTACTTTAATCATTTTCAGATTCCATATGCAAATGTATCAACTTGCCTTGAAGACTGGGCTTTTAAACCTCGAGATTAATAGCTCAAGAATGATAGAGCAATGGAAATTGAACGGGTTCACCCAAGTAACTGATTTAAAATGTAGAAGATGGATTGAAAACCTGGTTTGAAATCGAGAGATCAATCAGATTGGATAAACATGCAATCCTTTGTTCTTTTAACATTCTCGGTCTATTTTAAGAGCAATCTCTTCATTAACTATATATGATCAGGAGGACATAATCTGGTTGAAAATACTACTAAAACAAAGCCAGTAGCTGGAGACATTGTCTGACAGGGCAAACACAATCAAATTTACACCCAAAAATTGCTTATAAATGGAGGAAAGAGGAAGATATTGATTTATCTGTTAAGATCTGGCGGATGTTTGATTAATTTAATTTTGCCATCTTTTGGTGAGGACAACTTCTACAAAATTCTATTTTCTTCCAAGCGGCTTATAAATAATACTCTCAAACATTTAGGTAAAATGTATCCATCCAATACCATCAATTGTGTTTGATATAACACTTTAGACAGAGTTGACTGGACCCACACCATAAGGCAGTGCCGCCGATGGAAAGATTTTTAGTGTTCCATTTTTAAACACCTGGATGAATTATTTTGCAGGAATGACATGCTCCCCCTGCTAGGATACTATACACTGCACGGTGCAGCAGGAACATTTAAGAAGCTGATTTATGTAGCAATGTTTCTGTCGCACTCATTGATATTATAGAGGTGGAAAATCCCATTAATTCCATCCCTTCTAGGATGGTTCGTAAAAGTGTCTCGAGCGAGACAACATGAACATTATACGGGAGAGGTATTGGTGCTATTTAAAAATGTGTTAATATGTGGGCACTTTGGTTGATAAAAACAACGTGGAAAGATAGATTGCCATAATTCAAGACGAGGGGCACTTCTTAAATTAAACCAATGTGAAAAGATAAATCGCCATAAATATATATTGTGTAGCTCATTTTCACTTTTCACATTGTTGAGACTTACAAAGGCAGGAATATTCCCTGACTGGGAGAGGGGGGATGCCATGTGCTTTCTCAGCCGAAGCACTTCAGGCGTATTGGACTTGCTTCTGTTTTGATGATTTTTATGAATGGTGTAGTCTACCAGTGATAGAAAAACGTTGTTACAATCCTGGAAGCAGCGTAGGGAAGTTTGCCCTTTCAGTGCGGTTTGCACTTTAGCCCTATAATATTAATGCAGACTTGCAGGGGGTTGGTCCAGACCTCTATTTCTCTATGAATATCCTGTCCTTCGTCATCATTTCCTGAAGGACCTTTAAAAGATGCCCATTCTCCACACATTCTGAATGGAAGGAGCAGGGGAAGATGCCCCCCGGAACTGGTCCACTGCAAGGAGTGACCATCGGCTGCTACTTGTGACAAATCTCTTCCCTGGCATGTGTGATTGTATCTGAGAGCTTCTGCTAATGCACTGTGAGCTGATGTCAGACCTGGCTGTCTTCCAAGCTGCTAAGCACCGAGTATGGATCCTGCATCTCGGAGGCATCAGCTTTCCCTCAAATAATTATGCTGGGTTTCTTCATGGAACGTGGCCTTAAGCAACCCTTTTTATACATTCACTTGTTTTTAGCAGGTACTTTCACCCATCTGTACCCAAACTCCTCAAAATATACATAAACACATGGCGGTCAAATGAGTTACCTTTGGAACAGTGCCCATGAGCATCAGGCCCGCTCAGCTTTGTGGCAGGAGGAATGTGCCTGAAAATGTCATTCACGAATAACAGCAACAAAACAAAATGACTTTGTGCAGCTACGTAGGATGCAACATGTCTAAATTGTGGATTGTCACTTACGCTATTCTGCCCCGCACCGTCGGTGACATTAATAATATGTGCCCATTGGGTGGGTCGCACAGGGTAAGGGAATGGATGATTTATCAAGAATATTTACTGCTGGCTAGTCCAGTCACCTCCAGTGATAGGTAAGGGTGGCGCATGCAGGTCCATAGTTTCACCTCTCACTCTTTTGCCCCCCCCACCCGACCCCAAATTTCCTCCCTCAGCCGGTCTGTTGTGCACCTTGGACACTCGCAGAGACCTGAATTATCAATAGATGTGGGCTTAAATTCCTTTTTCCAAAATGAATGGGGGGACAAGGATTCCGTCTACACATTCTGTACCATAGTCGCAAACTTTGCAAACCTGTCTGTGCCGCACCCCAAGGTGTTCTTCTAGCTTCTCTCATTATGAGAACCTTTGTCGACGGAACGGACTATTCACTCCTCATTGGTCACATCAAACAACTACCATCAAGTCTCCAGACTCCATAAGGTATGTTAGGGGCCAGAAGGCATTCCCCCCATCCTCTCCCCCCTTCATCACAGTGAAGCCTCCCTAGTCTACAGAACACTGCAGCATCTAAGGATCCATTGAAAGTGACTGGAGCCTCCGAGGCGAGGAGTTTCACATCACCCTTAGATTCTGTTTTTGTCTTACGTTATAAATAGTTCTTAAGGAGTTCAAAACATGAGAAGATAAATGCAGCATATAATTCACACACTACACAACAATAACTCTCCTCAGTGTGCTGCAGGCACAAGCAAGTTGCATCAGTAAAGTAAAAGGAACACAGAAATCAAAGGTCAATAGGATGTCAACATAGTGCACCTAGATACATGCGTGGACTTCTCAAACTCGTCAACACAGCCTTGATTTCCATTAGATGGTTTTTAAACTGCTGTAGTTGGGAACACTGTGCCCAACATTCAGTCTTCATGTTGATCTTTTAACATTGGCCCATCACGTGTTCCATCAGCATCTACAGATGCTCAAGCATATTTTTATGTTTCCTAACAGTAAAAAACCCAAGTTATCATTGTAACTGCGGAAACGTTAGTGGCCTCTTTGGCAAGTACAGGATTACATGCTGGTAACTCAGCTGTTCCAACTTGAATGGGGCTACTAAAGTTGATACCTGAAGGTGTCAAAATATTTGTTCCATGATACCAGACTTTATGCCTATGTCGAATGTAAGGGTTTAAGAAATGCAACTTTTAGAAAATTGCCACTCAGTTGCCCAAGTGTTCTTCTGGCCACTCGCAGGTGCTGGCCACAAAACAGCCTTCTGCCCTTCTGGAGAGAAGCGTGAACCACTCCCAAGAGTACGAAAAATAGAGGCCTGCTGTTGGAGAGGTGTCACCTCTCCTTGGCAGAAATTCACACAGGGAGTGAGCCTAAAAGGTGAGCTTCAAAGGGCATGACGCCTTGGAAGGGCAAATGGTGGACGCACACAAGAGGGGCTGCTCTTTTGTGGAGGTAGATGGGTTGGTGTTCTGGCAGGACAGGGGAGGCTAGTTTTCAAACTGTTGTTTTCCATGTAGCCCTCAGGCAGCCACACCTCTGGGGTGGGCTACCAAGCTCCACAAACCGAGAGAGGGGTTTTGCCATCTTGGGAAGTGGCAGAATTGTGCACTCTGAAATAGATAGATGACACATTCCAGGAAGTCGTCATCAGGTGCACAGGGCCCCAGTAGCCGATTGGCTAGTAACTGCTCCATCCACCAAGGGTACTTTCTGGGCATAAATTTGCCACCGCTCCCCCGGATCTCAGAACACATCTGGACTGGAGAAAGGAGTGAAAAACCACTGCCCTTCTGTTCCCTGGACCTGGCAAGAGAGGCTGCACCAGCCACTTGACTGCACCTTCTGATCCATGGGATAACAAAGGAAGGACAATGCAGGTGGTGCTTGTCTCATGGGAAAGTCGCTTCTGAGCATGAAACAGAAGACGTGCCAAGAGTCAGTCGCTGACTTTCTGTTACAGCACCAGGTCCATAAAATCTGAAGAAGCCTGTTCTGGCCAGTCAGTAGCCACAATTGCCTGATTGCCACTGACCACCGATATGCAGCCTGTGAGTCTAAGCCTGGTTCTGAGTGTTGCTCAAGGAAGCGTTGTCTTGTCTCTGTTAAATACACTCTCAAACAGTGACCCTTCTAAGCTGAGAGTTATCATCAGTTCTAATGTCGCGGTCAGTGTCATCAGAGTTAACATCCATCTATAGTTCAGTGAGTTAGTTGTTCCTTCTTTTTAACGTTTCCAGGACTTTTTCTTCTGCAGTATCTTAATAACTTATCAAATAACTTGTTTTGGCCACCGCCCTGTGTTACAGCCCTCTTGTCACACTTATTAGTGCGATCTGTGGCCTGCGGCTGCATGTTGGGACCATTAATGCGACATCCTACGTGACCTTGGCCCCACCTTTCAGAGGAGCAAAAGGGATATGGATAGAAGTTTGGAGGGAAACAAAACATGATTTTGTTAATTAAGAACTTCAATGACACAGAACACTGTATTACTATTTCTATAACGAAAGCATGACATATAACTAACAGCTAAAGAACATGATTGGAGCATTCTTATTTTTCAGATTTAACACAGAGTTACGTACATTATTTCTATTTCGGTCGACTAGATCAGTGTTCCCCAACCCCCGGGCCGCGGACCGGTGCCGGTCCGTGGATCAATCGGCACCAGGCCGCCCCACTGTGGCGGGCGGTAAATGTTTGATAATTTTTCCGTGGCCCGCTTGTCACACAATGGGACAAGCGGGCCACAGAAAAATTATCAAACATTTACCGGTCCGCGGCGATAAAAAGGTTGGACAACACTGGACTAGATGATAGTACTATTTATGTTCATCGTGATGCCGAGTAAAATTAAATTTGGACCGCTGAGAGTACCACAGTGAGGCATCGGAAGCAGTGAGATGCAGGCTGTCACCACCAACGGGCATTGTATGGTGTGGAAAGTGGAGCCGGCCGCCTAAGGAGGAGAGAGTAAGAGGCTAGATAGATGGGCGACGTCCTCAGTGATGTCCTAAGTGAGGTCTGGTGGTTTCCGTAGACAAAGATATTTAGCAGGCATAAGTCTATGTGCTCTGTTGGGAACTGCCGTATGCAGGACAGTGCTTCATGTTGTCATGTTTTTTTTTTCTTTTAGACAAATGTTTTCTTTTAGACAAAAAAGAAATAAAAATTGCCTTCAAAATGGCCTGGTGATGCATCTGTCCGCTCTATCCATCATCTCGCAGGTCTTTCCTAGGATGATATTCTTAGAAAGCCTCCTTTTCTTTATTCTCAGAATACCTTAAATGATTATTTTTGGACTTTATCATGGACATCAATGGAATTTTTTAAAATATTTCCTCGTATGTAGCTCCCCTCTCTGACTGGGTGCAGAGCTCTGATTATCTTGGATTTTTCTGCTGGTGTTGGTGTATTGAGCTCCAGATTGTGGTCGTCGCCTTTATTCCCCATAAACTTGTATGTTTTGTGGGTTCCTGGCAGAGATGGTGTCTTCTGAGGGCTCGTGTGCTTCTGCAGAAGCCCGTGACAGTTCAGTTTGGCGTTTTTCTCCAGTTGCCTTTGCAGTTGGTGATGTGCAGATTCCTAGTGCTTGCTCTAGTAAGGTCTGTTGTTCCCAGACTTGCAGTCTAGTGATATAGAACTTCACACGTGTTTTTAAACCGATCTCTCTTCTTTTTCTGTTGACAACCTGTGAGCTCTGTGTCCTTTCGAGGTGTGTAACAAGATGATAGACCTTAGTTCCACTCTACTGGGAGCGTCTGCGCTCATGTTGGTTGCATGTCCTTGGATCCTTGTCATTATTGGTTTTTGGTCTTCTGTCCTGTGATAGTACTGGCAGGAATATATTACCAGATAGTATTTGAGGCACAGTTGTATTTGGGTTGATTTCATTATGATGCAGAAGGCTTGTTGTGTTTGCCTGGTGTGATTTCATGGCTAGTTTAAAGCCTCCAGATGCTGGCCGTGAGGTCCAGGTGTGCCCAGTTTAGCTAATGTTCTGTACTGTATCAGTGGTACAAATATTAATTTATTAGGTTGCTTCTTTGCTTTTGTTTGTTCCCAGACAGACCTGCAGTACCCATGGGGTCCCGGTTCTTATGGAGCTGTTCATGGAGGAAAGAGAACATTAGTAGATCATCTGAATTTCCCTCACTTTGCACTACGACTCGGTAGCGTCTGTGTTAAATGCACCTGGATGCTTCTACACACCTGGTTGACACTAAACTCTAAGTCGAAGTCCTTCTGTATGAACTATTAAGCTGTTTCCTCCCCAGTGTGGCTTGTGGTTTCCTGACCAAGGCTGGCCTCCTGGAGGCTTCAGGGAGTGTTAGCCCTTGCCAAGCGCACAAGGTTTCATGGCCTCTGCAGGTAAAGCTTGTTCCTAGTCCTAGGAGCCTCTCCTTGTCCCTTGGGGTTAGCCTTACAGTATATTACTTAGACACAGCCCAATAGGGAAGCCCGGGTTGGAGACCTCATACCGCCTGCTGAAGTGGTTTCTTTTTTCTACCTCAGTGAATCAATCTTCCAGTTTTATTTCTGAGGCCTAACTCTCCCCAGGGAGTCAAGGCTACACACTGGATTTCAGGAAAGCTTTACAATTCTGTTTCAAGAACAGAGACAACAGAGGTTCCCATTAAATGTAAGCAGTGGTTTGAACTTTGACAGAGCAATCCATTTTTAAATAGTCTAATCCAGTGGTCCGGAAACCCCAGGGGGTCCGCGACTACTTAGAAAATGAATTAATATTAACAGATTAATAAAGTGTATATAAATAAAGTGGCTAAGTGTACAATTGAAAATGTTAAAACGTACTGTAAATCTCAAGGACTTTGAAATTGGAGGCTTAAAAATTAGTATCCTCACATTGATTTGTGGGAGCCGTGCAGGTGCTTCTAACAGAATACAGTACGGACGATGTGTTGCTTCAATTAAATTAAAAAAAGCTCCAACCTTCATATTAAAATTCAATGGTTTAATTTTTTTAAATTTATATTTGTTAGCAAATTAAATAAAATGTGTTTTCCTGTGTGTATGTGTTTGATGAATGCTTGTTTATGTATTTTTTGCGTATTGTTTTGCAGTTGAAATCGTGGACAGTGTTTAGGCCTAGGCCAATGACTTCCAGTAGTGACTCAGTGGGAGTTGGGGTCCCTAATTCAAATAATGATTCAGTGGGGGTCCCCGGGTTCCAGTAATGATTAAGTGGGGGTCCACAGAAGTCAAAAGGTTGGGAACCACTGGTCTAATCCCTTGGTGATGAGCAAACTGAGGGTTCCCAAGTGCGATTAGGGATCTACGTGTATGATCTTGGCACCCATGGATGTTTTTTTTAACAAACATTGCTGTGCTACAAATCTGCAAGCCTGCCACCTGAGCACCCCTGCATGCTTTTGCAAAGGATATTAGCTGCAGCATTCTCAAAACATAAAATTTGTTCTGCTGGGATCTACTCAACATTCCAGATCCCTGGCTGGCATTTCAGTGGACATGGAAGGAAAAATATTGAGAATGTAGTATACTGTATCATGAACATGCTACTCATCTTTAACAATGGATCCCGAGCACTGTGGTTTTATGCAAACTACCAGGTTGGCCACCCCCTTTAAACATGGAATACCTTCTTCACCTGTTGTTGGTCAGATGGCGAAAGGAACGTTGAATGAGGTAAAACTCCACTGGCCCCTCACGGTTTTCTTTTGTATGAGAGGCACAGAAAACACACAACATACACCAGACTTGGGACATTCTAGTTGTAGGCAACAACTTAACAGTTCCCAGCCAAGTGCCGTCTCCTTACCAGGCCTTAATACTTATCGGTCCCCATCATGAACAGCAATAGTCTGAAGTGGATGTGCATAATGTAGGTGTTACCAATCTCAACCTTCTTGGTAAAGACAGCAGAAACCTGAATCATGCTTCCTGCAACCTCCACGACCACACGCCTTTCAGAAGGTGGTGAAAAGAGAGAGGACTGTTTCAATTAGATGAGCTTGAGCCGCAAAATACAATATGGTCTTGTGCACTACACACATCAGTAGAATCAGAAGGACACGTCTACCTACCACTCACTTGCAATACATCATTGATCCTCTACATGTCACCTCTATACAGTCAGCTAGCCATCACTGCAATCACACTTCACCTGCCCCTCAGCACTATAGCAAAGAATCCATGCAGTCTCTCCACGCCAGGGTTCTGTGGAGAAAGCTGCTGTCCTGGGACTCCACATCTCCAAGAATACACCCCCAGAACACCCTCACAGTGACTGCTGGCTGTGCCTCCACATCTCCAGGAATACACCCTCCAGGACACCCTAACAGTGACAGCTGTCCTGTGCCTCAACATCTCCAGGAGTACCCCTTCAAGACCACCCTAACAGTGACTGCTGCGCTGTGACTCCACATCTCCAGGAATACACCCCCACAACACCCTAACAGTGACTACTGTGCTGTGCCTCCACATCTCCAGGAATACACCCACCAGTACACCCTAACAGTGACTGCTGTGCTATGCCTCCACATTTCCAGGAATACACCCCCAGTACACCCTAACAGTGACTGCTGAGCTGTGCCTCCACATCTCCAGGAATACACCCCCAGTACACCCTAACAGTGACTACTGCGCTGTGCCTCCACATCTCCAGGAATAAACCCCCAGTACACCCTAACAGTGACTACTGCGCTGTGCCTCCACATCTCCAGGAATACACCCCCACAACACCCGAACAGTGACTACTGCGCTGTGCCTCCACATCTCCAGGAATACACCCTCAGTACACCCTAACAGTGACTACTGCGCTGTGCCTCCACATCTCCAGGAATACACCCCCAGTACACCCTAACAGTGACTGCTGCGCTGTGCCTCCACATCTCCAGGAATACACCCCCAGTACACCCTAACAGTAACTGCTGCGCTGTGCCTCCACATCTCCAGGAATACACCCCCAGTACACCCTAACAGTGACTACTGCGCTGTGCCTCCACATCTCCAGGAATACACCCCCAGTACACCCTAGCAGTAACTGCTGCGCTGTGCTTCCACGTCTCCAGGAATACACCCTTCAGAACACCCTAACACTGACTGCTGACCTGTGCCTCCACATCTCCAGGAATACACCCTTCAGTACACCCTAACAGTGACTGCTGACCTGTGCCTCCACATCCCCAGGAATACACCCTCCAGTAAACCCTAACAGTGACTGCTGCGCTGTGCCTTTGTATCTCAAGGACTACACCCTCCAGTACACCCTAACAGTGACTGCTGCGCTGTGCCTCCACCTCTCCAGGAATACACCCTCCAGAACACCCTAACAGTGACTGCTGTGCTGTGCCTCCACATCTCCCGGAATACACCCTCCAGAACACCCTAACAGTGACTGCTGCACTGTGCCTCCACTTCTCCAGGAATACACCCTACAGAACACCCTAACAGTGACTGCTGTGCTGTGCCTCCACTTCTCCAGGAGTACACCCTCCAGTACACCCTAACAGTGACTGCTGGACTGTGCCTCCACATCTCCAGGAATACGCCCTCCAGTACACCCTAAGAGTGACTGCTGGCTGTGCCTCCACATCTCCAGGAATACACCCTACAGAACACCATAACAGTGACTTCTGCGCTGTGCCTCCACATCTCCAGGAATACACCCTACAGAACACCCTAACATTGACTGCTGCTCTGTACCTCCACATCTCCAGGAATACACCCTCTAGTACACCCTAACAGTGACTGCTGTGCTGTGTCTTCGTATCTCCAGTAATACACCCTCCAGAACACCCTAAGAGTGACTGCTGTGCTGTGCCTCCACATCTCCAGTAATACATGCTCCAGAACACCCTAACAGTGACTGCTGCGCTGTGCCTCCACATCTCCAAGAATACACCCTCCAGTACACCCTAACAGTGCCTGCTGTGCTGTGCCTCCACGTCTCCAGGAATACACCCTCCAGTACACCCTAACAGTGACTGCTGGCTGTGCCTCCACATCTCCAGGAATACACCCTCCAATACACCCTAACAGTGACGGCTGCGCTGGTCTTCCACATCTCAGGTATAAACCCCCCAGAACACCCTAACAGTGACTGCTGCGCGGTGCCTCCACATCTCCAGGAATACACCCTCCAGAACACCCTAACAGTGACTGCTGCGCGGTGCCTCCCCATCTCCAGGAATACACCCTCCAGAACACCCTAACAGTGACTGCTGACCTGTGTCTTCGTATCTCCAGTAATACACCCTCCAGAACACCCTAAGAGTGACTGCTGTGCTGTGCCTCCACATCTCCAGGAATACAAGCTCCAGAACACCCTAACAGTGACTGCTGGTGGTGCCTCCACATCTCCAGGAAGAGACCCTACAGAACACCCTAACAGTGACTGCTGGTGTTGCCTCCACATCTCCAGGAAGAGACCCTCCAGAACACCCTAACAGTGACTGCTGACCTGTGCATCCACATCTCCAGGAATACACCCTTCAGTAAACCCTAACAGTGACTGCTGCACTGTGCCTCCACATCTCCAGGAATACACCCTTCAGTACACCCTAACAGTGACTGCTGCGCTGTGCCTCCACATCTCCAGGAATAATCCTCCAGTACATTCTAACAGTGCCTCCTGCGCTGTGCCTCCACATCTCCAGGAATACACCCTGCAGAACACCCTAACAGTGACTGCTGCGCTGTGCCTCTACATCTCCAGGAATACACCCTTCAGTACACCCTAACAGTGACTGCTGCGCTATGCCTCCACTTCTCCAGGAATACACCCTCCAGAACACCCTAACAGTGACTGCTGCGCAGTGCCTCTAGATCTCCAGGAATACACCCTCCAGTACACCCTAACAGTGCCTCCTGCTCTGTGCCTCCACATCTCCAGGAATACACCCTCCAGAACACCCTAACAGTGACTGCTGTCCTATGCCTCCACATCTACAGGAATACACCCTCCAGAACACCCTAACAGTGACTGCTGCGCTGTGCGTCCACTTCTCCAGGAATACACCCTCCAGTACGCGCTAACAGTGACTGCTGCGCTGTGCCTCCACATCTCCAGTAATACAAGCTCCAGAACCCCCTAACAGTGACTGCTGCGCTGTGCCTCCACATCTCCAGGAATACACCCTCCAGTACACCCTAACAGTGCCTGCTGTGCTGTGCCTCCACATCTCCAGGAATACACCCTCCAGTACACCCTAACAGTGACTGCTGGTGTTGCCTCCACATCTCCAGGAAGAGACCCTCCAGAACACCCTAACAGTGACTGCTGACCTGTGCCTCCACACCTCCAGGTATATACCCTTCAGTACACCCTAACAGTGACTGCTGCGCTGTGCCTCCACATCTCCAGGAATAATCCTCCAGTACATTCTAACAGTGCCTCCTGCGCTGTGCCTCCACATCTCCAGGAATACACCCTGCAGAACACCCTAACAGTGACTGCTGCGCTGTGCCTCTACATCTCCAGGAATACACCCTTCAGTACACACTAACAGTGACTGCTGCGCTGTGCCTCCACTTCTCCAGGAATACACCCTCCAGAACACCCTAACAGTGACTGCTGCGCAGTGCCTCTAGATCTCCAGGAATACACCCTCCAGTACACCCTAACAGTGCCTCCTGCTCTGTGCCTCCACATCTCCAGGAATACACCCTCCAGAACACCCTAACAGTGACTGCTGTCCTATGCCTCCACATCTACAGGAATACACCCTCCAGAACACCCTAACAGTGACTGCTGCGCTGTGCGTCCACTTCTCCAGGAATACACCCTCCAGTACGCGCTAACAGTGACTGCTGCGCTGTGCCTCCACATCTCCAGTAATACAAGCTCCAGAACCCCCTAACAGTGACTGCTGCGCTGTGCCTCCACATCTCCAGGAATACACCCTCCAGTACACCCTAACAGTGCCTGCTGTGCTGTGCCTCCACATCTCCAGGAATACACCCTCCAGTACACCCTAACAGTGACTGCTGTGCTGTACCTCCACATCTCTAGGTACAAACCCTACAGAACACCCTCACAATGACTGCTGAGCTGTCAATCAATCGGTTTTTGTAAAGCGCAGCTACTCATCCGTGAGGGTTCACGCCGCTGGGGAGAAGGGGAGGAGCCTCATCCGAAGAGCATCGTCTTGAGGTTCTTCCTAAAAATGGTGAGTGAGGGGGAGGTTATTCCAGCTCTTTGCTGCAGTGTAGATGAAGGATCGTCCTCCGGTGTTGGTTTTACGACTGCGAGGGATGGTGGCCAGGGCCAGCTGGGCAAAGCGGAGGGATCTGGCGGGGTGTGGAAGGAGACACAGTGGTTCAGGTAGGCCGGTCCTGCGTTGTGTATGGCCTTGTTACGAGTGGGTGAGTAGCTTGGAGGTGATTCATTTCTCGACTGGGAGCCCTCAGGTGTTGGGAGATATGTTGTCGCCGTGGGAGGTCCAGGATGAGTCTAGCAGCGGCGTTCTAGTTTTTTGATGTTTCTAGTCGAGGTGCCGGCATAGACTGCGTTGCAGTAGTCGAGCTTGCTTGTGACTAAGGTGTAGGTGACTGTGCTGCATCAGTCTGCTGGGATCCATCTCAAGATCTTCCGAAGTGTGTGCCAGCAGGAGGAGGCGACTGAGTTTACCTGACGGGTCATGGATAGGGAGGAGTCAAGGATGATGCCTAGGTTGCGGGCGTGCTAAGTGAGTGCAGGGAGGGGTTCTGAGGGATTTTGGCCACCAGGAGTCGTCCCCAGCTGAGGTGGTGTTTCCAAAGATAATGAGCTCAGTCTTGCCGGACTTGAGCTTGAGGCAGCTTTCTCCCATCCAGGTGGCGACGGCTTCCATTCCTGAGTGGAAGTTCCTTTTGGCCGTGTCTGGGTCTTCAGTGAGGAAAATTATGAGTTGTGTGTCATTGGCATATGACACGATGTTCATACTGTGCCTTCTGACGATGGCTGCGAGAGGGGCCATGTACAGTATACGTTGAACAGTGTGCGACTCAGTGAGGATCCTTGGGCGACTCCGCAGTTGACTCCTGTGGGTCTGGATGTGTAGGGCAGGAGTCTGACCCTCTGAGTCCTCCTGGAGATGAAGGAGTGGATTCATTCCAGAGCTCTTCCGTGGATTCCTATTTTGTGGAGTCTGGTGCGTAGAGTGCTGTGGGAGACCGTGTCGAAGACTGCTGAGAGGTCGAGGAGTATGAGTGCTGCGTTGTGGCCGCGGTCTAAGATAATCGGATGTCGTCGGTGGCTGTCAGGAGGGCTGTCTCCATGCTGTGGTTGCTGCGGAAACCGGACTGGGAGCTGTCCAGGGAGTTGTTGGCCTCGATGAAATTCTGTAGTTGTGCGTGGATTGCTTTCTCCAGTACTTTGGCGGGGTAGGGTAGCAGCGCGATGGGCCGGAAATTCTTTAGTTCTGATGGGTCAGCCAAAGGTTTCCTCAGGAGAGGGCATATTTCGGCGTGCTTCCAGTCTTTTGGGAAGGTGCCAGTGTTGATGGAGCAGTTCATTGTGTTTCGGAGCTCAGGGGCGACGGACGTGCTGGCTCTGATGTATATGTGGTGTGGGCAGGGGTACGTGGGGGCTCTGGAGTGGGTGCTGTTCATGATGCTGATTGTTTCCTCTGTGGTGAGCGTGGACCAGCTGTGGATGGCCTGGGTGGGTTCTGGGGGGTGGGTCGGTTGCAGGTTCCAGTGCCAGGATTTTCTGGGAGGAAGCTGTTGTAGATGTCCTGGATCTTGCGGTGGAAAAAGGTGACGATTTTGTCGCAGAGGTCCTGTGACAGAGGGTGCTGTTGGACTCGGAGGTGGGATTGTGAACTTGTTAATGACTGAGAAGAGTTCCTTAGAGCTGTGTGTGGAGGAGTTGATGCGATCCCGGAGTGTGTCCTTCCGTGCGTTCTCAATGTTTCAGCAGTTGGCGGCGGTTGCGGCTCTGAAGGAGGCGAGGTCTTCGCAGTTTTGGCTGTTCCTCCCTTTTTTTTTCTAAACGTCTGCGGGTGTGCTTTGATTCTTGGAGTTCGGTGGTGAACGGCTGGCTTTATTAGGGAACGCGTTTGACCGATGTCAGCCGGAGGGGGGCTAAAGGGTAGGCGCATTCAGTGATCCATGCATACTAATGTGTTGACATCTTTCGAGGGAGGAGGGAGGGATTTGGCAAGAGATGAGGTGAGTTGCTCGTTGGTGATTTCGTTCCATTTCCTGTGGGGGGTTTTGGGGGTGCGGCTGCTGGGTGCAGTGATTGTGAAGTGTGTGCAACGGTGGTCGGTCCAGTCAGGGATGAGGAGGGTCTCAATGGTGATCTGGTTGCTCGAGGTGAGATGGGGTCCAGTGTGTGTCCTGCGATGTGTGTGGGTTCGGAGACCAGCTGTTTGAGGCCGAGGGTGGTGAGGCTGTCGAGTCGAGTGGTGGTTTTAGGGTCGGCACAGTCCTCGAGGTGGAAATTCAGGTTGCAGAGGAGGAGGTAGTCGTCTGATGCCAGGGCCTGGGGGGGTAGCGATGTGTACGTCATCTATGAACGCTAGGCAGGGGCCTGGTGGCCTGCACACCAGGGTGCAGTGGATGGAGGAGTTGTGGTTGAAGTGGACCAGAAAGTGAAGGTGTTCCATGGTGGTGCATTGTTCTTCTGGGACGGCCTTCACACATAGTGAGGACTTGTGTATGATTGCGAGTCCTCCACCCGGGCGGGAGGGCCAGTCCCTCCTTAGGATGCTGTATCTGTCGGGAATGGCGATGGCGATGTCTGGTCCCGAAGTGGGGTTGGTCCAGGTTTCGGTAAGGAAGGCGATGTCTGGTCGGGCGGTGTCGATCAAATCCCAGAGTTCGGTGGCGTGCTTATGGAGGGATTGGATGTTCAGGAGCAGGCAGGTGAGGGGGTTTTGGAGGATGTTGATATCTCTGTGTGTGGAGAGTACCTTCAGCTTGTTGAGGCTGGTGCTTAAGTTGCAGTTCCTGCAGGTGAAAGGTGCGTGGGTATTCTTGGGGGAGTTGGTGCAGTAGTTGCTGAGATGTCCCGTGTTGAGGCGGAGGAGGGTCTTGGCGTCGTAGCGGAGGCTGGCCAGGGGGTGGTTTAACAGAGATCCAGGGTTCCTGATGATGGGCGCGGTCTGGGCGCATACGGGCTTGCCTTTGGCATGCCAGCGGTGCGGCTCTCATTAAGAAGGGGAGGGGGGTAGGAGCGATCAGCTGGGAGGTGAGAGGGCAGGAAAGGTGCTTCGTTGGGGAGGGGTGCAGGGCTGCAGGGGCCGGTGCAGCACGGGAGGGAGGCAGGGGAAAACAAAGAGAGATTGAAGAAAAGGAAAAACTAGGAAAAAAAGGCAGAAAAAGCAAGAGTCAAAAGAGAGTCAGGGAGAAAATACTTACTTGTGATGGCCACTAGATCACCAGGGATGAGGCTCAGGGCTGGGCCTGTGGATGGAAGAGTGCCTTGAACTGGAAGTCGGGAGGCTCTCAGTTTATCCCAGGCAGAAGGCAGAGGCAGCAGCAGCCAGAAGAGCTGGGGAGGGCAGCAGTTGCTGAGTAGGAGGTCAGCTGTGCCTTCACCTCTCCAGGAAAACACCCTTCAGAACACCCTAACAGTGACTGCTGCGCTGTGCCTCCACCTCTCCAGAAAATACCCTTCAGAACACCCTAACAGTGACTGCTGCGCTGTGCCTCCACCTCTCCAGAAAACACCCTTCAGAACACCCTAACAGTGACTGCTGCGCGGTGTCTCCACATCTCCAGGAATACACCCTCCAGTACACCCTAACAGTGACTACTGCGCTGCGCCTTCACATCTTCCGTAATACACCCTTCAGAACACCCTAACAGTGACTGCTGCGCGGTGTCTCCACATCTCCAGGAATACACCCTCCAGTACACCCTAACAGTGACTTCTGCGCTGTGCCGTCATATCTCAGGGAATAAAACCTCCAGAACACCCTAACAGTGCCTGCTGCACTGTTCCTCCACACCCTAACAGTGACTGCTGCGCTGCGCCTCCACATCTCCCAGAATACACCCTCCAGAACACCCTAACAGTGACTGCTGCGCGGTGTCTCCACATCTCCAGGAATACACCCTCCAGTACACCCTAACAGTGACTTCTGCGCTGTGCCGTCATATCTCAGGGAATAAAACCTCCAGAACACCCTAACAGTGCCTGCTGCACTGTTCCTCCACACCCTAACAGTGACTGCTGCGCTGTGCCTCCACATCTCCCAGAATACACCCTCCAGAACACCCTAACAGTGACTGCTGACCTGTGCCTCCACTTCTCCAGGAATACACCCTTCAGAACACCCTAACAGGAGCTCCCACACCAGAGATGAGGGAAAGGCCACGAACACTCCTAAATGCCTCCAAATCTCCAGGAATACACCCTTCAGTACACCCAACAGTGACTGCTGACCTGTGCCTCCACATCTCCAGGAATACACCCTACAGAACACCCTAACAGTGACTGCTGGTGTTGCCTCCACATCTCCAGGAAGAGACCCTCCAGAACACCCTAACAGTGACTGCTGACCTGTGCCTCCACACCTCCAGGTATATACCCCCCAGTACACCCTAACAGTGACTGCTGGCTGTGCCTCCACATCTCCAGGAATACACCCTCCCGAACACCCTAACAGTGAATGCTGCGCTTTGCCTCCACATCTCTAGGAGTACACCCACCAGTACAGCCTAACAGTGACTGCTGCGCTGTGCCTCCACATCTCCAGGAATACACCCTCCAGAACACCCTAACAGTGACTGCTGGCTGTGCCTCCACATCTCCAGGAATAAATCCCCCCAGAACACCCTAACAGTGACTACTGCGCTGTGCCTCCACACCTCCAGGAATACACCCACCAGTATACCCTAACAGTGACTCCTGCGCTGTGTCTCAACATCTCCAGGGGTGCACCCTACAGAACACCCTAACAGTGACTGCTGCGCTATGCCTCTACATCTCCAGGAATACACCCTTCAGAACACCCTAACAGTGACTGCTGACCTGTGCCTCCACATCTCCAGGAATACACCCTTCAGTACACCCTAACAGTGACTGCTGACCTGTGCCTCCACATCTCCAGGAATACACCCTACAGAACACCCTAACAGTGACTGCTGGTGGTGCCTCCACATCTCCAGGAAGAGACCCTCCAGAACACCCTAACAGTGACTGCTGACCTGTGCCTCCACACCTCCAGGTATAAACCCCCCAGTACACCCTAACAGTGATTGCTGCGCTGTGCCTCCACATCTTCAGGAATACAGCCTCCAGAACACCCTAAGATTGACTGCTGGCTGTGCCTCCACATCTCCAGGAATACACCCTCCAGAACACCCTAACAGTGACTGCTGCGCTGTGCCTCCACATCTCCAGGAGTACACCCACCAGTACAGCCTAACAGTGACTGCTGTGCTGCGCCTCCACATCTCCAGGAATACACCCTACAGAGCACCCTAACAGTGACTGCTGCGCGGTGCCTCCACATCTCCAGGAATACACCCTCCAGAAAACCCTAACATTGACTGCTGACCTGTGCCTCCACATCTCCAGGAATAACCCCCCCCCCAGAACACCCTAACAGTGACTACTACGCTGTGCCTCCACATCTCCAGGAATACACCCACCAGTAGACCGTAACAGTGACTGCTGCACTGTGCCTCCACATCTCCAGGAATACACCCTCCAGTACACCCTAACAGTGACTGCTGCGCAGTGCCTCCCCATCTCCAGGTGTGCACCCTACAGAACACCCTAACAGTGAGTGCTGTGCTGCGCCTCCACATCTCCAGGAACACACCCTACAGAGCACCCTAACAGTGACTGCTGCGCGGTGCCTCCACATCTCCTGGAATACACCCTCCAGAACACCCTAACAGTGACTGCTGACCTGTGCCTCCACATCTCCAGGAATACACCCTACAGAACACCCTAACAGTGACTGCTGGTGTTGCCTCCACATCTCCAGGAAGAGACCCTCCAGAACACCCTAACAGTGACTGCTGACCTGTGCCTCCACACCTCCAGGTATATACCCTTCAGTACACCCTAACAGTGACTGCTGACCTGTGCCTCCACATCTCCAGGAATACACCCTACAGAACACCCTAACAGTGACTGCTGGTGGTGCCTCCACATCTCCAGGAAGAGACCCTCCAGAACACCCTAACAGTGACTGCTGACCTGTGCCTCCACACCTCCAGGTATAAACCCCCCAGTACACCCTAACAGTGATTGCTGCGCTGTGCCTCCACATCTTCAGGAATACAGCCTCCAGAACACCCTAAGATTGACTGCTGGCTGTGCCTCCACATCCCCAGGAATACACCCTCCAGAACACCCTAACAGTGACTGCTGCGCTGTGCCTCCACATCTCCAGGAGTACACCCACCAGTACAGCCTAACAGTGACTGCTGTGCTGCGCCTCCACATCTCCAGGAATACACCCTACAGAGCACCCTAACAGTGACTGCTGCGCGGTGCCTCCACATCTCCAGGAATACACCCTCCAGAAAACCCTAACAGTGACTGCTGACCTGTGCCTCCACATCTCCAGGAATAACCCCCCCCCCCAGAACACCCTAACAGTGACTACTACGCTGTGCCTCCACATCTCCAGGAATACACCCACCAGTACACCGTAACAGTGACTGCTGCACTGTGCCTCCACATCTCCAGGAATACACCCTCCAGTACACCCTAACAGTGACTGCTGCGCAGTGCCTCCCCATCTCCAGGTGTGCACCCTACAGAACACCCTAACAGTGAGTGCTGTGCTGCGCCTCCACATCTCCAGGAACACACCCTACAGAGCACCCTAACAGTGACTGCTGCGCGGTGCCTCCACATCTCCTGGAATACACCCTCCAGAACACCCTAACAGTGACTGCTGACCTGTGCCTCCACATCTCCAGGAATACACCCTACAGAACACCCTAACAGTGACTGCTGGTGTTGCCTCCACATCTCCAGGAAGAGACCCTCCAGAACACCCTAACAGTGACTGCTGACCTGTGCCTCCACACCTCCAGGTATATACCCCCCAGTACACCCTAACAGTGACTGCTGGCTGTGCCTCCATATCTCCAGGAATACACCCTCCCGAACACCCTAACAGTGAATGCTGCGCTGTGCCTCCACATCTCTAGGAGTACACCCACCAGTACAGCCTAACAGTGCCTCCTGCGCTGTGCCTCCACATCTCCAGGAATACACCCTCCAGAACACCCTAACAGTGACTGCTGGCTGTGCCTCCACATCTCCAGGAATAAATCCCCCAGAACACCCTAACAGTGACTACTGCGCTGTGCCGCCACACCTCCAGGAATACACCCACCAGTACACCCTAACAGTGACTGCTGCGCTGTGTCTCAACATCTCCAGGGGTGCACCCTACAGAACACCCTAACAGTGACTGCTGCGCTATGCCTCTACATCTCCAGGAATACACCCTTCAGAACACCCTAACAGTGACTGCTGACCTGTGCCTCCACATCTCCAGGAATACACCCTTCAGTACACCCTAACAGTGACTGCTGACCTGTGCCTCCACATCTCCAGGAATACACGCTACAGAACACCCTAACAGTGACTGCTGGTGGTGCCGCCACATCTCCAGGAAGAGACCCTCCAGAACACCCTAACAGTTGACTGCTGACCTATGCCTCCACACCTCCAGGTATAAACCCCCCAGTACACCCTAACAGTGATTGCTGCGCTGTGCCTCCACATCTTCAGGAATACAGCCTCCAGAACACCCTAAGATTGACTGCTGGCTGTGCCTCCACATCTCCAGGAATACACCCTCCAGAACACCCTAACAGTGACTGCTGCGCTGTGCCTCCACATCTCCAGGAATACACCCACCAGTACACCCTAACAGTGACTGCTGCGCTGTGCCTCCACATCTCCAGGAATACACCCACCAGTACACCCTAACAGTGACTGCTGCGCTGTGCCTCCACATCTCCAGGAATGCACCCTCCAGAACACCCTAACAGTGACTGCTGCGCTGTGCCTCCACATCTCCAGGAATACACCCTCCAGAACACCCTAACAGTGACTGCTGCGCTGTGCCTCCACATCTCCAGGAATACACCCACCAGTACACCCTAACAGTGACTGCTGCGCTGTGCCTCCACATCTCCAGGAATACACCCACCAGTACACCCTAACAGTGACTGCTGTGCTGTGCCTCCACATCTCCAGGAATGCACCCTCCAGAACACCCTAACAGTGACTGCTGCGCTGTGCCTCCACATCTCCAGGAATACACCCTCCAGAACACCCTAACAGTGACTGCTGCGCTGTGCCTCCACATCTCCAGGAATACACCCACCAGTACAGCCTAACAGTGACTGCTGTGCTGCGCCTCCACATCTCCAGGAATACACCCTACAGAGCACCCTAACAGTGACTGCTGCGCGGTGCCTCCACATCTCCAGGAATACACCCTCCAGAACATCCTAACAGTGACTGCTGACCTGTGCCTCCACATCTCCAGGAATAACCCCCCCCCCAGAACACCCTAACAGTGACTACTACGCTGTGCCTCCACATCTCCAGGAATACACCCACCAGTACACCGTAACAGTGACTGCTGCGCTGTGTCTCAGCAATATCCAGGAATACACCCTCCAGAACACCCTAACTGTGACTTCTGCACTGTGCCTCCACATCTCCAGGAATACACCCTCCAGAACACCCTAAGGGTGATTGCTGGCTGTGCCTCCACATCTCCAGGTGTGCACCCTACAGAACACCCTAACAGTGACTGCTGCGCTGTGCCTCCACATCTCCAGGAATAACCCCCCCCCCCCAGAACATCCTAACAGTGACTACTACGCTGTGCCTCCACATCTCCAGGAATACACCCACCACTACACCATAACAATGACTGCTGCGCTGTGTCTCAACATCTCCAGGAATACACCCTCCTGAACACCCTAACTGTGACTTCTGCACTGTGCATCCACATCTCCAGGATTACACCCTCCAGAACACCCTAAGGGTGACTGCTGGCTGTGCCTCCACATCCCCAGGGGTGCACCCTACAGAACACCCCAACAGTGACTCTTGCGCTGCGTCTCCACATCTCCAGGGGTGCACCCTCCAGAACACGAGACTGCTGCGCTGTGCCTCCACATCTCCAGGGGTGCACCCTCCAGAACACGTGACTGCTGCGCTGTGCCTCCACATCCCCAGGGATGCACCCTCCAGAACACCCTAACAGTGACTGCTGTGCTGCGTCTCCACATATCCAGGAATTCACCCTACAGAGCACCCTGACAGTGACTGCTGGCTGTGCCTCCACATCCCCAGGGGTGCACCCTCCAGAACACCCTAGGAGTGACTGCTGACTGTGCCTCCACATCCCCAGGGGTGCACCCTCCAGTACACCCTACAGAACACCCTAACAGTGACTGCTCTGCTGTGCCTCCACATCTCCAGGAATACACCCTTCAGTACACCCTAACAGTGACTGCTGCGCTGTGCCTCCACATCTCCAGGAATACACCCTTCAGTACACCCTAACAGTGACTGCTGACCTGTGCCTCCACATCTCCAGGAATACACCCTCCAGTACACCCTAACAGTGACTGCTGCGCTGTGCCTCCACATCTCCAGGAATACACCCTCCAGAACACCCTAAGAGTGACTGCTGGCTGTGCCTCCACATCTCCAGGAATACACCCTTCAGTACACCCTAACAGTGACTGCTGCGCTGTGCCTCCACATCTCCAGGGGTGCATCCTCCAGAACACCCTAACAGTGACTGCTGGCTGTGCCTCCACATCTCCATGAATACTCCCTCCAGAACACCCTCACAGTATATCTGCTAAGATGCGGCTGTCAGGGCAGATGAGAGCATCCCTGAGGCCAGTGAGGATGCACGCGGTGCAGCAGGGGCAGGATCACAGGCACTGTCCCAGCTTCTTAGGTCTGTGCTTCGAGTCCTTCCAAGAAGCTGTCAGGGGGGCCAGGGGGGTCTCCTCTTGTCTCTCCAGCAGCTCTGTCTGTCTTCATTGGGAACCATGGCTTGCTGGTTCTAATGCCCAGCACCTGTCCTGGAGCCTCTGAGTTGCCAGCAAAAGAAGTAAGGTGAGTAAAACAACGTAGTTGCTCTGGGCATGTGTGTGAGTGTGTGTTTGTGAGTGACTGGCGGTGACTGAGATTGAGTCAGTCTGTGTGAACGTGAGAGTGAGTGAATGGGAATCTGAGTTTGAGAGTGCATGGATAAGTGTAAGCTAGTGCGAGGGGTGGGTGAAGGTGTGTGAGTGTGTTATAAAGAGTGAGTGATCTGAGATTGTGAGAGGGCTTGGAAGGGCATTAGGTGTGTAAGTTTCAATGGTGCAGCAGGTGCACTTGCACCAGAGTCAGAGTAATTGAGTGCGATAAGTTTCGTGTGTGTTTTTTGTAAGTGAGAATGAGAACCTATGAGTACGTTTGTGTGTGAGTAACTGTGGGTGGAAGTGAATATAAGCGAGACTGAGTTATAGTGAAAGAGGAGGGAGCAACCGAAAGGGAGTATGAGTGAGTGAGTTTTTTGCATTTTTATGATTGTGAGCTTGCCACTGGGCAAAACATACTCATTATAATTCTGGGCTTAGGGCGGCACCCAATTATTATGCTGCTGCTGGCATATTTGAGATAATTCACTCCTTAAGAGAGGGCACCCATGGCAAAATGCAACCCGTGACATGTTAGAACTAAGGCTTGGCATGGCCCCTGTGGAAAAATTGTGCCGCTTGCATACTGGAGGAAAGTCTTGGCATTGGGCACCCAAGACAAAATGCTGGTATACTGGAGGAAATTCTTGCCATTGGGCAACCAACACAAAATGCTGGTATACTGGAGGAAATGTTTGGCATCGGGCACCCAAGGCAACATGCTGGCATACTGTAGGAAATTCTTGGCATCGGGCAACCAAGGCAACATGCTGGCACTGGTACATTGCAGGTAATTCATGACACAGGGGAGGACACCCAGGGGAAAATGCAGACTCTGAAATACTGGAAGAAATACTTGACTTAAAGCGACACCTATGGCAAAATGCTAGTTCTGGCCTAATGGAGGTAATTATTTGCCTTAGAGATGGCAGCCCTGGCATGCTGGGGCCAAGTGGGTGGGGTGGGGGAAGCAAACCATGCTAAGACTCTGGCTCTGAAATACTGCAGGTAATTTTTGACGTAAGGGCCATCCATGGTATTTGAGCAATACCAGTGGCAAAGATTTAGTACTGGAATATTTTATGGAATTATTTCCTTGAGTGTACCCATAACAAAATGTTGGCATTGGCACAGTGGAGGTAATTCTTAATATATATATGGGCAAACTCAAGGCAAAAATAGAAAATAAATGGGGTGAACTCCTGGCAAGTATTAGGCCCCATTACTTTCAAAGACCACCAGCAGCAGTCCATGGCGTCCCTGCTGTACAGACCGCTGCTCGGGGTTTGGAGCAGGGCTTTGGGACAGTAGGTGGCCGCGTCTAGTAAACCTCATTCTGAATCAGCAGCGCCACCTGCTGGCTTTGCTGACTTAGAACACTGTTGTGTCCGCATGGAGTTTGTTGTCTGTAGACCTCGCTGGCAGTGACCATGTACACCCAGTGGCGTAGCGTGGGTTGTCAGCACCCGGGGCAAGGCAAGTAATTTGCGCCCCCTAACCCGTGGATTTTAGCACTCGAGTCCCCCCCCCAGATGTGTACACCCTCCGGTGTTTATCAGATACACATCAGCTCTAATAAGTGGAAATATTGCTGCCTTTCTAGCACTTCAATGGCTACTGAAGGGGGAATGCTCGCAGCCACGTGTATTCCCCAAAGTGCTTCCAGGCAGGAGCAACGGGTTCCGCTGACGGTGTCTGTACAGAGGTCCCTGGTAGTGTGGCGTAGGTGTCTGACACCTTATAAGTGAGTGAAGTTGTGTTATGCAGGGGTTTCCTTTGCAGACTAGATTCAGAGTCGTCTCATGGTGCGTTTTGGGCATTGTGTTCTGATCTGTCTCTGGCTGGCAGTGGTGTCTTCGGTGACCTGTTACTGTGTGAATATTAGTGGCTGAGAGGTCTGTGGTCTATTCAATGAGCTTTTATTGTGTGACTGTTAGTGTCTAAGAGGTCTGTGGTGTGTTCAATGAGCTGTTATTGTGTCAGGGCTGTGGTGTGTTCGGTGACCTGTTATTGTTTGAATGTTAGTGTCTGAGAGGTCTGTAATCTATTAAATGAGCTGCGATTGTGTGACTGTTAGTGTATTAGAAATCTGTGGTGTGTTCAATGAGCTGTTATTGTGTCAGGGCTGTGGTGTATTCAGTGAGCTGGTATTGTATGAATGTTAGTGTCTGAGCGGGCTGTGGTGTGTTCAGTGAGCTGTTATTGTGTCAGGGCTGTGGTGTGTTCAGTGAGCTGTTATTGTTTGAGTGTTAGTGTCTGGGAAGGCTGTGGTGTGTTCAGTGAGCTGGTATTGTGTGAGTATTTGTATCAGAGAGGACTGTGGTGTGTTCAGTGAGTTGTTATTGTGTGAATGTTAGTATCAGAGAGGGCTGTGGTGCATTCATTGAGCTGTTATTGTGTGAATGTTAGTGCCTGAGAGGACTGCGGTGTGTTCAGTGACCAGTTATTGTGTGACTGTTAGTGTCTAAGAGGTCTGTGGTGTGTTCAATGAGCTGTTATTGTGTCAGGGCTGTGGTGTGTTCAATGAGCTGTGATTGTGTGAGGTCTGTGGTGTGTTCAGTGAGCTGTGATTGGGTGAGGTCTGTGGTGTATTCAGTGAGTTGTTATTGTGTGAATGGTAGTATCAGAGAGGACTGTGGTGCATTCAGTGAGCTGGTATTGTGTGAATGTTAGGGCCATATGTACAAACACTTTTTCCCATAGACACAGAGTGGGTAAAAACCTTTGCTACACCTGGCCCTTAGTGTCTGAGACGACTGCGGTGTGTTCAGGGAACAGTTATTGTGTGAATGTTCGTGTCTGAGAGGTCTGTAGTCTATTCAATGAGCTGCAATTGTGTGACTGTTAGTGTATGACAGGTCTGCAGTGTGTTCAATGAGCTGTGATTGTGTGAGGGCTGTGGTGTATTCAGTGAGCTGGTATTGTGTGAATGTTATGTCTGAGAGGGCTGTGGTGTATTCCGTGAGCTGGTATTGTGTGAATGTTAGTGTACGAGAGGTCTGTGGTGTGTTCAGTGAGCTGGTGTTGTGTGAATGTTAGTGTGTGAGAGGACTGTGCTATGTTCATTGAGCTGGTATTGTGTGAATGTTAGTGTGTGAGAGGGTCGTGGTGTGTTCAGTGAGGTGGTATTGTGTGAATGTTAGTCTCTAAGAGGACTGTGGTGTGTTCAATCGGCTGGTATTGTGTGAATGTTAGTGTCTGGGAGGACTGTGGTGTGTTCAATGAGCTGTGATTGTGTGATTGTTAGTGTGTGAGAGGTCTGTTGTGTTTTCAATGATCTGTAATTTTGTGAGGGCTGTGGTGTGTTCAGTGAGCTGTTATTGTGTGAATGTTAGTGTCCGAGAGGGCTGTGTTGTAATCAGTGAGCTGTTATTGTGTGAATATTAGTGTCCGAGAGGGCTGTGGTGTGTTCAGTGAGCTGGTATTGTGTGAATATTAGTGTCCGAGAGGGCTGTGGTGTGTTCAGTGAGCTGTTATTGTGTGAATGTTAGTGTTTGAGAGGGCTGTGGTGTGTTCAGTGAGCTGTTATTGTGTAAATGTTAGTGTCTGAGAGGACTGTGGTGTGTTCAGTGAGCTGTTATTGTGCGAATGTTGTGTCTGAGAGGACTGCGGTGTGTTCAATGAGCTGTTATTGTGTGAATGTTAGTGTCTGAGAGGACTGCAGTGTGTTCAGTGAGCTGTTATTGTGTGAATGTTAGTGTCTGAGAGGACTGTAGTGTGTTCAGTGAGCTGTTATTGTGTGAATGTTAGTGTGTGAGAGGGTCGGGGTGTATTCAGTGAGCTGTTATTGTGTGAATGTTAGTGTCTGAGAGGACTGCGGTGTGTTCAGTGAACTGTTATTGTGTGCCTGTTAGTGTGTGAGAGGGTAGTGGTGTGTTCAGTGAGCTGTTATTATGTGAATGTTATGTCTGACAGGGCTGTGGTGTATTCCGTGAGCTGTTATTGTGTGAATGTTGTGTCTGAGAGGGCTGTGGTGTGTTCAGTGAGCTGTTATTGTGTGAATGTTAGTGTCTGAGAGGACTGTGGTGTGTTCAGTGAGCTGTTATTGTGTGAATGTTAGTGTCTGAGAGGACTGCAGTGTGTTCAATGAGCTGTTATTGTGTGAATGTTAGTGTCTGAGAGGGTTGTGGTGTGTTCAATGAGCAGTTATTGTGTAAATGTTAGTGTCTGAGAGGACTGTGGTGTGTTCAGTGATCTGTTATTGTGTGAATGTTAGTATCAGAGAGGGCTGTGGTGTGTTCAGTGAGCTGTTATTGCGTGAATGTTAGTGTCTGAGAGGACTGCAGTGTGTTCAATGAGCTGTTATTGTGTGAATGTTAGTGTCTGAGAGGGTTGTGGTGTGTTCAATGAGCAGTTATTGTGTAAATGTTAGTGTCTGAGAGGACTGTGGTGTGTTCAGTGATCTGTTATTGTGTGAATGTTAGTGTCTGAGAGGACTGCAGTGTGTTCAATGAGCTGTTATCATGTGAATGTTAGTGTCTAAGAGGACTGTGGTGTGTTCAGTGAGCTGTTATTGTGTGAATGTTAGTGTGTGAGAGGGTCGTGGTGTGTTCATTGAGCTGGTATTGTGTGAATGTTAGTATCAGAGAGGGCTGTGGTGTATTCAGTGAGCTGTTATTGTGTGAATGTTAGTGTCTGAGAGGACTGCGGTGTGTTCAGTGAGCTGTTATTGTGTGAATGTTAGTGTCTGAGAGGACTGTAGTGTGTTCAGTGAGCTGTTATTGTGTGAATGTTAGTGTCTGAGAGGACTGTGGTGTGTTCAGTGAGCTGGTATTGTGTGAATGTTAGTGTCTGAGAGGACTGCGGTGTGTTCAGTGAGCTGTTATTGTGTGAATGTTAGTGTCTGAGAGGACTGTAGTGTGTTCAGTGAGCTGTTATTGTGTGAATGTTAGTGTCTGAGAGGACTGTGGTGTGTTCAGTGAGCTGTTATTGTGTGAATGTTAGTATCAGAGAGGGCTGTGGTGTGTTCAGTGAGCTGTTATTGTGTGAATGTTAGTGTCTGAGAGGACTGCAGTGTGTTCAGTGAGCTGTTATTGTGTGAATGTTAGTGTCTGAGAGGACTGCGGTGTGTTCAGTGAGCTGTTATTGTGTGAATGTTAGTATCAGAGAGGGCTGTGGTGTGTTCAGTGAGCTGTTATTGTGTGAATGTTAGTGTCTGAGAGGACTGCAGTGTGTTCAGTGAGCTGTTATTGTGTGAATGTTAGTGTGTGAGAGGGTCGTGGTGTGTTCATTGAGCTGGTATTGTGTGAATTTTAGTGTGTGAGAGGGTCGTGGTGTGTTCATTGAGCTGGTATTGTGTGAATGTTAGTGTGTGAGAGGGTCGTGGTGTGTTCATTGAGCTGTTATTGTGTGAATGTTAGTGTCTAAGAGGACTGTGGTGTGTTCAATGAGCTGTTATTGTGTGAATGTTAGTATCAGAGAGGGCTGTGGTGTGTTCAGTGAGCTGTTATTATGTGAATGTTATGTCTGACAGGGCTGTGGTGTGTTCAGTGAGCTGTTATTGTGTGAATGTTAGTGTGTGAGAGGGCTGTGGTGTGTTCAGTGAGCTGTTATTGTGTGAATGTTAGTGTCTGAGAGGACTGTGGTGTGTTCAGTGAGCTGGTATTGTGTGAATGTTAGTATCAGAGAGGGCTGTGGTGTATTCAGTGAGCTGTTATTGTGTGAATGTTAGTGTCTGAGAGGACTGTGGTGTGTTCAGTGAGCTGGTATTGTGTGAATGTTAGTATCAGAGAGGGCTGTGGTGTGTTCAGTGAGCTGTTATTGTGTGAATGTTAGTGTCTGAGAGGACTGTAGTGTGTTCAGTGAGCTGTTATTGTGTGAATGTTAGTGTCTGAGAGGACTGTGGTGTGTTCAGTGAGCTGGTATTGTGTGAATGTTAGTGTCTGAGAGGACTGCGGTGTGTTCAGTGAGCTGTTATTGTGTGAATGTTAGTGTCTGAGAGGACTGTAGTGTGTTCAGTGAGCTGTTATTGTGTGAATGTTAGTGTCTGAGAGGACTGTGGTGTGTTCAGTGAGCTGTTATTGTGTGAATGTTAGTATCAGGGAGGGCTGTGGTGTGTTCAGTGAGCTGTTATTGTGTGAATGTTAGTGTCTGAGAGGACTGCAGTGTGTTCAGTGAGCTGTTATTGTGTGAATGTTAGTGTCTGAGAGGACTGCGGTGTGTTCAGTGAGCTGTTATTGTGTGAATGTTAGTATCAGAGAGGGCTGTGGTGTGTTCAGTGAGCTGTTATTGTGTGAATGTTAGTGTCTGAGAGGACTGCAGTGTGTTCAGTGAGCTGTTATTGTGTGAATGTTAGTGTGTGAGAGGGTCGTGGTGTGTTCATTGAGCTGGTATTGTGTGAATGTTAGTGTGTGAGAGGGTCGTGGTGTGTTCATTGAGCTGGTATTGTGTGAATGTTAGTGTGTGAGAGGGTCGTGGTGTGTTCATTGAGCTGTTATTGTGTGAATGTTAGTGTCTAAGAGGACTGTGGTGTGTTTAATGAGCTGTTATTGTGTGAATGTTAGTATCAGAGAGGGCTGTGGTGTGTTCAGTGAGCTGTTATTATGTGAATGTTATGTCTGACAGGGCTGTGGTGTGTTCAGTGAGCTGTTATTGTGTGAATGTTAGTGTGTGAGAGGGCTGTGGTGTGTTCAGTGAGCTGTTATTGTGTGAATGTTAGTGTCTGAGAGGACTGTGGTGTGTTCAGTGAGCTGTTATTGTGTGAATGTTTGTGTCTGAGAGGGCTGTGGTGTGTTCAGTGAGCTGGTATTGTGTAAATGTTAGTGTCTGAGAGGACTGTGGTGTGTTCAGTGAGCTGGTATTGTGTAAATGTTAGTGTGTGAGAGGGTCGTGGTGTGTTCAGTGAGCTGTTATTGTGTGAATGTTAGTATCAGAGAGGGCTGTGGTGTATTCAGTGAGCTGGTATTGTTTGAATGTTAGTATCAGAGAGGGCTGTGGTGTGTTCATTGAGCTGTTATTGTGTGAATGTTAGTATCAGAGAGGGCTGTGGTGTATTCAGTGAGCTGTTATTGTGTGAATGTTAGTGTCTGAGAGGACTGCGGTGTATTCAGTGAGCTGTTATTGTGTGAATGTTAGTGTCTGAGAGGACTGTGGTGTGTTCAGTGAGCTGGTATTGTGTAAATGTTAGTGTGTGAGAGGGTCGTGGTGTGTTCAGTGAGCTGTTATTGTGTAAATGTTAGTGTCTGAGAGGACTGCAGTGTGTTCAGTGAGCTGGTATTGTGTAAATGTTAGTGTGTGAGAGGGTCGTGGTGTGTTCAGTGAGCTGTTATTGTGTGAATGTTAGTATCAGAGAGGGCTGTGGTGTATTCAGTGAGCTGGTATTGTGTGAATGTTAGTATCAGAGAGGGCTGTGGTGTGTTCATTGAGCTGGTATTGTGTGAATGTTAGTATCAGAGAGGGCTGTGGTGTATTCAGTGAGCTGGTATTGTGTGAATGTTAGTGTCTGAGAGGACTGTGGTGTGTTCAGTGAGCTGTTATTGTGTAAATGTTAGTGTCTGAGAGGACTGCGGTGTGTTCAGTGAGCTGTTATTGTGTGAATGTTAGTGTCTGAGAGGACTGCGGTGTGTTCAGTGAGCTGTTATTGTGTGAATGTTAGTGTCTGAGAGGACTGTGGTGTGTTCAGTGAGCTGGTATTGTGTGAATGTTAGTGTCTGAGAGGACTGTGGTGTGTTCATTGAGCTGTTATTGTGTGAATGTTAGTGTCTGAGAGGACTGTGGTGTATTCAGTGAGCTGTTATTGTGTGAATGTTAGTATCAGAGAGGGCTGTGGTGTATTCAGTGAGCTGGTATTGTGTGAATGTTAGTGTCTGAGAGGACTGTGGTGTGTTCAGTGAGCTGTTATTGTGTGAATGTTAGTGTCTGAGAGGGCTGTGGTGTATTCAGTGAGCTGTTATTGTGTGAATGTTAGTGTCTGAGAGGACTGCAGTGTGTTCAGTGAGCTGGTATTGTGTAAATGTTAGTGTGTGAGAGGGTCGTGGTGTGTTCAGTGAGCTGTTATTGTGTGAATGTTAGTATCAGAGAGGGCTGTGGTGTATTCAGTGAGCTGGTATTGTGTGAATGTTAGTATCAGAGAGGGCTGTGGTGTGTTCATTGAGCTGGTATTGTGTGAATGTTAGTATCAGAGAGGGCTGTGGTGTGTTCAGTGAGCTGGTATTGTGTGAATGTTAGTGTCTGAGAGGACTGTGGTGTGTTCAGTGAGCTGTTATTGTGTAAATGTTAGTGTCTGAGAGGACTGCGGTGTGTTCAGTGAGCTGTTATTGTGTGAATGTTAGTGTCTGAGAGGACTGCGGTGTGTTCAGTGAGCTGTTATTTTGTGAATGTTAGTGTCTGAGAGGACTGCGGTGTGTTCAGTGAGCTGGTATTGTGTGAATGTTAGTGTCTGAGAGGACTGTGGTGTGTTCATTGAGCTGTTATTGTGTGAATGTTAGTGTCTGAGAGGACTGTGGTGTATTCAGTGAGCTGTTATTGTGTGAATGTTAGTATCAGAGAGGGCTGTGGTGTATTCAGTGAGCTGGTATTGTGTGAATGTTAGTATCAGAGAGGGCTGTGGTGTATTCAGTGAGCTGTTATTGTGTGAATGTTAGTATCAGAGAGGGCTGTGGTGTATTCAGTGAGCTGTTATTGTGTGAATGTTAGTGTCTGAGAGTTCTGCCAGTGGCCTTTTATCAGTTGCTTGTGAATCTCTCAGTTTGATAGGAGGTGATTTTCCTGGGGATTAGGCACACTTTAGGCCCGGTGTTGGTGACTGTCAGGCATGTCTGAAATGTGTTAGTGTACAGCTATGTTCGAGCTGATGTGGTCTGCTAGATGTTTGTGCGTGGTGTATCTCAGTGGCAGGTGCTCTTGTGAGCAACATGACAGTGCATTACATTGAGTGTGGATTCTAAGTTGGATGTATAAGATGCTCTGCCTGATTTGTACTGCTGGGTATGTATGGATGTGTTTTCATGGTGGCAAGTGTGTTGGATTTCTCCTGTTCGATTTACTTGCACGGCACACATGTAGGCCGAAGCGTACTGTAGCTCTGTGTGTTGCAAGGATATGGAAATGCATGTCTGATGCTCGTTGCTAGGACATGTGCATGCAGTGGACCATCCTTGACTTTTCTTTAACCTCTCTCTGACTCTGCTGAGTATGTGCTCTATATTGTCTGGTGCATCATGGGCTATGTCTGTATCTGCATCCGGGTCCCCCTCTCTGCGCTGTAAGGTGGTATGTCTACTGCTTACCTTTGCTTACCTGCCATTGTGGTTGAGCCTTTGTGAGCTTCCACCCACTCCTTTGCTGAGGTGGCACAGCAGATCTTAGGATCCTTACCCTAGGACAACACTAGAATCCTATGCTTGTTCTGAAACCAGCAAGCAACAGGGTGTTTAACAGTTCACAAAGTCCCCTTTGTGGGCCGTGAGCAGTGAAGCGTTTGGCAAGCAACACATAAGCAGCGCATTGTATACAAAGTAGGAGGGGACGAGCTGGAGGCAAGTAGCGGTGAAGAAGAGGAAGCGGGAGGAGCGGACAGAGTGGGGTAGGCCCCGTGCTTGGGGAGTGATTGGTGTAAAACTGTGGTCCCTCTGCTGCATTCACTCTAGATACCTGTCCTAGACAGATGCAGATGATCTGGTTTCCTTCTACCACACCTGTTTTGCAGTAACAAATACCCTGTGTTGCAAAATTGCTTACTTGGAGCACTTTCGCAATGTCGTCCGGATAAAACTTTATTGAGTCTATCTTTGTGTCCATTTGTGCTCTGGTGGTTTTTGGGTCTGACGCACAGGACCACCAGCAGTGCTTAATTTGTAAAACTTTAAGTGCCAGGGCCGTCGACGGGACGCCAATGCATCTTGCACCTCCCATTCACTCTACCAGCGCTGCCAGTGACAGAACCAACACATGTACTAGCCATCACACTCCTACAAGTAAGACAGTGCAGGATAATCCAGGCCCCCAAAGCCATACGAATAGCTTTGGCAGCAGGTATTATTCGTTGTAATGTATATTGAATTAATAAACAACTGTTGTTGTGCTCATCTCTAAACTAGACAAACAGTAGCACCATGTGGCATGCTGTCATAAGTACTGATTTGACAACTGTAGTCTCCTTTTTATCCTCGCTGGCCAGGTGATGCACAGACAAGACAGTTCCTGCAAACAGTGGTGAATACGAGGTGGTGTCTGGGTTGTGACATCTTCCAAATAAATGCTTTATTGGCTTGGGAGTTGGGTCTAAAGCCCCTGAGTCGGGTCTGCTATGTCTGTGTACGTTTTCTTGGTCTCCTTATTTCACTGAGGGGTTTTAACTTGTTCATATTTTGAACTTAAAGTGTATATATATGTATATATATATACACACACACACACACACAAACACATGCATATTTTATATATACATGTATTTATCTCTCTCGAGATACACACATATATATAATATATATAAGTAGACATAGAGACGGGTTTACAAAAAAAGTAGCAAATCTGCACCCATAGAAGTACCTGAAATTGATGCACATACCACTTTTTAGAATTCACAAACCTTGATAGTGGTAGGCTTGGGAAGCTGCTCCAGTCTCAGGTTTCCAGGCATACTTCTGACAATCAAACACCTCAGAGGTTGATGGGGCAAGTGCTTGCAAATAGTCCAACGGCTGGTGCTTCCAGTGCAATCCCCAACCACTGTTTTTCACCCACTGTGCCATTCTAGACAGATGGCCTGACTTAGGTTTTCTCCCGTGGTGTGGGGGTCCGTTTTTACTGTCTCTGACTGCTAGGATATACCTTGCTCTTATGCAAAAGAAAAAGTAATCCAACATTACACTCTAAGTAGGGCGGATGGTCGAATGACTTACCTTCAATGGCTCCTACACCTTTGGGCTGTTGGAGGAAGTTTTCCAGCAACGGAGTAAATTGCACTCAGTTAACGTAGAACAGAGGCCCACCTAATGCAAATCAGTACTGACCCTGCTCCTGATGGGAGTAGTCCATCGGGAACCCCAGTCATCTCACCTATTCACGCGCCCACTGCTTTTTTGGTTGGGAAATTTGAGATTGACAGCCACCGAATTGCACTGACTACGCTGCCCACCTGCTTCTGACCGCCTCGTTGCCTATCACTCAGGCTTTCTCTCATTGACTTAAGCGTTTTTGTTTTTTATTCTAACCTCTGTCTGGCTCAGTTCGGTTAATCTGTTGCTTCGACTACCTTATATATGCCTTGCCATGGTTCACACCTGCTTTCTAGTGTAAATAAATAATGCATCATTTGACAGTTTAACGCTGGTGTTGCACCGACATAATTCACACTTCCAGTGATGTGCTGTCTCCACAGTAGTATATTGAGCATTCCGCCCTCATCAATGCTCATTTGAAGGTTTCTGTCTCGCTTCCAGCCGGAGGACTTTACACATTGTCAGGGGCTGGTTTGCAGACACTCACCAGTGTTTATATGTGTCCTCATTAGAAGACTTGTGATGTATTCCTGTATCTCTCCGCCCCACTCACTTCAGACGTAGAGCGACAATTCTTTTCTATACTTCAAGCGGCGGAGGCGGCGTTAGTTTTTGGGTCTGAAATTTTCAGTAATGTCTGTTTTTGGCTGGGCGGGTAGAGTTTGTCTCGGGTGGTCCATAGGGACGTAACAGAGGTCCCCCCAGCCCCTGCGGTGCAGAGGAGGGTCCTAGGCTTACCCATACTGGAGTGGGCTCCCCTCAAACCCTACTGCCGTGAGTGTGGCGGCCCCTTCAGCATATCTTGCATCTTTTGTTACCAAGAGTGTCGCTCTATGACGTATCATCAAGATGGAGAGCTCTGACGTCGCACAAACATAGGGGTTCTTGTCAACAATTCCTAGAGATTCCAGTTTCACACCTTGTTTCGTGGCGAGTCAACAGTGACTTTAGAGCAGGTCAGGTGGGGCAGTGAACTTCAAGCAAAGGCTCTTTGAGAAGGACCACATCTTCTTTGATAGATCTTCAAAGATTTCACTACACTGGTCGATGCTGCTGGTGGCCTCTCCTAGAACAAGTGCAGCCTCCATGTCACCAGACACCATGTCCAGGCCTTGGACCATCATTTAGCGACCCTCAGCCTACTACGAGTGGAAGTACTGGCTCACCCAACGCAGAACATGAGCGGACACTGGAAACAAATTGTAGTCTTAGTTAAGAAGCAAAAGTAATGAATATGGATCAGATTTACAAGTATCAATGCCTTGGAATCTCTTACGCCGTATCAACAAAGATTGCACTGGAGCTAACGTGTGGGTGCATGGACCATCTTCAAGGAGCACTTGGACAAGTCTTGATGAAATGTGTTTCCCTAATCTGATATCACAATTAAGTGCTGCACCAGTGTAGCAGAGCCGGGAAGGTGCACACAGTGTTTTGATGTACTTTCCATAAATGTACACGTAGAGTATGTCGAGATGTTTTGGCCCTTTTTAGAGTATCTTTTGGTTAGTTTAGCAGGTAAAACATTGAAGCGCTAGAAGAAAGTAATTGGTTCAGGATCAAAGAGGCTTTGTTTAAAATGAGCGCAGAATTTGATTCTGGGTCGCGTGGAACCAAAGTCGGGAACATACTCGCAGGACCTCATCCCTTCCCCCATACACACACTTGAGTGAATAAGAGTCACAAATGAGACCAGTAGAGAGAATTGTTTCTATAAATGCAGGTGTTGATGAAATCTTGCAGTAAATTGCGTCCGGTTGAGGGAACCGAACTGGAAATCATGCGCATTAGAAGGTCCCGGTGACAGTCAATTTGATACCTTCAGAAGGTCCTATTAGTGAGCAAATTTACTTCAGAAACACCCCTTGACTTACAGTGTGGAGGCTGAAACGTAATGTTAGACCCTACTCAATAAAAAGGGGCTAATGATCAGGAAAACTGACAAGGCCCCCTCTCTTCCCAGTATTCCTTCTCACTAGGGGTCCTGGGGGACTCAGGTAAATGTTCATGTGCTGGTGACAAATTGTCATTACCTTCCTTTGACAGTAGCCGCTGAGTGGAAGTGCAGTCAGTTATACGACTGATATGTATAGTAAAACTTGACCAATCCTCCTTCCGTGGACATCATCGCTGGACCTTTCCAGATTCATAAGTCAAAAACTAGTTAAGGCAAAATAACAAGTCTATGAAACAGCTACATATGTCTGTAATTATTTGGCAACGTTCATGACAAATGTACAAGTATACCCAGAAGTATTTATATACAGTTGTGGCTCGCGCAAAGCAGAAGGGGCGGGGTCGCGCACGGGGTTAGGGAGACGGGTGGATTAAATAAAAAAATAATAAAATAATTTTAAAAAACACCTCCTCCGCCTCACCACTCTTCTGTCCCTCGTAGCTCCAAGCTGCAGGCACAGGCTCCCAGCCTACCCTGCGCCAATCCTGACACTGCTCGGAGCAGCGTCAGGATTGGCTGAGAGCGCCCAACCTTGGCACTCCCATGCAGATTGTGCACCTGTGCAGGCTCTCTCCACCCGGCAACACAGTGCAGAGAGCCCACTGCGCATGTGTGTTTGGTTGGCCTGAGACGGCTGGCAAAACATACATGCACAGTGAGGGTGAGTGCTGGGCACTCTCCCTCATTGCTCATCACCCCGTGACCCGCTCCTTTCCCCTAAAAATGATAATAAACACGGTTGGCAGAGGGGCGACGCTCCTTCGCCCTTATGGAGGAGCTGACCCTGTTTATATAGTGCTAACCTAACTGGAGACCAAATGATCTCTCAACTCAGGGCGAGGCCGTGAGTCAAGGTGCAAGAGGCAGGGAGAAGTGAGTTTCTACAACATGCCAAAACAATGCATGATAGAAATTAGCAGGAACGTCCATCACAACGTGTAACCACTCACAATCTGATCGCGAAAGTACCCTCATGATGATCGAGCTCTCTCTATTAGGGCACTACATCCTTCTATCTCATTTGACTGCCATATTCTCGGGTCATTGAATGTGCATCATTATTTCACTGCTATTGTTTTTGCTTCTTCGTTAACTTTTATTTTTTCCTCCTTCTTATCTGTCCTTCTTATTTTATCACTTAATTCGAGCTTCTGTTCTTGAACTCCCACATTCTGGAAACATTTTTTTCTTCTTTGTCACCTTCTATTTTTGGATTTTATTGTGTTTATGTTTCCTTTCTGATGTTCCAGTTAAGAACACCATGCCCCATTTTTTCACCTTCCCTCTCATTTTCTCAGTTTTTAAGCTTTGCTTTTAGAAACTCCAGCTGTCTGTTGGGAAACAGATCTGTTGTATTTATTATAGACTTGAAGTAGGCTTTAGGTGCATCCTTTGCTCATGATTCAATGGCCCACTTGATTATCTCGCCCAGCTGGTGGCATCGGCAGGAGAACATTTTTAAATCTTGGAATGCTTTAGGCTTTACTGTTAACAAAACCCATTCCAAAATGGCAGCCTTGTTTGCACATGGTGGCCATTTGGGACTGGTTTGTCTTACAATTAAAATGAAAAGGACTCCAAGATGGCCTCCTAGAAAGATGCCCTTCTGCATGTATGCAGAAGCTTGGGGGCCATCATGAAATGATTTATATTTAAACAAAACGCAGTCCAAGAAACCATTGGAAAAGCCAATAGGTCTGTAACCAGTGTCACAGTCGAGACCTGTTCCCTGTGTTAATGACTGTTTATAGTTTGCTGATCTCCTGTTTCTCTATTCTTCTAGTTTTTTTATTTTTATAAATTTAGAATAGTGAGATGTGTTAGGTATATTGCTTTACAAGTGTTTTTTTAGAAGTGATATTGCCTTGTGCTAGGTAAGAAAAATAACATCCAGTTATACGTTTTTGGATTGTGGTGTTTCAGCTGGACTCGGATATCAGAGATTTGCTCCCTGTGAAAGAGTCTGTTATTGGTGCTTGTAAGACGCTGTTAGGTGCTGAGTTAGAATTTATACAGCAATTTATTTTCTTAGAAGGTACAAGAGCGCTTGACTTTCTAACTGATGGGCATCGTTACTGTGCAGTTCGTCATTAAGAGAAATAAGTGGCGGAGTTAAGCTTAAGTACCATAATCTCATCCTCATTTCACCAAAGCCCTTGCCATTCCTGTGGACTTTTTGAATTGGTAGAAGGCAACTCTGGGCTTCTTAGGGACTGTTATGCGGGCAGTGCATGACTTTGTGATTAGACATAGTAAACTGGCTTTGAAGTTTAGCTGTTTTGGCATTCTAATTTTTTGTGTTCATTTGAAGCAGTAAGGGCTAGGGCCGCCTTTTATGGGAACACCTTTCGGGCCAGTGGGAAGGCACCAACTTTTGGGGTTTCTCATCTGGTGCCCAACCAAAGGCCTGAGGACTCTCGTAGACAGGAAGCCAGGATTGCGGTGCCCTTCCTGGACAGGATGTCTGTAAGGAGGGGTGCAATCACTGACAACCACTGTTTAAGCAGCAAAGATATTGCACTTGGAAATTAGGTTAAGTCCATGCCATGCCCAGGAAGTTGTGCCCCGCGGTCATCATGGTTATTCCCCTATGTCTTCTCTCCAACTTAATTTTCTATGACATAATTCATTTTTTTCAGATTGCTTAAGCCGGCTCATGAGAATAACCAGCTTTGTTGGGTTTAATTGGTATTTAATATACTAATCTGTTAATTATTAGTCCCATGAAACAGGCTTCTGGGGATAGGTTCTGCCACCGAACGCTTTCATGTTGGAAGAAATGTCAGAAATTCCCAGTAGAAGCCCAGCTCCCGCCTCTCCCTGCCACAAGTTTGATAATATAGAATAAAACAAGGATGAGGCTTCCCAGTGCTACCGATGCCTGGTCCTCTTACTGAAAGCCTGTCCTCTCACCAGCTGCCATCTGGTACCCAGGATGGATGCGCAATCACCTTTAGGCTGTTTTGTTTAATTTAGAAGTTGTTTACCCAGTTGTTCTGGAGGCTACTAAACTATTTCTGTCAGTGATTCCCTTAATTAAACCTTGTAATCGGTCTTTGAGTTTCTAATCACCACCAAGTAAGAAGCAGAGAATGAAGAGCACAATACATGCTTTTGAAGTAAATACCGCTGTATATGTTAACCACAGGTTTAAATACTTGTGATTAGACACTTGTGCTCCAGTCACAAGCCTGGGCTTTCCAATTAATACCAACACCATTCTCATCACATAGCCTATTGTGACACCTTTGATCCCACATCTAACCCACAGTTTCCATTTTGTCAGGCATGCATCTCCAGGTGCATCTTTCAAAGGGAAAAACACAAATATGTTTAATGCAGTATGGGCTCCCTTTGTAGAGACTACTTCATGACACACATCGCTTTCCAGTACATCAATAGCGGGCTCTCCTTCGGCGTCGAGGACGGGTTATGTGCTGGTGGTCTAGCCAGATAGCAGATTAGCGAAAATCCCTCCCTGCTGCCCAGTGGACACCAAGTCCAACAAGGAGGTGTTATTGCATCTGTCAAATCTCTAGGTCTTCTTGGTTTTATAGTGAGAGGGGTCTGAAGGGTACCTACCTCCAGTTGTTCCTCTTCCACTATAAAGTGTGAGCTATATAGATCAGACTTATCCAAAGAGTAGCTCGTGAGCTACTGGTAGCTTTCCAGTTACCTGTAGGCAGCTCTGATGTGTACTCCTCAGCCTTTTTGCTTGGTTGAATTAATATACGTATACCAACATTTAGAGTGTATATTCAAAAAAAAGAAAATCTGTTTATTTTCTGTACTTGTACACTATTTGAAGAAAAACAATCTAGTTTCCAAAATATATTTAAAGCAGATATTTGAGTGATAATCCATGTGGTATTGAGGAGACTTTTTACAAATATTATTACCTTGCTGCCAGAGGCATTGCAGCTATGGCTGTTTTGTATTTCCCACATAGAGGCATTCCATATTGACAGAACCCTTTTATATTACTTCAGGCACCCATGCCTGACGCAGTTTGGTGATTGCTGGTAGTATTCATACATATTGTGGCCACTAATGTAATCTTGTCTGATGTGGTCACTATTAGAACATTTATAATATTAGTAGCTCTCGATAAGTTTAATTGAACTTAAGTAGCTCATATTACAGAAAAGGTTGGAGATACTTAAGCTAGATGCACCGGGTACCAGGATCCTGCAGATTGTGCTTGGGCTGCACAGCCGTATAGCTAAAAATTGAGATATCGAACGCTCCTTTCCCAAATTGAAGCATTGTGATGAACCAGCTAATCTGAGGTTGCCTATTCGCCCACACTAGTCTAGAGTGCGTGGAATTTGTTTTTTGAATAAAGTTTTTGGGAAGCGCAAACAGGATAGTCTGAAAAAATACATACATTTTGGCAGCATGACCATCTTTATTTCTGCACCCGTGTCTGCCACGGATAATGATAAAGTAATGATAAAAGATAATGATCTATGGGACTAGCGAGTTTATCAAGTGCTGGGCCGTAATGCTCAGGATTCACTTTTTTGAAAATCTAGTTGAACCCGCTTCATTCTGAGGGTGAGCCATAATATGTCAGATTGTTCCCAGTTTATTGTTATGCTGGAGTACTCACCAAACGGAATGCTGTCCTTAATCACAGGAGATTAATTGAGTTCAGGGTTCCTAATAAATAATAATCTGACATCAGCGTACATCGAAACCAGCAGCATACCCTTGAGAAATATCATCATTCTCTGTGTATGATGCTCCCTGAGCCAGTATGCCAGATGTGGAGTCGCTAACATAAATAGTAGCGGGGATAGAGGACAACCCTGTCTCATCTCTATAGATATTTCCAGTGGTTCCAAAATTTGATCCTTGACGTTGACTGTGGTTGTGGTGCTAGAGTATACTAGCTTAAGTAGCCGAATGAAGTTGTCATTCACTTCAGGTTGTCTCAGGACCATCAGAAGAAAATGTCACTCTAGGATACTGAGACAGCCGTTTGGTCTGGGTTCAGTTTATAGAACACCGCAAACAGTGTATGTATGTTGCCGGAGATGGCACTTCCTGGCATAAACCCAGATTGATCTGGCAGCATTAACCCTGCCATGGTGCCCATCTGGGTGGTGATAAACTTGGCTAGAATTTAGTTACCTATTATTAAAGAAAATGGCTGGTTCCAGTTTCCAGTTAGGAATTCACAATTTGGGAAATGCAAAAAATTTGCAAATATAGGTCTACAGGCCCATAGGTGCGAATGGGGCCTGTATCGCAATTTGCGATTCGGTAATAGCATTTGTGATTTTTAAGAAATCGCTATTACTGAATCGTGAAAATGATACATAGCATTTTGCATTTCTGAAATAGTGATTTCTTAAAAATCGCTTTTAGAGAATCGCAAAATGGTTTGATGATACATCTGGCCCCATATGCTGTGAGATTGCTAAAACCAAATATAAAGCAGAACCAACCTCTTTGTTCAGTGAGCTGCAGAATTTTAGTGGAAGGTAATTCAGAGGTCTGTTCTACAAAGCCTGGGCTTGCCACCTCCAGAAGAACTAAAGTACAACCCTAGCTGGTAAAAGCACTGGTGGGGAGGGTTAGGGGCCCAGTCCTTGCAGCAGCAGGGAGGTGCAGGCAGTGCTTCGCCCAGAGAGGCCAGTGCCTCTCCACCAGATGTCCTGCAACACCCTCGGCCCCCCACCCTCTCCCTTAGGGATATGTACCACCTGCTGAGAGCAGGCGGTAAATATCAGCGGTAAACCCCAGGGAATCTGCATATAGGGACAGGTAATTCCAGCTCCTGCAGCATGCACTGATTCTGAGCAGTGTAAGTAAATCCGGGGGAGACACTGGCCATAATCCTTAATTCAGGCCCCCATATCTCACCGCGCAGGTAAGGGGAGACTTGGAAAGGGGGGCGTTGTGCTAACTTTCAGTGGTTGTGCAGACTAAAAATATGTCATAATCTCTTTTCTTCCTTACTCATCCTCATGGAAATCCTATTCTGATATTTTTGTGCCTGTTTTATTTTCAAAGTATTAGGTTACCGCCTCTATGCCCACCCCCATTCTAGCTCATGTTTCATTCCCAACCCAACTGCAAGTACACAGAAATCTCCCCAATTCCTTGGTTTTAGGTTACTAGGGACCAGTTGTACTACCCTCAGTGTTTGTGATTCGGGATTGTTAGCAACTTGCAATTTGCGAGTCACAAACACTGATGTACAACAGTGTCTGAGACACTGTTAGTGATTCCCAAATGTGTCGCAAGGGACCTGCCTCATTAATATTCATGAGGCAGGTCATGATTTGCAACCCATTAGGAATGTCCGGCACTCACAAGAACAGGGGCCTGCTGGGGTCAGCAGACCACCATGTCAGTGACTGCTTTTTAAATAAAGGAGTGTTTTTTTTTTTTAATGCAGCTCATTTTCCTTAAAGGGAAATAGGATTCATTTCAAACAAAAAATGAGAAGTTTCCTTTTCATTTTTTAAGAGTAGGCAGCCTGCTCTTGGTGGTGCCTAACAAATGTTGGTACCACCATTCAGAAAGAGGAAGGGGTCCCTTGGGGACCCCTTCCCGTTTGAAATGGCTTACCACCTCCTTCATTGAGTCGGTAAAGCAGGAATGTTTTGCCACTTCATTACGGTTGCAAAACATTCATACATGCCAGTGCGACTCGCTATTAGGAAGGGCCACTCTTTACATGCCCCTTCCTAATTGCGACTCTCAAACGCTATTTTGTGAGTCGCTAATAGATTCCCGACTTGCAAAATAGGTTTGGTACGTGCCAAAATGCATTTTACCAGTCCGCGACCGGTAAAACGCGTCGTACATTTGGCCATAAGGGCTAGATGTATGGCCATTTCCTTTTGCAACTCGCAAATTGTGAATGTTTGAAAGGAAATGTACTAATGTGTCATAGACACATTTTGCGATTCCGAATGGTGTCGCAATTTACCTGCCTCATCAATATTCATGAGGCAGGTCACAATTTGCGACCCATTGGGAATGGGCAATAACACAGGGTTGGTGGCCTGCTGGGAACAGCAGACCACCATGTCTGTGTTTGCTTTTAAATAAGGCATTTTTTTTTTTAAATGCAGCCCGTTTTCCTGAAAGGAAAACGGTATGCATTTCAAAAAGAAAAATGAAAAGTTTTCTTTTCATTTTTTAAGAGTAGTCAGTGTTCCGTGGGACCACTGCCTGCTCTGAAAAAACATTTTCCCTACCATTCACAAAGGGGTCCCAGTGGGGCCTCTTCCCATTTGCGACTGGCTTACCACCTACTTGAAGTAGGCAGTAAACTGCGATTGTTTTGCGACTGCATTCTGCTTGCTAAACAGTCTTACATGCCCCTGCGACTCGCTATTAGGAATGGACGCCCTTGGCACGCCCCATTCCTAATAGCGACTAGCAAACCCTTTTTTGCAAGTCAGTAATAGGTTACTGACTCGCAAAATAGGGTTTGTACATGCCAGAGACCATTTTAGCGGTCGCAAATGAGCCAAATCTCTGTTTGCGACCGCCAAAAACTGTTGTACATCGGGCCAGACTAACTAACAGTCATTCAGTTTGTAATTTCAGTTTCTAAACTTTCTTACTTCCTCTTTGTGGCACACTCATCACCCCTCCTGCTTTAAGACTAGTCTTCTCTCTTTCCCTTGTATCCCTTGTTTGCCATTCATAATGAAAGTTTTACTGTGATGTCCATAGGCATTGATGGTTTTATCCTCTTATTTGTATGTTTCTGGTGTACCAAAGGCGTCTAGTCCGAAGTGTGTTATATAAAACTGAGTCTGCCAGGTGGGTGCTGGCTGTAGCTTACAAAGAGAAGTTACCACTCCGGGGTTTTGGTAGCTACAATTCCCAATGTTTGATTCTCTAGTACTCCAGTAATTAAGAACCGAAAAGGAACCAATAAGCCCCCGGCTGAGTCGCAATCTCCACCTTTCTTTCATTAGCAACGCAGTAATTCCTTGCGCTATTACACAGCCCTATACATGAAGGTGTGGTGTATGCACACTCTGAAGTCATTACACCGCCCTACACGTGAAGGTGTGGTGTATGCACACTCTGAAGTCATTACACCGCCCTACACGTGAAGGTGTGGTGTATGCACACTCTGAAGTCATTACACCGCCCTACACGTGAAGGTGTGGTGTATGCACACTCCACTCTGAAGTCATTACACCGCCCTACACGTGAAGGTGTGGTGTATGCACACTCCACTCTGAAGTCATTACACCGCCCTACACGTGAAGGTGTGGTGTATGCACACTCCACTCTGAAGTCATTACACCGCCCTATACATGAAGGTGTGGTGTATGCACACTCCACTCTGAAGTCATTACACCGCCCTACACGTGAAGGTGTGGTGTATGCACACTCTGAAGTCATTACACCGCCCTACACGTGAAGGTGTGGTGTATGCACACTCTGAAGTCATTTCACCACCTTTCATGCAAATATGTGTGCACTGTCAACATCACTACATGTGAAAGTTTACATACACACTGTAAACATCATTACACCACCCGGCATGTGAAGGTGTACACACGCTGCGAACATCATTACACCACCCTACATGTGAAGGTGTGGTGTATGCACACTCTCAAGTCATTTCACCACCTTTCATGCGAATATGTGCGCACTGTCAACATCACTACATGTGAGAGTTTACACACTCTGTAAACGTCATTACACCACTCTACATGTGAAGGTGTACACACACTGTGAACATCATTACACTGCTGTACATGTAAAGGTGTGGTGTACTCACACTCTGAAGTCATTACACCGCCCTACATGTGAAGGTGTGGTGTTCACACACTCACAAGTCGTTTCACCACCTTTCATGCGAATATGTGCACACTGTGAACATTACTACATGTGAAAGTGTACACACACTTTGAACATCATTACACTGCCCTACATGTGAAGGTGTGGTGTAGGCACACTCTGAAGTCATCACACTGACCTAGAAGTGAAGGTGTGGTGTACGCACTCTCTGAAGTCATTACACGCCCTACATGTGAAGGTGTGATGACGCACCCTGTCAAGTAATTTCACCACCTTTCATGCAAATATGTGCACACTGTCAACATCACTACATGTGAAAGTGTACACACACTGTGAACATTATTACACCACCCTTCATGTGAAGGTGTGGTGTACTCACACTCTGAAATCCTCACACCGCCCTATACGTGAAGGTGTGGTGTACGCACACTCTCAAGTCATCTCACCACCTTTCATGCGAACATGTGCGCACTGTCAACATCACTACATGTGAAAGTTTACACACAGACTGTAAACATTACAACACCCTACATGTGAAGGTGTAGTGTACGCACACTCTGAAGTCATCACACTGACCTACACGTGAAGGTGTGGTGTACACACACTCTGAAGTCATTACACTGCTCTACACATGAAGGTGTTCACACACTTTCAAGTCATTTCACCACCTTTCATGCGAATATGTGCGCACTGCCAACATCTTTACATGTGAAGGTGTACACACACTGTAGGAGGCTGGACTGGCTTGTAGTGAGTACCAAGGGGTACTTGCACCTTGCACCAGGCCCAGTTATCCCTTATTAGTGTATAGGGTGTCTAGCAGCTTAGGCTGATAGATAATGGTAGCTTAGCAGAGCAGCTTAGGCTGAACTAGGAGACGTGTGAAGCTACTACAGTACCACTCAGTGTCATATGCACAATATCATAAGAAAACACAATACACAGTTATACTAAAAATAAAGGTACTTTATTTTTATGACAATATGCCAAAGTATCTTAGAGTGTACCCTCAGTGAGAGGATAGGAAATATACACAAGATATATATACACAATAGCAAAAATATGCAGTATAGTCTTAGAAAACAGTGCAAACAATGTATAGTTACAATAGGATGCAATGGGGAAACATAGGGATAGGGGCAACACAAACCATATACTCCAAAAGTGGAATGCGAACCACGAATGGACCCCAAACCTATGTGACCTTGTAGAGGGTCGCTGGGACTATTAGAAAATAGTGAGAGTTAGAAAAATAACCCTCCCAAGACCCTGAAAAGTGAGTGCAAAGTGCACTAAAGTTCCCCTAAGGACAAAGAAGTCGTGTTAGAGGAATAATGCAGGAAAGACACAAACCAGCAATGCAACAACTGTGGATTTCCAATCTAGGGTACCTGTGGAACAAGGGGACCAAGTCCAAAAGTCACAAGCAAGTCGGAGATGGGCAGATGCCCAGGAAATGCCAGCTGCGGGTGCAAAGAAGCTTCTACTGGACAGAAGAAGCTGAGGTTTCTGCAGGAACGAAAAGGGCTAGAGACTTCCCCTTTGGTGGACGGATCCCTCTCGCCGTGGAGAGTCGTGCAGAAGTGTTTTCCCGCCAAAAGAACGCCAACAAGCCTTGCTAGCTGCAAATCGTTATTTTGGCGTTTTTGGACGCTGCTGGGGCCCTGGAGGGACCAGGAGGTCGCAAATTGGACCTGAAGAGAGAGGGGACGTCGAGCAAGACAAAGAGCCCTCACTGAAGCAGGTAGCACCCGGAGAAGTGCCAGAAACAGGCACTACGAGGATGCGTGAAACGGTGCTCGCCGAAGTTGCACAAAGGAGTCCCACGTCGCCGGAGACCAACTTAGAAAGTCGTGCAATGCAGGTAAGAGTGCCGTGGACCCAGGCTTGGCTGTGCACAAAGGATTTCCACCGGAAGTGCACAGGGGCCGGAGTAGCTGCAAAGTCGCGGTTCCCAGCAATGCAGCCCAGCGAGGTGAGGCAAGGACTTACCTCCACCAAACTTGGACTGAAGAGTCACTGGACTGTGGGGGTCACTTGGACAGAGTCGCTGGATTCGAGGGACCTCGCTCGTCGTGCTGAGAGGAGACCCAAGGGACCGGTAATGCAGCTTTTTGGTGCCTGCGGTTGCAGGGGGAAGATTCCGTCGACCCACGGGAGATTTCTTCGGAGCTTCTGGTGCAGAGAGGAGGCAGACTACCCCCACAGCATGCACAAGCAGGAAAACAGTCGAGAAGGCGGCAGGATCAGCGTTACAGAGTTGCAGTAGTCGTCTTTGCTACTATGTTGCAGGTTTGCAGGCTTCCAGCGCGGTCAGCAGTCGATTCCTTATCAGAAGGTGAAGAGAGAGATGCAGAGGAACTCGGCTGAGCTCATGCATTCGTTATCTGAAGTTTCCCCAGAGACAGAGACCCTAAATAGCCAGAAAAGAGGGTTTGGCTACCTAGGAGAGAGGATAGGCTAGCAACACCTGAAGGAGCCTATCACAAGGAGTCTCTGACGTCACCTGGTGGCACTGGCCACTCAGAGCAGTCCAGTGTGCCAGCAGCACCTCTGTTTCCAAGATGGCAGAGGTCTGGACCCCCCCTTAGGAGCTCTGGACACCACCCAGGGGAGGTGCAGGTCAGGGGAGTGGTCACTCCCCTTTCCTTTGTCCAGTTTCGCGCCAGAGCAGGGGCTAAGGGGTCCCTGAACCGGTGTAGACTGGCTTATGCAGAATTGGGCACATCTGTGCCCAAGAAAGCATTTCCAGAGGCTGGGGGAGGCTACTCCTCCCCTGCCTTCACACCATTTTCCAAAGGGAGAGGGTGTCACACCCTCTCTCAGAGGAAGTTCTTTGTTCTGCCATCCTGGGCCAGGCCTGGCTGGACCCCAGGAGGGCAGATGCCTGTCTGAGGGGTTGGCAGCAGCAGCAGCTGCAGTGAAACCCCAGGAAGGGCAGTTTGGCAGTACCAGGGTCTGTGCTACAGACCACTGGGATCATGGGATTGTGCCAACTATGCCAGGATGGCATAGAGGGGGCAATTCCATGATCATAGACATGTTACATGGCCATATTCGGAGTTACCATTGTGAAGCTACATATAGGTAGTGACCTATATGTAGTGCACGCGTGTAATGGTGTCCCCGCACTCACAAAGTTCAGGGAATTGGCTCTGAACAATGTGGGGGCACCTTGGCTAGTGCCAGGGTGCCCTCACACTAAGTAACTTTGCACCTAACCTTTACCAGGTAAAGGTTAGACATATAGGTGACTTATAAGTTACTTAAGTGCAGTGTAAAATGGCTGTGAAACAACGTGGACGTTATTTCACTCAGGCTGCAGTGGCAGGACTGTGTAAGAATTGTCAGGGCTCCCTATGGGTGGCAAAAGAAATGCTGCAGCCCATAGGGATCTCCTGGAACCCCAATACCCTGGGTACCTCAGTACCATATACTAGGGAATTATAAGGGTGTTCCAGTAAGCCAATGTAAATTGGTAAAATTGGTCACTAGCCTGTTAGTGACAATTTGAAAGTAATGAGAGAGCATAACCACTGAGGTTCTGGTTAGCAGAGCCTCAGTAAGACAGTTAGGCACCACACAGGGAACATATACATGCACACCTATGAGCACTGGGGCCCTGTGTGACAGGGTCCCAGTGACACATACATATAGGCCACAAACCTATGAGCACTGGGGTCCTGACCAGCAGGATCCCAGTGACACATAACAAACATACTGAAACCATAGTGTTTTCACTATGAGCACTGAGGCTTGGCTATCAGGATCCCAGTGAGACAGTGAAAACAGTGACAAACACCCTGACATACACTCACAAACAGGCCAAAAGTGGGGGTAACAAGGCTAGAAAGAGGCTACCTTCTCACACACACTGTAAACAACATTACAGTATCATACTTGTGAAGTTGTATGCACGCTTTCAAGCCATTTCACCACCTTTCATGTGAATCTGTGCACACACTGTTACCATCACTATATGTGAAAGTGTACACACACTGTGAACATTATTACACCGCCCTACATGTGATGGTGTGGTGTACACACACTGTTAAGTCATTACAGCACCCTACTTGTGAATGTGTATGGACACTGTGAACATCACTACATGTGAAGGTTTTCGCACAATGTGAACATCATTACACCACCCTAGATGTGAAGGTTTTGTGTATGCACACTTCAAAGCCATTGCACCACCCTAGATATGAATGTGTTCTCGCACTGTCAACATCATTGCATGTGAAGATGTACGCAGACTATGAACAACATTACACTATGCTACACATGAAGGTGTGGTGTACGCACACTCAAGTCATTGCACCACACTACATGTGAATGTGAGTACACACTTTGAACATCACTACACGTAAAGGTTTGCGCACACTGTAAACATCATTCCACTATTCTACACGTGAAGGTGTATGCACACTGTCAAGTCATTTTATCACCCTACATGTGAATATGTGCACACACTGTGAACATCACTACATGTGAAGGTTTATGCACAGAATGAACATCATTGCATCACCTTACATGTGAAAGTGTGGTGTACGCACACTCTCAAGTCATTGCACCACCCTACATATGAATGTGTATGCGCACTAACATCTCATCACGTGAAGGTGTACCACACTATGAACAACATTACACTATCCTACATGTGAAGATGTGGTGTACACACTCTCTCTCTCTCAAGTCATTGCACCTCCCTACATGTGAATGTGTACGTGCACTAACATCTCAACATGTGAAGGTGTACCACACTATGAACAACATTACACTATCCTACACGTGAAGATGTGGTGTACACACACTCTCTCTCTCTCAAGTCATTGCACCTCCCTACATGTGAATGTGTGTACACACAGTGAACATCACTACATGGGAAGGTTTACACACACTGTAAACATAATTACACTATCCTACACGTGAAGGTGTGCAAACACTCTGAAGTCATTACACCACCTTTCATATGAATGTGTGTGCACACTGTCAAAATCAGTATATGTGAAATTGGAGGAACACTGTCAATATCATTACACTATCCTACATGTGAAGGAGTGGTGTACGCACACTCACAAGTCATTTCACCACCTTTCATGTGAATATGTGTGCACACTGTCAAAATCACTATATGTGAAAGTGTTCACACACCATCAATATCATTACACCACTCTACCCTGGTGTGATGTACGCACACTCTGAAGTCATTACTCCACCCTACATGTGAACATGTAAGCGCACTTTCAACATCAAAACAGTATCTTTGAAGATGTATGCACACATTCAGGTCATTTCACCTTTCAGGCGAAGGTGTGCACACAGAGTTTGCGTCATTACAGTAGCCTACATGTGAAAGTTTGAGCACACTGTCAACATCACAGCAGTACCCTACACTTCTAGGTGTATGCACACTGTCAGCTTCTCTACACTCCCCCTCATGAAGGTGTGCACACACAATCAGTGTCATTACACTGTCCTATTGAATGTATGCACTCACTGCCAACATCACTACTCTGCCCTGCACGTCAAGGTCCATGCACACTGTCAGCATCACTACGCTGCCCTACAGGTGAAGGTGTATGTACGCTGTCTGCATTACTACCTTACCCCCTCATGAAGGTGTGCACACACAATCAGTGTCATTACACTGTCCTACTATTGAATGTATGCACTCACTGCCAACATCACTACTCTGCCCTGCACGTCAAGGTGTATGCACACTGTCAGCATCGCTACACTGCCCTGTACGTCAAGGTGTATGCACACTGTCAGCATCGCTACACTGCCCTGTACGTCAAGGTGTATGCACACTGTCAGCATCGCTACACTGCCCTGTACGTCAAGGTGTATGCACACTGTCAGCATCGCTACACTGCCCTGTACGTCAAGGTGTATGCACACTGTCAACATCACTACAGAGCCTTACTTATGAATATATATGCACGCTGTCAACATCACTACCCTGCCATAGATATGAAGGTGCACTCTCACTGTCAACATCATTATTGTCCCCTACATGTGAATATGTATGTGCGCTGTCACATCACTGCACACACTGCATATGAAGGTGTATGCATGCTGCCAACATTACTACACTGTCCCCTCTCGAAGGTGTATTCACACAATCAGTGTCATTCCGCAATCCTACGATTGAAGGTATGCACACACTGGCAACATCACTACACTACAGTGCACGTCAAGGTAATGCCAGACCTATCTTCCTGGCAGTGCTTCATTTGTGTAAAACAAAACAAAAAACAAAAAAAAGTGCTGGGGCTCTCGCTAGGAGGGCACTGCAGCTTGCACTACACATTGCCCATGCCATGCTGCCAATGATAGTAACAACCCAACTACTAACCATCACAGTCCTACAAATGAGACACAGCAGACTATTCCAGCCCCCCAGAGATATAAGAATGCCTTGGGCAATGGCTAATAGACATGTTTAGTGTATATTAAATTCATAATAAACTGTTATTGTGGTCATCGTTAAATTAGCTAGGCAGCGCCGCCTTGTGGCAGACTGTCACAGGTGCTGGTGTTGATAATTAAGTGCCGGGACCGAGCACCGGAAACTACCGGCTCAAGTTAAGCACTGCTTCCTGGTCATCGTATCTCCTCTGAGGAGACTATCTCATTGTACATCAGCAGCTGCCCACAGCCCTCTCACAGAGCCTGGCTTATGATCCCACCACACCTCAGTGGCAGATCTTACCCCTAATGCAGAATATCACAGCAAAAGAGAAACTACACAACAGTAATGAAAACGCTGCTGGGTTTTACACAGCATTAAAGGTATTATATGACAAAGCAGACTGAACGTCTCTCAACCCTCCCTATGACATTTTATAATACATTATTATTTCATAAGAAGTGTCTTTTGAGATCTAAAATGTGATTGGCTTTTTCTGAGTTGATATAATTTATAGGCGTTTGATAAATGTGAAGATAAACTGGCAGTAAGTGACAATTTACCCTTTTTTGCTGGGCTGGTGTAGTCTCGAGTTCCTCTGGACTCCTGCCTGCCATCTTTTGTGCCTCACACTTTCTCCATCACCCTGCCTCTGCTCCAGTGATCCCTGGGGACACCACCCTGTTCATTGCTGAGTTCAGTAGGCCTAGCATTAGGTTGTTCTTGTTTGAAATTTGACTCATATAAAGTCCACAGTGGGAGAATATAAAATTAACACCCAAAAAATGTAAAAACAAAAAACTTAGCTTTATGTACATCAACACTTGAAAGAATGAGTTTCTAATTATTTATCCATGCATGTACATATGGCACTTTATATAATACAATTTTATATCTCTTTATTTTCCATGTACATGTATTCTTTTTACGTAGGTATGTATCTAAATATTTATTACTTTACTCTCACTGTAGTAGAAAGAAAAATGATCAACTCTTTCCAGTTCACTATGCTGTCACATCCTATATCTCTTTCAATATATCCTTTACTTCCACTCGGACTCATCCCAAACTTTTACTACTATGATCTCTACAATAACCCTTCCTAGACTCTTTCCTCCTCTATCCTGACTCATCCCAAAACTCATTTACAACTGTTATTTCTCAAACAGCTTTCTGGATTCTTCTATCTTCTATCCCTCCTTTATCCTATTCAATCCAACTAACAGACTCGTATGTCTCCCACTCCAATTACCAATTTATATTTCCTTGTACTAATCCACTAGTAATCCATTTTCGATTCCGGATTAACATGCAACTCTCCAAAAAAGTGCTTCGAAGCTTCAGCAGGGGTAGTAAGCGTTATATAAATACAATTATCAGAAATCGTCAGATGACATTGGTCTTCGGACTTTGGTTCCCTGTTTCAGTCCACTCAAACAGCGACCTCCGCAGAGGCGAACCATTCCATACTTTCAATCTAACACTGAGAATGTAAACCTGTTCAATGTAACGTACTCCATTTTCTTCATATGACAATGTTTCTGATGTGGATCTCCTGAAATCTGGCATGGACCTGACCCTTCACAAGCTGCATCGGTTGCCCCTTTGATCACATATTTCACAAACAGCTCAGCTTGTGTGTGATCCATTCCCTGTCACCTCATGCTCTCTGGCAGTTTAAGGAATGCCTGAACTGAGCTTCAGTCTTCAACATATTTCTCTCTTATAAATTCTTGAGAGAGATTTAGCCTGATCAAACCGCCTGTCCCTCCAGGGTCCTTTCACATTTCAGGAGACTGGCAGTCAAGATTTCACGCGAGGGACCAGAAACTGAGTTATATTACCTATAGCCTTCAATCCTTTGCTTAAAATATCTGCACAAAAGTGGCCAATCTACTGAATGTTCTCACTCAGAAATTGAAGTTGGTAGGTACTTAGGAAATTATTAAAGGTATTGCTCCAGCAGCATTACTACGTGCAGTCAGAGCATTGGGAGCGCCTCCAGACGGGCAGTGTGACACGTATGGACTTTTTAAACACACATACCATAACATGACATAATGGGCCTGATTATGACCGCGGCGGACGGCGGTCGCCGCCCGCCATGCAGTTCCCGCCAAATGACCGCACTGCGGTCACAAGACCGCGGCGGCCATTCTGGCTTTCCCGCTGTGCTGGCGGGCGACCGCCAAAAGGCCGCCCGCCAGCACAGCGGGAAAAACCCAGCAACGATGAAGCCGGCTCCGAATGGAGCCTGCGGAGTTGCTGGAGTGCGACGGGTGCAGTAGCACCCGTCGCGAATTTCAGTGTCTGCTAGGCAGACACTGAAATTCTTTTTGGGGCCCTCTTACGGGGGCCCCGCAGCACCCCCTACCGCCATCCTGTTCCTGGCGGGAGACCCGCCAGGAACAGGATGGCGGTAGGGGGTGTCAGAATCCCCATGTCGGCGGAGCGCGCTCCGCCGCCATGGAGGATTCTCACGGGCAGCGGAAAGTCGTCGGGACACCGCCGACTTTCCGTTTCTGGCCGCGGCTGAACCGCCGCGGTCAGAATGCCCAGCGGTGCACCGCCAGCCTGTTGGCGGTGCTACCGCGGTCATTCGCCCTGGCGGTTTTTACCGCCAGGGTTAGAATGACCCCCAATATGTTTGCCGGTTTTCAGAAATACAAATAGTTGCAAGCCAGTCAGCTAATGATCTACAGATAATATACAATGAAGAGGCTCCTGTCAGGAATTAAGGTTGCACAGGCTCCGGGGTATATCTAGCTATATGGATTGTATTTCTCTTCGCACAGAGTCAGGCCAACTATGACCAAAGAACTCTTTCTCTCCATACTCTGACACGGGCAGGGTTCCTGGAAGGAAGAGGGAAAGGCAGTTGTCAGTGGAGATGCTCTCTTGCATCTCTCCCCACTTCTCTTGCTCTAAATAGTAGCAGTTCCTTCCAGCCCCTTCCTTGGAAGGTGGAGGAAAAGGCAGTATCAATAGAGATGATTCCATTACTTATTGGTAATCTTATGCTTATGGGGCACTGGCAGGATGGCAATGCCTTACACTTTAGGAGTGGGATGAGGAGTGACTATGAAGAGTGAATGCTTGCACTCCCATCTCTTCTGAGTGTCTGCTCTTATACCCTCAGAAGAAGTGGTTGTCCAACCCCTCCTCTTCCATACCTTGAGAAGGACAGGTGCATGACCTTTGACTCCATCTTCAGCCATGCCCTTTCTCTCCCAGACTGGTGAAGGAGTGTTTCTCCTCTGCGGGACCCCACTCCCTTTTTAGGTCACAGCCTACCAGACAGCACAGCTGTCTGGTTTGCTAAAGACATCCTTGGGACTTTCAGAAAGTTGTCCTAGGAATGCATTCCGCCCTTTGATTACCATTGGCTTTCTGGTTAGTAACTCACATTTTCGGGCTTTCTATTTGCTGTTCTATTTGTTTTAGGCTCTCCAGTGTCAGTTTGTCCCTCCCGTTGCCTAAACCATATTTGCCAGATTCTTCCATTAACTCCTTTTCTGTAAATCTTCTTCTTGTCATGTTTGCTGTTCATTTGAAGACTGAGGTTAAATGTCAGGCGCTGTCTTCCCTGGGCGCTTGTTTACTTTTCTTCCTCTGACTTCAAAGTGAGAGGATTTATGTGACAGTCTTGCTGGATACGGGGAGTTGGAATGAGGTTTTTTCTAGCACATGACAACATTTAGATGAACTGTGTAGTATTTCAGAATATATCAGAATTAAGGAACACAAATGAAGCTCTGTTTTGTTATTTATGAAGTGTACTGGAAACAAATACTTTAATATAATCAAGATAAATTATTACACTAGGTGATGCAATCTCCATACATGTTCATTTGTGCACTGTGTAGTTTTATTAGTAAAACTGTATGTCTGTGCAAATGTAATGGTCATTTCAGTTGAAAATGTGTTGTCTGTAATGGCAGTGTTACCACACCATGCATACTCCACTCTACACCACTCCACTCTGCACCACTCCATATCACTGTGCTTTACTCTTCACCAATGCACTTTACACAACTGTACGCCACTGCACTCTGCACCACTCCACTGTACGCCACTGCTCTTTATGCCTCTTCACACTACACCTCTTGCTGTACCACTCTACTCTTTACCAATGCCCTCTTCTCCAATCTACTCGAAACAACTGAGCTCTTTGCCACTGCACTCTACACCACTTCAGTCTAGGCCACACCAATCTACTCTGCGCAACTCCACGCTGACCCACTGTACTCTACACCACTCTGCAACACAACTCTACACTGCTACATTTTATGCAAATACACTGTACGCCAATGTACTTCACTCTGTAACACTCAACTATGTGCACCAGCACTCCACGCCAACCCAGTGTGCAGTACTCTAATCTACTCTGCACAATTGCACTCTACACCACTCTACTCTTAACCACTATGCTCTATGCCACTACACCCTACTCTGCATCACTGTACTGTACACCACTGTTCTATATGCCACTCTGCACCACTCTACTCCACTCTCACACTCCAGTCTGCAACACTGCACTCTCCGCGACTGAACTCTACACCACTCTACTCTGCACTGCTCCACTCTCACTCTATGCTACTCCACTCTGTCACAGCACTCTAAGGCACTATACTCTACTCTGCACCACTCTGTGCTACTATACTCTGCACCACTCTATGCCACTACACTCTATGCTACTTAGATCTACTGTGCGCCACTGCCCTCTGCATCACTCAACTCTATGCCACTCCACTCTGCACCACTTTATGCCACTCTACCTTACTGCACTCTGTGCCACTCTAATCTGAGCCACTCTGTTCTTCGCCACTCCACTCTGGACCACTTCACTCGGACCACTCCACTCTGCGCTACTCCAATCTTCACCACTCCACTCTGCGCCACTCCACTCTTCTATGCACCACTATAATCTATGCCACTGCATTCTATGTATGCCGCTGAATTCGATGCCACTGCACTAAATGCCTCTGCACTCTGTGGCACTACACTCTGAAACACTCTACACCAATGCTCTCTACACCATTCCAGCCTGCTCTATGCCACTCTAGTGTATGCCACTCCACTCCACACTGTGCCACTGTAATACATAACACTCTCTGCCACTCCACTCTACAACACTCTAATGCAATCTTCACCATTCCACTCTACAGCACTCATGCAACTCTCCTCTACGCCACTAACTTGTAGCCGTGCTAAACAGCAGCTATGCTGGTGCCACTCTATGCAACTGCACTCCACCCTGTACCACTCCACTCTACACCACTTCACTCTACTCCGAAGCAATCTACTCTGCTCCACTGCACTCTACACCGCTCTACTTCACTCTGCGTCGCTCACTCTGTACCACTGCACTCTACATCGCTCTACTCCACTCTGCGCAGCTCACTCTATACCATTGCACTCTACGTCACTCTACTCGTAACCATTGCACTCTGTGCCACTGCGTCCTACTCTGCATCACTGTTCTACACGCCAGTGGTCTCTACTCCAATGTACACCCCTGCACTCTGACACTATAGTCTGCAACGCTGCACCCTTCATCACTGACCTCTACGCCACTCTAATCTCCACTACTCCACTCTATGCCACTATACTCTATGCCACGGCATTCTATGGCACTATACTCTACACTTCATCACTCTATGCTACTCAACTCTGCACTACCCTACGCCGCTGCACTCCATGCCACTCTAATCTCCACTACTCCACTCTATGCTACTCCACTCTGCACTACCCTACACCGCTGCACTCCATGCCACTCGATTCTACTCTGCACCCTACATCACTGTACTCTACACCACTCTAATCTCCACTACTCCACTCTATGCCATTATAGTCTATGCCACGGCATTCTAAGGCACTATACTCTACACTTCATCACTCTATGCTACTCAACTCTGCACTGCCCTATGCCGCTGCACTCCATGCCATGCGATTCTACTCTGCACTCTACACCGCTGCACTCTACACCACTCTAATCTCCACTACTCCACTCTTTGCCACTATACTCTTTGCCACGGCATTCCATGGCACCATACTCTATACTTCATCACTCTATGCTACTCAAGTCTGCACTACCCTACGCCGCTGCACTTCATGCCACTCGATTCTACTCTGCACTCTACGCCACTGTACTCTACGCCACTCTAATCTCCACTGCTCCACTCTATGCCACTATACTCTATGCCACGGCATTCTATGGCACTATACTCTACACTTCATCACTCTATGCTACTCAACTCTGCACTACCCTACGCCGCTGCACTCCATGCCACTCTAATCTCCACTACTCCACTCTATGCTACTCCACTCTGCACTACCCTACGCCGCTGCACTCCATGCCACTCGATTCTACTCTGCACCCTACATCACTGTACTCTACACCACTCTAATCTCCACTACTCCACTCTATGCCACTATAGTCTATACCACGGCATTCTAAGGCACTATACTCTACACTTCATCACTCTATGCTACTCAACTCTGCACTGCCCTATGCCGCTGCACTCCATGCCATGCGATTCTACTCTGCACTCTACACCGCTGCACTCTACACCACTCTAATCTCCACTACTCCACTCTGTGCCACTATACTCTGTGCCACGGCATTCTATGGCACTATACTCTACACTTCATCACTCTATGCTACTCCACTCTGCACTACCCTACTCTGCTGCACTCCATGCCACTCGATTCTACTCTGCACTCTACGCCACTCTGATCTCCACTACTCCACTCTTTGCCACTATACTCTATGCCACGGCATTCTACGGCACTATACTCTATACTTCATCACTCTATGGTACTCAACTCTGCACTACCCGACCCCGCTGCACTCTATGCCACTCTGATCTTCACTACTCCACTCTTTGCCACTATACTCTATGCCACGGCATTCTATGGCACTATACTCTATACTTCATCACTCTATGCTACTGAACTCTGCACTACCCGATGCCGCTGCACTCTATGCCACTTTAATCTCCACTACTCCACTCTTTGCCACTATACTCTATGCCACGGCATTCTATGGCACTATACTCTGCACTTCAGCACTCTATGCTACTCAACTCTGCACTACCCTACGCCGCTGCACTCAGTGCCACTCGATTCTACTCTGCACTCTACACCGCTGCACTCTACGCCACTCTAATCTCCACTACTCCACTCTTTGCCACTATACTCTATGCCACGGCATTCTGTGGCACTATACTCTACACTTCATTACTCTATGGTTCTCAACTCTGCACTACCCGACGCCACTGCACTCTACGCCACTCTAATCTACACTACTCCACTCTATGCCACTATAGTCTATGCCACGGCATTCTAAGGCACTATACTCTACACTTCATCACTCTATGCTACTCAACTCTGCACTGCCCTATGCCGCTGCACTCCATGCCATGCGATTCTACTCTGCACTCTACACCGCTGCACTCTACACCACTCTAATCTCCACTACTCCACTCTTTGCCACTATACTCTTTGCCACGGCATTCTATGGCACCATACTCTATACTTCATCACTCTATGCTACTCAAGTCTGCACTACCCTACGCCGCTGCACTCCACGCCACTCTAATCTCCACTGCTCCACTCTTTGCCACTATACTCTATGCCACGGCATTCTGTGGCACTATACTCTACACTTCATTACTCTATGGTTCTCAACTCTGCACTACCCGACGCCACTGCACTCTATGCCACTCTAATCTCCACCACTCCACTCTGTGCCCTATACTCTATGCCACGGCATTCTATGGCACTATACTCTACACTTCATCACTCTATGCTACTCCACTCTGCACTACCCTACTCTGCTGCACTCCATGCCACTCGATTCTACTCTGCACTCTACGCCACTCTGATCTCCACTACTCCACTCTTTGCCACTATACTCTATGCCACGGCATTCTACGGCACTATACTCTATACTTCATCACTCTATGGTACTCAACTCTGCACTACCCGACCCCGCTGCACTCTATGCCACTCTGATCTTCACTACTCCACTCTTTGCCACTATACTCTATGCCACGGCATTCTATGGCACTATACTCTATACTTCATCACTCTATGCTACTGAACTCTGCACTACCCGATGCCGCTGCACTCTATGCCACTTTAATCTCCACTACTCCACTCTTTGCCACTATACTCTATGCCACGGCATTCTATGGCACTATACTCTGCACTTCAGCACTCTATGCTACTCAACTCTGCACTACCCTACGCCGCTGCACTCAGTGCCACTCGGTTCTACTCTGCACTCTACACCGCTGCACTCTACGCCACTCTAATCTCCACTACTCCACTCTTTGCCACTATACTCTTTGCCACGGCATTCTATGGCACCATACTCTATACTTCATCACTCTATGGTACTCAACTCTGCACTACCCGACCCCGCTGCACTCTATGCCACTCTGATCTTCATTACTCCACTCTTTGCCACTATACTCTATGCCACGGCATTCTATGGCACTATACTCTATACTTCATCACTCTATGCTACTGAACTCTGCACTACCCGATGCCGCTGCACTCTATGCCACTTTAATCTCCACTACTCCACTCTTTGCCACTATACTCTATGCCACGGCATTCTATGGCACTATACTCTGCACTTCAGCACTCTATGCTACTCAACTCTGCACTACCCTACGCCGCTGCACTCAGTGCCACTCGATTCTACTCTGCACTCTACACCGCTGCACTCTACGCCACTCTAATCTCCACTGCTCCACTCTTTGCCACTATACTCTATGCCACGGCATTCTGTGGCACTATACTCTACACTTCATTACTCTATGGTTCTCAACTCTGCACTACCCGACGCCACTGCACTCTACGCCACTCTAATCTACACTACTCCACTCTATGCCACTATAGTCTATGCCACGGCATTCTAAGGCACTATACTCTACACTTCATCACTCTATGCTACTCAACTCTGCACTGCCCTATGCCGCTGCACTCCATGCCATGCGATTCTACTCTGCACTCTACACCGCTGCACTCTACACCACTCTAATCTCCACTACTCCACTCTTTGCCACTATACTCTTTGCCACGGCATTCTATGGCACCATACTCTATACTTCATCACTCTATGCTACTCAAGTCTGCACTACCCTACGCCGCTGCACTTCATGCCACTCGATTCTACTCTGCACTCTACGCCACTGTACTCTATGCCACTCTAATCTCCACTGCTCCACTCTATGCCACTATACTCTTTGCCACGGCATTCTATGGCACTATACTCTACACTTCATCACTCTATGCTACTCCACTCTGCACTACCCTACGCCGCTGCACTCTGTGCCCCTCTAATCTCCACTACTCCACTCTGTGCCACTATACTCTATGCCACGGCATTCTATGGCACTATACTCTACACTTCATCACTCTATGCTACTCCACTCTGCACTACCCTACACCGCTGCACTCCATGCCACTCAATTCTACTCTGCACTCTACACCGCTGCACTCCACGCCACTCTAATCTCCACTGCTCCACTCTTTGCCACTATACTCTATGCCACGGCATTCTGTGGCACTATACTCTACACTTCATTACTCTATGGTTCTCAACTCTGCACTACCCGACGCCACTGCACTCTATGCCACTCTAATCTCCACCACTCCACTCTGTGCCCTATACTCTATGCCACGGCATTCTATTACACTATACTCTACACTTCATCAGTCTATGCTACTCTACTCTGCACTACCCTATGCCGCTGCACTCCATGCCACTCTAATCTCCACTACTCCACTCTGTGCCACTATACTCTATGCCACGGCATTCTATGGCACTATACTCTATACTTCATAACTCTATGCTACTCAACTCTGCACTACCCTATGCTGCTGCACTCCATGCCACTCGATTCTACTCTGCACTCTACGCCACTGTACTCAACGCCACTCTAATCTCCACTGCTCCACTCTTTGCCACTATACTCTGTGCCACGGCATTCTATGGCACTATACTCTACACTTCATCACTCTATGCTACTCCACTCTGCACTACCCTATGCCGCTGCACTCTATGCCACTCTAATCTCCACTACTCCACTCTTTGCCACTATACTCTATGCCACGGCATTCTATGGCACTATACTCTGCACTTCAGCACTCTATGCTACTCAACTCTGCACTACCCTACGCCGCTGCACTCAGTGCCACTCGATTCTACTCTGCACTCTACACCTCTGCACTCTACGCCACTATAATCTCCACTGCTCCACTCTTTGCCACTATACTCTATGCCACGGCATTCTGTGGCACTATACTCTACACTTCTTTACTCTGTGGTTCTCAACTCTGCACTACCCGACGCCACTGCACTCTATGCCACTCTAATCTCCACCACTCCACTCTGTGCCACTATACTCTATGCCACGGCATTCTATTACACTGTACTCTACACTTCATCAGTCTATGCTGCTCAACTCTGCACTACCCGACGCCACTGCACTCTACGCCACTCTAATCTCCACTACTCCACTCTATGCCACTATAGCCTATGCCACGGCATTCTAAGGCACTATACTCTACACTTCATCACTCTATGCTACTCAACTCTGCACTGCCCTATGCCGCTGCACTCCATGCCATGCGATTCTACTCTGCACTCTACACCGCTGCACTCTACACCACTCTAATCTCCACTACTTTACTCTTTGGCACTATACTCTTTGCCACGGCATTCTATGGCACCATACTCTATACTTCATCACTCTATGCTACTCAAGTCTGCACTACCCTACGCCGCTGCACTTCATGCCACTCGATTCTACTCTGCACTCTACGCCACTGTACTCTACGCCACTCTAATCTCCACTGCTCCACTCTATGCCACTATACTCTTTGCCACGGCATTCTATGGCACTATACTCTACACTTCATCACTCTATGCTACTCCACTCTGCACTACCCTACGCCGCTGCACTCTGTGCCCCTCTAATCTCCACTACTCCACTCTGTGCCACTATACTCTATGCCACGGCATTCTATGGCACTATACTCTACACTTCATCACTCTATACTACTCCACTCTGCACTACCCTACACCGCTGCACTCCATGCCACTCAATTCTACTCTGCACTCTACACCGCTGCACTCTACGTCACTCTAATCTCCACTGCTTCACTCTTTGCCACTATACTCTATGCCACGGCATTCTGTGGCACTATACTCTACACTTCATTACTCTATGGTTCTCAACTCTGCACTACCCGAAGCCACTGCACTCTATGCCACTCTAATCTCCACCACTCCACTCTGTGCCACTATACTCTATGCCACGGCATTCTATTACACTATACTCTACACTTCATCAGTCTATGCTACTCAACTCTGCACTACCCGACACCACTGCACTCTACGCCACTCTAATCTCCACTACTCCACTCTATGCCACTATAGTCTATGCCACGGCATTCTAAGGCACTATACTCTACACTTCATCACTCTATGCTACTCAACTCTGCACTGCCCTATGCCGCTGCACTCCATGCCATGCGATTCTACTCTGCACTCTACACCGCTGCACTCTACACCACTCTAATCTCCACTACTCCACTCTTTGCCACTATACTCTTTGCCACGGCATTCTATGGCACCATACTCTATACTTCATCACTCTATGCTACTCAAGTCTGCACTACCCTACGCCGCTGCACTTCATGCCACTCGATTCTACTCTGCACTCTACGCCACTGTACTCTACGCCACTCTAATCTCCACTGCTCCACTCTATGCCACTATACTCTTTGCCACGGCATTCTATGGCACTATACTCTACACTTCATCACTCTATGCTACTCCACTCTGCACTACCCTACGCCGCTGCACTCTGTGCCCCTCTAATCTCCACTACTCCACTCTGTGCCACTATACTCTATTCCACGGCATTCTATGGCACTATACTCTACACTTCATCACTCTATACTACTCCACTCTGCACTACCCTACACCGCTGCACTCCATGCCACTCAATTCTACTCTGCACTCTACACCGCTGCACTCTACGCCACTCTAATCTCCACTGCTCCACTCTTTGCCACTATACTCTAAGCCACGGCATTCTGTGGAACTATACTCTACACTTCGTTACTCTATGGTTCTCAACTCTGCACTACCCGACGCCACTGCACTCTATGCCACTCTAATCACCACTCCACTTTGTGCCACTATACTCTATGCCACGGCATTCTATTACACTATACTCTACACTTCATCAGTCTATGCTACTCAACTCTGCACTACCCGACGCCACTGCACTCTACGCCACTCTAATCTCCACTACTCCACTCTATGCCACTATAGTCTATGCCACGGCATTCTAAGGCACTGTACTCTACACTTCATCACTCTATGCTACTCAACTCTGCACTGCGCTATGCCGCTGCACTCCATGCCATGCGATTCTACTCTGCACTCTACACCGCTGAACTCTACACCACTCTAATCTCCACTACTCCACTCTTTGCCACTATACTCTTTGCCACGGCATTCTATGGCACCATACTCTATACTTCATCACTCTATGCTACTCAAGTCTGCACTACCCTACGCCGCTGCACTTCATGCCACTCGATTCTACTCTGCACTCTACGCCACTATACTCTACGCCACTCTAATCTCCACTGCTCCACTCTATGCCACTATACTCTTTGCCACGGCATTCTATGGCACTATACTCTACACTTCATCACTCTATGCTACTCCACTCTGCACTACCCGATGCCGCTGCACTCTGTGCCACTCTAATCTCCACTACTCCACTCTGTGCCACTATACTCTATGCCACGGCATTCTATGGCACTATACTCTACACTTCATCACTCTTTGCTACTCCACTCTGCACTACCCTACACTGCTGCACTCCATGCCACTCAATTCTACTCTGCACTCTACACCGCTGCACTCTACGCCACTCTATCTCCACTACTCCACTCTATGCCACAATACTCAATGCCACAGCTTCTATGGCACTATACTCTGCACTTCATCACTCTATGCTACTCCACTCTGCAGTACCCTACGCCGCTGCACTCCATGCCACTCATTTCTACTCTGCACTCTACCGCACTGTACTCTACGCCACTCTAATCTCCACTTCTCCTCTCTATGCAACGGCATTCCATGGCACCATACTCCACACTTCATCACTCTATGCTACTCAACTCTGCACTACCCTATGCCGCTGCACTCCATGCCACTCGATTCTACTCTGCACTCTACACCGCTGCACTCTACGCTACTCTATCTCCACTACTCCACTCTATGCCACAATACTCAATGCCACAGCATTCTATGGCACTATACTCTGCACTTCATCACTCTATGCTACTCCACTCTGCAGTACCCTACGCCGCTGCACTCCATGCCACTCATTTCTACTCTGCTCTCTACACCACTGTACTCTACACCACTCAAATCTCCACTACTCCTCTCTATGCCACTATACTCTATGCCACGGCATTCTATGGCACTATACTCTACACTTCATCACTCTATGCTACTCAACTCTGCACTACCCATGTCGCTGCACTCCATGCCACTCGATTCTACTCTGCACTCTACGCCACTCTAATCTCCACTACTCCTCTCTATGCCACTATACTCTATGCCACGGCATTCTATGGCACTATACTCTACACTTCATCACTCTATGCTACTCCACTCTGCACTACCCTACTCTGATGCACTCCATGCCACTCGATTCTACTCTGCACTCTACGCCACTCTGATCTCCACTACTCCACTCTTTGCCACTATACTCTATGCCACGGCATTCTATGGCACTATACTCTATACTTCATCACTCTATGCTACTCAAATCTGCACTACCCGATGCCGCTGCACTCTATGCCACTCTAATCTCCACTACTCCACTCTTTGCCACTATACTCTATGCCACGGCATTCTATGGCACTATACTCTGCACTTCAGCACTCTATGCTACTCAACTCTGCACTACCCTACGCCGCTGCACTCAGTGCCACTCGATTCTACTCTGCACTCTACACCGCTGCACTCTACGTCACTCTAATCTCCACTGCTCCACTCTTTGCCACTATACTCTATGCCACGGCATTCTGTGGCACTATACTCTACACTTCATTACTCTATGGTTCTCAACTCTGCACTACCCGACGCCACTGCACTCTATGCCACTCTAATCTCCACCACTCCACTCTGTGCCACTATACTCTATGCCACGGCATTCTATTACACTATACTCTACACTTCATCAGTCTATGCTACTCTACTCTGCACTACCCTATGCCGCTGCACTCCATGCCACTCTAATCTCCACTACTCCACTCTGTGCCACTATACTCTATGCCACGGCATTCTATGGCACTATACTCTATACTTCATAATTCTATGCTACTCAACTCTGCACTACCCTACGCTGCTGCACTCCATGCCACTCGATTCTACTCTGCACTCTACGCCACTGTACTCAACGCCACTCTAATCTCCACTGCTCCACTCTTTGCCACTATACTCTGTGCCACGGCATTCTATGGCACTATACTCTACACTTCATCACTCTATGCTACTCCACTCTGCACTACGCTATGCCGCTGCACTCTACGCCACTCTAATCTCCACTACTCCACTCTGTGCCACTATGCTCTATGCCACTGCATTCTATTACACTATACTCTACACTTCATCAGTCTATGCTACTCTACTCTGCACTACCCTATGCCGCTGCACTCCATGCCACTCTAATCTCCACTACTCCACTCTGTGCCACTATACTCTATGCCACCGCATTCTATGGCACTATACTCTATACTTCATAACTCTATGCTACTCAACTCTGCACTACCCTACGCTGCTCCACTCCATGCCACTCGATTCTACTCTGCACTCTACGCCACTGTACTCAACGCCACTCTAATCTCCACTGCTCCACTCTTTGCCACTATACTCTGTGCCACGGCATTCTATGGCACTATACTCTACACTTCATCACTCTATGCTACTCCACTCTGCACTACGCTATGCCGCTGCACTCTACGCCACTCTAATCTCCACTACTCCACTCTGTGCCACTATACTGTATGCCACGGCATTCTATCATTCTATGGCACTATACTCTACACTTCATCACTCTATGCTACTCCACTCTGCACTACCCTATGCCGCTGCACTCCATGCCATGCGATTCTACTCTGCACTCTACACCGCTGCACTCTAGACCACTCTAATCTCCACTACTCCACTCTTTGCCACTATACTCTATGCCACGGCATTCTATGGCACTATACTCTACACTTCATCACTCTATGGTACTCAACTCTGCACTACCCTACGCCGCTGAACTCCATGCCATGCGATTCTACTCTGCACTCTACACCGCTGCACTCTACACCACTCTAATCTCCACTCTTTGCCACTATACTCTTTGCCACGGCATTCTATGGCACCATACTCTATACTTCATCACTCTATGCTACTCAAGTCTGCACTACCCTACGCCGCTGCACTTCATGCCACTCGATTCTACTCTGCACTCTACGCCACTGTACTCTACGCCACTCTAATCTCCACTGCTCCACTCTATGCCACTATACTCTTTGCCACGGCATTCTATGGCACTATACTCTACACTTCATCACTCTATGCTACTCCACTCTTCACTACCCGACGCCGCTACACTCTGTGCCACTCTAATCTCCACTACTCCACTCTGTGCCACTATACTCTATGCCACGGCATTCTATGGCACTATACTCTACACTTCATCACTCTATGGTACTCAACTCTGCACTACCCTACGCCGCTGCACTCCATGCCATGCGATTCTACTCTGCACTCTACACCGCTGCACTCTACACCACTCTAATCTCCACTACTCCACTCTTTGCCACTATACTCTTTGCCACGGCATTCTATGGCACCATACTCTATACTTCATCACTCTATGCTACTCAAGTCTGCACTACCCTACGCCGCTGCACTTCATGCCACTCGATTCTACTCTGCACTCTACGCCACTGTACTCTACGCCACTCTAATCTCCACTGCTCCACTCTATGCCACTATACTCTTTGCCACTGCATTCTATGGCACTATACTCTACACTTCATCACTCTATGTTACTCCACTCTTCACTACCCGACGCCGCTGCACTCCATGCCACTCTAATCTCCACTACTCCACTCTATGCTACTCCACTCTGCACTACCCTACGCCGCTGCACTCCATGCCACTCGATTCTACTCTGCACCCTACATCACTGTACTCTACACCACTCTAATCTCCACTACTCCACTCTATGCCACTATAGTCTATGCCACGGCATTCTAAGGCACTATACTGTACACTTCATCACTCTATGCTACTCAACTCTGCACTGCCCTATGCCGCTGCACTCCATGCCATGCGATTCTACTCTGCACTCTACACCGCTGCACTCTACACCACTCTAATCTCCACTACTCCACTCTTTGCCACTATACTCTTTGCCACGGCATTCTATGGCACCATACTCTATACTTCATCACTCTGTGCTACTCAAGTCTGCACTACCCTATGCCGCTGCACTTCATGCCACTCGATTCTACTCTGCACTCTACGCCACTGTACTCTACGCCACTCTAATCTCCACTGCTCCACTCTATGCCACTATACTCTATGCCACGGCATTCTATGGCACTATACTCTACACTTCATCACTCTATGCTACTCCACTCTACACTACCCGACGCCGCTACACTCTGTGCCACTCTAATCTCCACTACTCCACTCTGTGCCACTATACTCTATGCCACGGCATTCTATGGCACTATACTCTACACTTCATCAATCTATGCTACTCCACTCTGCACTACCCTACACCGCTGCACTCCATGCCACTCAATTCTACTCTGCACTCTACACCACTGTACTCTACGCCACTCTAATCTCCACTACTCCTCTCTATGCCACGGCATTCTATGGCACCATACTCTACACTTCATCACTCTATGCTACTCAACTCTGCACTACCCTATGGCGCTGCACTCCATGCCACTCGATTCTACACTGCACTCTTCACCGCTGCACTCTACGCCACTCTATCTCCACTACTCCACTCTATGCCACAATACTCAATGCCACAGCATTCTATGGCACTATACTCTGCACTTCATCACTCTATGCTACTCCACTCTGCAGTACCCTACGCCGCTGCACTCCATGCCGCTCAATTCTACTCTGCACTCTACACCACTGTACTCTACACCACTCTAATCTCCACTACTCCTCTCTATGCCACGGCATTCTATGGCACTATACTCTACACTTCATCACTCTATGCTACTCCACTCTGCACTACCCTACTCTGCTGCACTCCATGCCACTCGATTCTACTCTGCACTCTACGCCACTCTGATCTCCACTACTCCACTCTTTGCCACTATACTCTATGCCACGGCATTCTACGGCACTATACTCTATACTTCATCACTCTATGGTACTCAACTCTGCACTACCCGACCCCGCTGCACTCTATGCCACTCTGATCTTCACTACTCCACTCTTTGCCACTATACTCTATGCCACGGCATTCTATGGCACTATACTCTATACTTCATCACTCTATGCTACTCAACTCTGCACTACCCGATGCCGCTGCACTCTATGCCACTCTAATCTCCACTACTCCACTCTTTGCCACTATACTCTATGCCACGGCATTCTATGGCACTATACTCTGCACTTCAGCACTCTATGCTACTCAACTCTGCACTACCCTACGCCGCTGCACTCAGTGCCACTCGATTCTACTCTGCACTCTACACCGCTGCACTCTACGCCACTCTAATCTCCACTGCTCCTCTCTTTGCCACTATACTCTATGCCACGGCATTCTGTGGCACTATACTCTACACTTCATTACTCTATGGTTCTCAACTCTGCACTACCCGACGCCACTGCACTCTACGCCACTCTAATCTCCACTACTCCACTCTATGCCACTATAGTGTATGCCACGGCATTCTAAGGCACTATACTCTACACTTCATCACTCTATGCTACTCAACTCTGCACTGCCCTATGCCGCTGCACTCCATGCCATGCGATTCTACTCTGCACTCTACACCGCTGCACTCTACACCACTCTAATCTCCACTACTCCACTCTTTGCCACTATACTCTTTGCCACGGCATTCTATGGCACCATACTCTATACTTCATCACTCTATGCTACTCAAGTCTGCACTACCCTACGCCGCTGCACTTCATGCCACTCGATTCTACTCTGCACTCTACGCCACTGTACTCTACGCCACTCTAATCTCCACTGCTCCACTCTATGCCACTATACTCTTTGCCACGGCATTCTATGGCACTATACTCTACACTTCATCACGCTATGCTACTCCACTCTGCACTACCCTACGCCCCTGCACTCTGTGCCCCTCTAATCTCCACTACTCCACTCTGTGCCACTATACTCTATGCCACGGCATTCTATGGCACTATACTCTACACTTCATCACTCTATACTACTCCACTCTGCACTACCCTACACCGCTGCACTCCATGCCACTCAATACTACTCTGCACTCTACACCGCTGCACTCTACGCCACTCTAATCTCCACTGCTCCACTCTTTGCCACTATACTCTATGCCTCGGCATTCTGTGGCACTATACTCTACACTTCATTACTCTATGGTTCTCAACTCTGCACTACCCGACGCCACTGCACTCTATGCCACTCTAATCTCCACCACTCCACTCTGTGCCACTATACTCTATGCCACGGCATTCTATTACACTATACTCTACACTTCATCAGTCTATGCTACTCTAATCTGCACTACCCTATGCCGCTGCACTCCATGCCACTCTAATCTCCACTACTCCACTCTGTGCCACTATACTCTATGCCACGGCATTCTATGGCACTATACTCTATACTTCATAACTCTATGCTACTCAACTCTGCACTACCCTATGCTGCTGCACTCCATGCCACTCGATTCTACTCTGCACTCTACGCCACTGTACTCAACGCCACTGTAATCTCCACTGCTCCACTCTTTGCCACTATACTCTGTGCCACGGCATTCTATGGCACTATACTCTACACTTCATCACTCTATGCTACTCCACTCTGCACTACCCTATGCCGCTGCACTCTATGCCACTCTAATCTCCACTACTCCACTCTTTGCCAGTATACTCTATGCCACGGCATTCTATGGCACTATACTCTGCACTTCAGCACTCTATGCTACTCAACTCTGCACTACCCTACGCCGCTGCTCTCAGTGCCACTGGATTCTACTCTGCACTCTACACCGCTGCACTCTACGCCACTCTAATCTCCACTGCTCCACTCTTTGCCACTATACTCTATGCCACGGCATTCTGTGGCACTATACTCTACACTTCATTACTCTGTGGTTCTCAACTCTGCACTACCCGACGCCACTGCACTCTATGCCACTCTAATCTCCACCACTCCACTCTGTGCCACTATACTCTATGCCACGGCATTCTATTACACTATACTCTACACTTCATCAGTCTATGCTACTCAACTCTGCACTACCCGACGCCACTGCACTCTACGCCACTCTAATCTCCACTACTCCACTCTATGCCACTATAGTCTATGCCACGGCATTCTAAGGCACTATACTCTACACTTCATCACTCTATGCTACTCAACTCTGCATTGCCCTATGCCGCTGCACTCCATGCCATGCGATTCTACTCTGCACTCTACGCCACTGTACTCAACGCCACTCTAATCTCCACTGCTCCACTCTTTGCCACTATACTCTGTGCCACGGCATTCTATGGCACTATCCTCTACACTTCATCACTCTATGCTACTCCACTCTGCACTACCCTATGCTGCTGCACTCTATGCCACTCTAATCTCCACTACTCCACTCTTTGCCACTATACTCTATGCCACGGCATTCTATGGCACTATACTCTGCACTTCAGCACTCTATGCTACTCAACTCTGCACTACCCTACGCCGCTGCACTCAGTGCCACTTGATTCTACTCTGCACTCTACACCGCTGCACTCTACGCCACTCTAATCTCCACTGCTCCACTCTTTGCCACTATACTCTATGCCACGGCATTCTGTGGCACTATACTCTACACTTCATTACTCTGTGGTTCTCAACTCTGCACTACCCGACGCCACTGCACTCTATGCCACTCTAATCTCCACCACTCCACTCTGTGCCACTATACTCTATGCCACGGCATTCTATTACACTATACTCTACACTTCATCAGTCTATGCTACTCAACTCTGCACTACCCGACGCCACTGCACTCTACGCCACTCTAATCTCCACTACTCCACTCTATGCCACTATAGTCTATGCCACGGCATTCTAAGGCACTATATTCTACACTTCATCACTCTATGCTACTCAACTCTGCACTGCCCTATGCCGCTGCACTCCATGCCATGCGATTCTACTCTGCACTCTACACCGCTGCACTCTACACCACTCTAATCTCCACTACTTTACTCTTTCCCACTATACTCTTTGCCACGGCATTCTATGGCACCATACTCTATACTTCATCACTCTATGCTACTCAAGTCTGCACTACCCTACGCTGCTGCACTTCATGCCACTCGATTCTACTCTGCACTCTACGCCACTCTACTCTACGCCACTCTAATCTCCACTGCTCCACTCTATGCCACTATACTCTTTGCCACGGCATTCTATGGCACTATACTCTACACTTCATCACTCTATGCTACTCCACTCTGCACTACCCTACGCCGCTGCACTCTGTGCCCCTCTAATCTCCACTACTCCACTCTGTGCCACTATACTCTATGCCACGGCATTCTATGGCACTATACTCTACACTTCATCACTCTATACTACTCCACTCTGCACTACCCTACACCGCTGCACTCCATGCCACTCAATTCTACTCTGCACTCTACACCGCTGCACTCTACGTCACTCTAATCTCCACTGCTTCACTCTTTGCCACTATACTCTATGCCACGGCATTCTGTGGCACTATACTCTACACTTCATTACTCTATGGTTCTCAACTCTGCACTACCCGACGCCACTGCACTCTATGCCACTCTAATCTCCACCACTCCACTCTGTGCCACTATACTCTATGCCACGGCATTCTATTACACTATACTCTACACTTCATCAGTCTATGCTACTCAACTCTGCACTACCCGACACCACTGCACTCTACGCCACTCTAATCTCCACTACTCCACTCTATGCCACTATAGTCTATGCCACGGCATTCTAAGGCACTATACTCTACACTTCATCACTCTATGCTACTCAACTCTGCACTGCCCTATGCCGCTGCACTCCATGCCATGCGATTCTACTCTGCACTCTACACCGCTGCACTCTACACCACTCTAATCTCCACTACTCCACTCTTTGCCACGGCATTCTATGGCACCATACTTCATCACTCTATGCTACTCAAGTGTAGGAGGCTGGACTGGCTTGTAGTGAGTACCAAGGGGTACTTGCACCTTGCACCAGGCCCAGTTATCCCTTATTAGTGTATAGGGTGTCTAGCAGCTTAGGCTGATAGATAATGGTAGCTTAGCAGAGCAGCTTAGGCTGAACTAGGAGACGTGTGAAGCTACTACAGTACCACTTAGTGTCATATGCACAATATCATAAGAAAACACAATACACAGTTATACTAAAAATAAAGGTACTTTATTTTTATGACAATATGCCAAAGTATCTTAGAGTGTACCCTCAGTGAGAGGATAGGAAATATACACAAGATATATATACACAATAGCAAAAATATGCAGTATAGTCTTAGAAAACAGTGCAAACAATGTATAGTTACAATAGGATGCAATGGGGAAACATAGGGATAGGGGCAACACAAACCATATACTCCAAAAGTGGAATGCGAACCACGAATGGACCCCAAACCTATGTGACCTTGTAGAGGGTCGCTGGGACTATTAGAAAATAGTGAGAGTTAGAAAAATAACCCTCCCCAAGACCCTGAAAAGTGAGTGCAAAGTGCACTAAAGTTCCCCTAAGGACAAAGTAGTTGTGTTAGAGGAATAATGCAGGAAAGACACAAACTGGCAATGCAACAACTGTGGATTTCCAATCTAGGGTACCTGTGGAACAAGGGGACCAAGTCCAAAAGTCACAAGCAAGTCGGAGATGGGCAGATGCCCAGGAAATGCCAGCTGCGGGTGCAAAGAAGCTTTGACTGGACAGAAGAAGCTGAGGTTTCTGCAGGAACGAAAAGGGCTAGAGACTTCCCCTTTGGTGGACGGATCCCTCTCGCCTTGGAAAGTCGTGCAGAAGTGTTTTCCCGCCGGAAGGACGCCAACAAGCCTTGCTAGTCGCAAATCGTGCGTTTGGCGTTTTTGGACGCTGCTGGGGCCCAGGAGGTCGCAAATTGGACTTGAAGAGAGAGGGGACGTCGAGCAAGACAAAGAGCCCTCACTGAAGCAGGTAGCACCCGGAGAAGTGCCAGAAACAGGCACTACGAGGATGCGTGAAACGGTGCTCGCCGAAGTTGCACAAAGGAGTCCCACGTCGCCGGAGACCAACTTAGAAAGTCGTGCAATGCAGGTTAGAGTGCCGTGGACCCAGACTTGGCTGTGCACAAAGGATTTCCGCCGGAAGTGCACAGGGGCCGGAGTAGCTGCAAAGTCGCGGTTCCCAGCAATGCAGCCCAGCGAGATGAGGCAAGGACTTACCTCCACCAAACTTGGGCTGAAGAGTCACTGGACTGTGGGGGTCACTTGGACAGAGTCGCTGGATTCGAGGGACCTCGCTCGTCGTGCTGAGAGGAGACCCAAGGGACCGGTAATGCAGCTTTTTGGTGCCTGCGGTTGCAGGGGGAAGATTCCGTCGACCCACGGGAGATTTCTTCGGAGCTTCTGGTGCAGAGAGGAGGCAGGCTACCCCCACAGCATGCACAAGCAGGAAAACAGTCGAGAAGGCGGCAGGATCAGCGTTACAGAGTTGCAGTAGTCGTCTTTGCTACTATGTTGCAGGTTTGCAGGCTTCCAGCGCGGTCAGCGGTCGTTTCCTTATCAGAAGGTGAAGAGAGAGATGCAGAGGAACTCGGATGAGCTCTTGCATTCGTTATCTAAAGTTTCCCCAGAGACAGAGACCCTAAATAGCCAGAAAAGAGGGTTTGGCTTCCTAGGAGAGAGGATAGGCTAGCAACACCTGAAGGAGCCTATCACAAGGAGTCTCTGACGTCACCTGGTGGCACTGGCCACTCAGAGCAGTCCAGTGTGCCAGCAGCACCTCTGTTTCCAAGATGGCAGAGGTCTGGAGCACACTGGAGGAGCTCTGGACACCTCCCAGGGGAGGTGCAGGTCAGGGGAGTGGTCACTCCCCTTTCCTTTGTCCAGTTTCGCGCCAGAGCAGGGGCTAAGGGGTCCCTGAACCGGTGTAGACTGGCTTATGCAGAATTGGGCACATCTGTGCCCAACAAAGCATTTCCAGAGGCTGGGGGAGGCTACTCCTCCCCTGCCTTCACACCATTTTCCAAAGGGAGAGGGTGTCACACCCTCTCTCAGAGGAAGTTCTTTGTTCTGCCATCCTGGGCCAGGCCTGGCTGGACCCCAGGAGGGCAGCTGCCTGTCTGAGGGGTTGGCAGCAGCAGCAGCTGCAGTGAAACCCCAGGAAGGGCAGTTTGGCAGTACCAGGGTCTGTGCTACAGACCACTGGGATCATGGGATTGTGCCAACTATGCCAGGATGGTATAGAGGGGGCAATTCCATGATCATAGACATGTTACATGGCCATATTCGGAGTTACCATGGTGAAGCTACATATAGGTAGTGACCTATATGTAGTGCACGCGTGTAATGGTGTCCCCGCACTCACAAAGTTCAGGGAATTGGCTCTGAACAATGTGGGGGCACCTTGGCTAGTGCCAGGGTGCCCTCACACTAAGTAACTTTGCACCTAACCTTTACCAGGTAAAGGTTAGACATATAGGTGACTTATAAGTTACTTAAGTGCAGTGTAAAATGGCTGTGAAATAACGTGGACGTTATTTCACTCAGGCTGCAGTGGCAGGCCTGTGTAAGAATTGTCAGAGCTCCCTATGGGTGGCAAAAGAAATGCTGCAGCCCATAGGGATCTCCTGGAACCCCAATACCCTGGGTACCTCAGTACCATATACTAGGGAATTATAAGGGTGTTCCAGTAAGCCAATGTAAATTGGTAAAAATGGTCACTAGCCTGTTAGTGACAATTTGAAAGTAATGAGAGAGCATAACCACTGAGGTTCTGTTTAGCAGAGCCTCAGTGAGACAGTTAGGCACCACACAGGGAACATATTCATGCACACCTATGAGCACTGGGGCCCTGTGTGACAGGGTCCCAGTGACACATACATATAGGCCACAAACCTATGAGCACTGGGGTCCTGACCAGCAGGATCCCAGTGACACATAACAAACATACTGAAAACATAGTGTCTTCACTATGAGCACTGAGGCCTGGCTATCAGGATCCCAGTGAGACAGTGAAAACAGTGACAAACACCCTGACATACACTCACAAACAGGCCAAAAGTGGGGGTAACAAGGCTAGAAAGAGGCTACCTTCTCACACAACCCCCCCCCCAAACGAAGGACAATAAGGCTAACCTTGGCCAGTTGAGACTTTATTGTCTAAGTAGTGATAAGTAGAGAGTAGCTCTGCAATAGACTGGTTACTCCCTTTATCATCCACCATATGGTTACTTCCCTGTGGGGATGTAAACCACCCTGTTTGAAGTTTTTTAGCTAAGCAACAATGTGAAGATGTATTTTCAGAGTTTCTATCAGTAAGTTTTAGTTTAGAGCAGTGGGAATTGTCCACTGAACCTATTTGTAGTGATGGAAATGCCAGACAGGGATGCTGTCTCAGAAAAGCCATAGCTGGGCAAAAACTTTGTCCATCTGGCTGGAAGAGAGAACAGGGATGCTGTTTCTCTTGAGTTGGAGCAGGGCAGGGATGCTGTCCTATGAGCTCCACACTAGGGCAGGGATGCTGTCCTAAGTGTTGTGAGGTAGTGCAGGGTTTCTGCACTAAAGTTTCTCTGGGAGGGTTGAAGGGATGCTCCATGTTAACTAAAATGGTGCTGTTTTTCTCACCAATGTTAGTTATCCCACAGAGAGGTACTTCCACCTCAGGGAGTCCAGCTTTGCCAGCTGATGATTCCCTTGGAACAGGTGCCACCCCAGGAGAGGTTTCTCCCACCACAGGAATAGTATCCTGAATGGTAGAGTGGTTAGGGGGTACTGTGATACCCTTTTTACCTGTTGATGGAGAGGGATCCTGAGTTTTCAGGCCTTCTCTCCTTTGCTTTTTCATTTCACTTGAAATGAGAGGGAACAATTCCTCAGGGATGCCCAGCATGGCTGCATGGGCATAAAACTCTACATCAGCCCAACCTGAGGCCTCTAGGTCATTACCTAAGAGACAGTCTACAGGTAAGCTAGGTGATACCACCACCTGCTTAGGGCCAGTAACTCCACCCCAACTAAACTGAATTATAGCTAAGGGAAGAAACTTAGTGGAGTTATGGACATCAATAATCTTATACTGTTGTCCAATGATGTGTTGTTCAGGAGGCACTAGGTTTTCAGTCACCAAAGTGAAACTGGCACCTGTGTCCCTGTAGGCCAAGGCCTCAACACCATTTATTGAAACTGTCCGCCTGTACTTATCCATTGTAAGGGGACAAGCAGCCAGTGTGGCAAGGCCAGTGCCACTAGGTGTGACAGAAACTGTCTTGGGACTGATTACATCAGTTTCCACTATGGACCCATAAGTGAACCCAACTACACCCTTTGCTTGACTGTTGCCAGCAGTCCCACCACTAGTACCACTACTGCTAGGGGCACTAGAGCTTGATGTATTAGTGGTGGTAGGCTCAGGGGGTTTACCTGGACAGGACTTATCCCCTGGCCTATGGCCTCTATTTTTACACACAAAGCACCAAGGCTTTTTAATGTGTGCAGGTTGGGAAGAAGAGGAAGAATTTGTTTTATCCCCACCCTCTGAAGAGTGTTTAAGATTTGAAGTGGGATCTTTGGTTTTACCCTTATCCCCATGCTTATCTTGAGATTTTTCACCATCTTTCTTCTTATTGCCATCTTTGTCACCCCCTGTATGAACTTTTCTGTTCACCCTTGTTCTGACCCATTTGTCTGCCTTCTTTCCCAATTCTTGGGGAGAGGTCAGATCAGAGTCTACCAGGTACTGGTGCAACAAATCAGACACACAATTCTTAAGTATATGCTCTCTCAGGATTGTGTTATACAGGCTTTCATAATCAGTAACTTTACTGCCATGTAACCACCCCTCCAAGGCCTTCACTGAATGGTCAATGAAATCAACCCAGTCTTGTGAAGACTCCTTTTTGGTCTCTCTGAACTTTATCCTGTACTGTTCAGGGGTTAAGCCATAACCATCCAGGAGTGCATTCTTAAGAACTTGGAAATTATTAGCATCATTTTCTTTCACAGTAAGGAGCCTATCCCTACCTTTTCCACTAAATGATACCCATAGGATAGCAGCCCACTGCCTTTGAGGGACATCCTGTACAACACAGGCCCTCTCAAGTGCAGCAAACCACTTGTTAATGTCATCCCCCTCCTTATAAGGGGGAACTATCTTGTGCAGATTCCTGGAATCATGCTCTTTTGCAGGATGAATATGGGGAATACTGCTGCTGCCACCATGGGTATCTAAACCCAACTTCTGTCTTTCCTTCTCTAATTCAAAAGACTGTCTATCCAAATCCAGCGGTTGCTTTTTAAGCTTCAGTCTGGTTTGTTCCACCCTCAACTTATTGAGTTCCCTCTCTAACATTCTGTCATCAGGGTTGGTGGGAGGGACATTTCTAGAAACAGAGCTATGATGGGAATGAACAGAAGGAGACCTGTCCCTTACAGAAGCCACCCTAACAGCTTGGTTTACAGAAACATTACTACCAGTATGGTGAGAATAAATGCTTTTGCTATGATGTGAGACAACACTATTTATTTGGTGTGGCTCATCATCATTACCATCTATGCTAGTTTGTCTAGTAATGGGCAGGCTAGGAAGTTTCTTTCCTGAATCTTTTCCTGGGGGAGTCCCTGAATCAGATTGGGAACTATTAGGTACTTTTTCAACAGATGGGGCACCTATGGCCTTATCCTGTTCTCTAAGCATGTTAAGTAACAGTTCCAAGGAAGGATTCTTCCCTACACTCAAACCTCTCTCTATACAGAGACTCCTTGCTATTTTCCAGCTAAGGTTGTCATATGCAAGTTTGGACAGATCAACACTTTGGCCTGTGCCAGACATTTTTAGTGAGAGTTAAAGTGATAGAAAAAGAGAAAAAAGTTTTCAGAACTTTTTGGAAAGACAGAAAAAAACTTTTTAAACTTTTAAGAACTTTTTGAAAGTTTAGAGGTACTTTTCAGCACTTAGAAAAGAGTGAAAAGAGGAAATGCAAAACTTTTTGGCTATGTGTATGTACACTGACCTTGTTTTGTATATTTTTCTCTTATGAAAAGTACAATGACAAGAGTGGTAAGTAGTCTCAAGCACTTATCCCACCACTGCACAACCAATGTAGGAGGCTGGACTGGCTTGTAGTGAGCACCAAGGGGTACTTGCACCTTGCACCAGGCCCAGTTATCCCTTATTAGTGTATAGGGTGTCTAGCAGCTTAGGCTGATAGATAATGGTAGCTTAGCAGAGCAGCTTAGGCTGAACTAGGAGACGTGTGAAGCTACTACAGTACCACTTAGTGTCATATGCACAATATCATAAGAAAACACAATACACAGTTATACTAAAAATAAAGGTACTTTATTTTTATGACAATATGCCAAAGTATCTTAGAGTGTACCCTCAGTGAGAGGATAGGAAATATACACAAGATATATATACACAATAGCAAAAATATGCAGTATAGTCTTAGAAAACAGTGCAAACAATGTATAGTTACAATAGGATGCAATGGGGAAACATAGGGATAGGGGCAACACAAACCATATACTCCAAAAGTGGAATGCGAACCACGAATGGACCCCAAACCTATGTGACCTTGTAGAGGGTCGCTGGGACTATTAGAAAATAGTGAGAGTTAGAAAAATAACCCTCCCCAAGACCCTGAAAAGTGAGTGCAAAGTGCACTAAAGTTCCCCTAAGGACAAAGTAGTCGTGTTAGAGGAATAATGCAGGAAAGACACAAACCGGGAATGCAACAACTGTGGATTTCCAATCTAGGGTACCTGTGGAACAAGGGGACCAAGTCCAAAAGTCACAAGCAAGTCGGAGATGGGCAGATGCCCAGGAAATGCCAGCTGCGGGTGCAAAGAAGCTTCGACTGGACAGAAGAAGCTGAGGTTTCTGCAGGAACGAAAAGGGCTAGAGACTTCCCCTTTGGTGGACGGATCCCTCTCGCCTTGGAAAGTCGTGCAGAAGTGTTTTCCCGCCGGAAGGACGCCAACAAGCCTTGCTAGTCGCAAATCGTGCGTTTGGCGTTTTTGGACGCTGCTGGGGCCCAGGAGGGACCAGGAGGTCGCAAATTGGACCTGAAGAGAGAGGGGACGTCGAGCAAGACAAAGAGCCCTCACTGAAGCAGGTAGCACCCGGAGAAGTGCCAGAAACAGGCACTACGAGGATGCGTGAAACGGTGCTCGCCGAAGTTGCACAAAGGAGTCCCACGTCGCCGGAGACCAACTTAGAAAGTCGTGCAATGCAGGTTAGAGTGCCGTGGACCCAGGCTTGGCTGTGCACAAAGGATTTCCGCCGGAAGTGCACAGGGGCCGGAGTAGCTGCAAAGTCGCGGTTCCCAGCAATGCAGCCCAGCGAGGTGAGGCAAGGACTTACCTCCACCAAACTTGGGCTGAAGAGTCACTGGACTGTGGGGGTCACTTGGACAGAGTCGCTGGATTCGAGGGACCTCGCTCGTCGTGCTGAGAGGAGACCCAAGGGACCGGTAATGCAGCTTTTTGGTGCCTGCGGTTGCAGGGGGAAGATTCCATCGACCCACGGGAGATTTCTTCGGAGCTTCTGGTGCAGAGAGGAGGCAGGCTACCCCCACAGCATGCACAAGCAGGAAAACAGTCGAGAAGGCGGCAGGATCAGCGTTACAGAGTTGCAGTAGTCGTCTTTGCTACTATGTTGCAGGTTTGCAGGCTTCCAGCGCGGTCAGCGGTCGTTTCCTTATCAGAAGGTGAAGAGAGAGATGCAGAGGAACTCGGATGAGCTCTTGCATTCGTTATCTAAAGTTTCCCCAGAGACAGAGACCCTAAATAGCCAGAAAAGAGGGTTTGGCTACCTAGGAGAGAGGATAGGCTAGCAACACCTGAAGGAGCCTATCACAAGGAGTCTCTGACGTCACCTGGTGGCACTGGCCACTCAGAGCAGTCCAGTGTGCCAGCAGCACCTCTGTTTCCAAGATGGCAGAGGTCTGGAGCACACTGGAGGAGCTCTGGACACCTCCCAGGGGAGGTGCAGGTCAGGGGAGTGGTCACTCCCCTTTCCTTTGTCCAGTTTCGCGCCAGAGCAGGGGCTAAGGGGTCCCTGAACCGGTGTAGACTGGCTTATGCAGAATTGGGCACATCTGTGCCCAACAAAGCATTTCCAGAGGCTGGGGGAGGCTACTCCTCCCCTGCCTTCACACCATTTTCCAAAGGGAGAGGGTGTCACACCCTCTCTCAGAGGAAGTTCTTTGTTCTGCCATCCTGGGCCAGGCCTGGCTGGACCCCAGGAGGGCAGCTGCCTGTCTGAGGGGTTGGCAGCAGCAGCAGCTGCAGTGAAACCCCAGGAAGGGCAGTTTGGCAGTACCAGGGTCTGTGCTACAGACCACTGGGATCATGGGATTGTGCCAACTATGCCAGGATGGTATAGAGGGGGCAATTCCATGATCATAGACATGTTACATGGCCATATTCGGAGTTACCATGGTGAAGCTACATATAGGTAGTGACCTATATGTAGTGCACGCGTGTAATGGTGTCCCCGCACTCACAAAGTTCAGGGAATTGGCTCTGAACAATGTGGGGGCACCTTGGCTAGTGCCAGGGTGCCCTCACACTAAGTAACTTTGCACCTAACCTTTACCAGGTAAAGGTTAGACATATAGGTGACTTATAAGTTACTTAAGTGCAGTGTAAAATGGCTGTGAAATAACGTGGACGTTATTTCACTCAGGCTGCAGTGGCAGGCCTGTGTAAGAATTGTCAGAGCTCCCTATGGGTGGCAAAAGAAATGCTGCAGCCCATAGGGATCTCCTGGAACCCCAATACCCTGGGTACCTCAGTACCATATACTAGGGAATTATAAGGGTGTTCCAGTAAGCCAATGTAAATTGGTAAAAATGGTCACTAGCCTGTTAGTGACAATTTGAAAGTAATGAGAGAGCATAACCACTGAGGTTCTGTTTAGCAGAGCCTCAGTGAGACAGTTAGGCACCACATAGGGAACATATACATGCACACCTATGAGCACTGGGGCTCTGTGTGACAGGGTCCCAGTGACACATACATATAGGCCACAAACCTATGAGCACTGGGGTCCTGACCAGCAGGATCCCAGTGACACATAACAAACATACTGAAAACATAGTGTCTTCACTATGAGCACTGAGGCCTGGCTATCAGGATCCCAGTGAGACAGTGAAAACAGTGACAAACACCCTGACATACACTCACAAACAGGCCAAAAGTGGGGGTAACAAGGCTAGAAAGAGGCTACCTTCTCACATCAAGTCTGCACTACCCTACGCCGCTGCACTTCATGCCACTCGATTCTACTCTGCACTCTACGCCACTGTACTCTACGCCACTCTAATCTCCACTGCTCCACTCTATGCCACTATACTCTTTGCCACGGCATTCTATGGCACTATACTCTACACTTCATCACTCTATGCTACTCCACTCTGCACTACCCTACGCCGCTGCACTCTGTGCCCCTCTAATCTCCACTACTCCACTCTGTGCCACTATACTCTATGCCACGGCATTCTATGGCACTATACTCTACACTTCATCACTCTATACTACTCCACTCTGCACTACCCTACACCGCTGCACTCCATGCCACTCAATTCTACTCTGCACTCTACACCACTGCACTCTACGCCACTCTAATCTCCACTGCTCCACTCTTTGCCACTATACTCTATGCCACGGCATTCTGTGGCACTATACTCTACACTTCATTACTCTATGGTTCTCAACTCTGCACTACCCGACGCCACTGCACTCTATGCCACTCTAATCTCCACCACTCCACTCTGTGCCACTATACTCTATGCCACGGCATTCTATTACACTATACTCTATACTTCATCAGTCTATGCTACTCAACTCTGCACTACCCAACGCCACTGCACTCTACGCCACTCTAATCTCCACTACTCCACTCTATGCCACTATAGTCTATGCCACGGCATTCTAAGGCACTATACTCTACACTTCATCACTCTATGCTACTCAACTCTGCACTGCGCTATGCCGCTGCACTCCATGCCATGCGATTCTACTCTGCACTCTACACCGCTGCACTCTACACCACTCTAATCTCCACTACTCCACTCTTTGCCACTATACTCTTTGCCACGGCATTCTATGGCACCATACTCTATACTTCATCACTCTATGCTACTCAAGTCTGCACTACCCTACGCCGCTGCACTTCATGCCACTCGATTCTACTCTGCACTCTACGCCACTGTACTCTACGCCACTCTAATCTCCACTGCTCCACTCTATGCCACTAAACTCTTTGCCACGGCATTCTATGGCACTATACTCTACACTTCATCACTCTATGCTACTCCACTCTGCACTACCCTACACCGCTGCACTCCATGCCACTCAATTCTACTCTGCACTCTACACCGCTGCACTCTACGCCACTCTATCTCCACTACTCCACTCTATGCCACAATACTCAATGCCACAGCATTCTATGGCACTATACTCTGCACTTCATCACTCTATGCTACTACACTCTGCAGTACCCTACACCGCTGCACTCCATGCCACTCAATTCTACTCTGCACTCTACACCGCTGCACTCTACGCCACTCTATCTCCACTACTCCACTCTATGCCACAATACTCAATGCCACAGCATTCTATGGCACTATACTCTGCACTTCATCACTCTATGCTACTCCACTCTGCAGTACCCTACGAAGCTGCACTCCATGCCACTCATTTCTACTCTGCACTCTACACCACTGTACTCTACGCCACTCTAATCTCCACTACTCCTCTCTATGCAACGGCATTCCATGGCACCATACTCTACACTTCATCACTCTATGCTAGTCAACTCTGCACTACCCTATGCCGCTGCACTCCATGCCACTCGATTCTACTCTGCACTCTACACCGCTGCACTCTACGCCACTCTATCTCCACTACTCCACTCTATGCCACAATACTCAATGCCACAGCATTCTATGGCACTATACTCTGCACTTCATCACTCTATGCTACTCCACTCTGCAGTACCCTACGCCGCTGCACTCCATGCCACTCATTTCTACTCTGCACTCTACACCACTGTACTCTACACCACTCTAATCTCCACTACTCCTCTCTATGCCACTATACTCTATGCCACGGCATTCTATGGCACTATACTCTACACTTCATCACTCTATGCTACTCAACTCTGCACTACCCATGTCGCTGCACTCCATGCCACTCGATTCTACTCTGCACTCTACGGCACTCTAATCTCCACTACTCCTCTCTATGCCACTATACTCTATGCCACGGCATTCTATGGCACTATACTCTACACTTCATCACTCTATGCTACTCCACTCTGCACTACCCTACTCTGATGCACTCCATGCCACTCGATTCTACTCTGCACTCTACGCCACTCTGATCTCCACTACTCCACTCTTTGCCACTATACTCTATACTTCATCACTCTATGGTACTCAACTCTGCACTACCCGACCCCGCTGCACTCTATGCCACTCTAATCTCCACTACTCCACTCTTTGCCACTATACTCTATGCCACGGCATTCTATGGCACTATACTCTATACTTCATCACTCTATGCTACTCAACTCTGCACTACCCGATGCCGCTGCACTCTATGCCACTCTAATCTCCACTACTCCACTCTTTGCCAATATACTCTATGCCACGGCATTCTATGGCACTATACTCTGCACTTCAGCACTCTATGCTACTCAACTCTGCACTACCCTACGCCGCTGCACTCAGTGCCACTCGATTCTACTCTGCACTCTACACCGCTGCACTCTATGTCACTCTAATCTCCACTGCTCCACTCTTTGCCACTATACTCTATGCCACGGCATTCTGTGGCACTATACTCTACACTTCATTACTCTATGGGTCTCAACTCTGCACTACCCGACGCCACTGCACTCTATGCCACTCTAATCTCCACCACTCCACTCTGTGCCACTATACTCTATGCCACCGCATTCTATTACACTATACTCTACACTTCATCAGTCTATGCTACTCTACTCTGCACTACCTTATGCCGCTGCACTCCATGCCACTCTAATCTCCACTACTCCACTCTGTGCCACTATACTCTATGCCACGGCATTCTATGGCACTATACTCTATACTTCATAACTCTATGCTACTCAACTCTGCACTACCCTACGCTGCTGCACTCCATGCCACTCGATTCTACTCTGCACTCTACGCCACTGTACTCAACGCCACTCTAATCTCCACTGCTCCACTCTTTGCACTATACTCTGTGCCACGGCATTCTATGGCACTATACTCTACACTTCATCACTCTATGCTACTCCACTCTGCACTACGCTATGCCGCTGCACTCTACGCCACTCTAATCTCCACTACTCCACTCTGTGCCACTATCCTGTATGCCACGGCATTCTATGGCACTATACTCTACACTTCATCACTCTATGCTACTCCACTCTGCACTACCCTATGCCGCTGCACTCCATGCCATGCGATTCTACTCTGCACTCTACACCGCTGCACTCTAGACCACTCTAATCTCCACTACTCCACTCTTTGCCACTATACTCTTTGCCACAGCATTCTATGGCACCATACTCTATACTTCATCACTTTATGCTACTCAAGTCTGCACTACCCTACGCCGCTGCACTTCATGCCACTCGATTCTACTCTGCACTCTACGCCACTGTACTCTACGCCACTCTAATCTCCACTGCTCCACTCTATGCCACTATACTCTTTGCCACGGCATTCTATGGCACTATACTCTACACTTCATCACTCTATGCTACTCCACTCTTCACTACCCGACGCCGCTGCACTCTGTGCCACTCTAATCTCCACTACTCCACTCTGTGCCACTATACTCTATGCCACGGCATTCTATGGCACTATACTCTACACTTCATCACTCTATGCTACTCCACTCTGCACTACCCTACGCCGCTGCACTCCATGCCACTCAATTCTACTCTGCACTCTACACCACTGTACTCTACACCACTCTAATTTCCACTACTCCTCTCTATGCCACTATACTCTATGCCACGGCATTCTATGGCACTGTACTCTACACTTCATCACTCTATGCTACTCAACTCTGCACTACCTATGTCGCTGCACTCCATGCCACTCGATTCTACTCTGCACGATACGCCACTCTGATCTCCACTACTCCACTCTTTGCCACTATACTCTATGCCACGGTGTAGGAGGCTGGACTGGCTTGTAGTGAGTACCAAGGGGTACTTGCACCTTGCACCAGGCCCAGTTATCCCTTATTAGTGTATAGGGTGTCTAGCAGCTTAGGCTGACAGATAATGGTAGCTTAGCAGAGCAGCTTAGGCTGAACTAGGAGACGTGTGAAGCTACTACAGTACCACTTAGTGTCATATGCACAATATCATAAGAAAACACAATACACAGTTATACTAAAAATAAAGGTACTTTATTTTTTATGACAATATGCCAAAGTATCTTAGAGTGTACCCTCAGTGAGAGGATAGGAAATATACACAAGATATATATACACAATAGCAAAAATATGCAGTATAGTCTTAGAAAACAGTGCAAACAATGTATAGTTACAATAGGATGCAATGGGGAAACATAGGGATAGGGGCAACACAAACCATATACTCCAAAAGTGGAATGCGAACCACGAATGGACCCCAAACCTATGTGACCTTGTAGAGGGTCGCTGGGACTATTAGAAAATAGTGAGAGTTAGAAAAATAACCCTCCCCAAGACCCTGAAAAGTGAGTGCAAAGTGCACTAAAGTTCCCCTAAGGACAAAAGAGTCGTGTTAGAGGAATAATGCAGGAAAGACACAAACCAGCAATGCAACAACTGTGGATTTCCAATCTAGGGTACCTGTGGAACAAGGGGACCAAGTCCAAAAGTCACAAGCAAGTCGGAGATGGGCAGATGCCCAGGAAATGCCAGCTGCGGGTGCAAAGAAGCTTCGACTGGACAGAAGAAGCTGAGGTTTCTGCAGGAACGAAAAGGGCTGAGGACTTCCCCTTTGGTGGACGGATCCCTCTCCCAGTGGAGAGTCGTGCAGAAGTGTTTTCCCGCCGAAAGGACGCCAACAAGCCTTGCTAGGCGCAAATCGTGCGTTTGGCGTTTTTGGACGCTGCTGGGGCCCAGGAGGGACCAGGAGGTCGCAAATTGGACCTGCAGAGAGAGGGGACGTCGAGCAAGACAAAGAGCCCTCACTGAAGCAGGTAGCACCCGGAGAAGTGCCAGAAACAGGCACTACGAGGATGCGTGAAACGGTGCTCGCCGAAGTTGCACAAAGGAGTCCCACGTCGCCGGAGACCAACTTAGAAAGTCGTGCAATGCAGGTTAGAGTGCCGTGGACCCAGGCTTGGCTGTGCACAAAGGATTTCCGCCGGAAGTGCACAGGGGCCGGAGTAGCTTGCAAAGTCGCGGTTCCCAGCAATGCAGCCCAGCGAGGTGAGGCAAGGACTTACCTCCACCAAACTTGGACTGAAGAGTCACTGGACTGTGGGGGTCACTTGGACAGAGTTGCTGGATTCGAGGGACCTCGCTCGTCGTGCTGAGAGGAGACCCAAGGGACCGGTAATGCAGCTTTTTGGTGCCTGCGGTTGCAGGGGGAAGATTCCGTCGACCCACGGGAGATTTCTTCGGAGCTTCTGGTGCAGAGAGGAGGCAGACTACCCCCACAGCATGCACAAGCAGGAAAACAGTCGAGAAGGCGGCAGGATCAGCGTTACAGAGTTGCAGTAGTCGTCTTTGCTACTATGTTGCAGGTTTGCAGGCTTCCAGCGCGGTCAGCGGTCGTTTCCTTATCAGAAGGTGAAGAGAGAGATGCAGAGGAACTCGGATGAGCTCTTGCATTCGTTATCTAAAGTTTCCCCAGAGACAGAGACCCTAAATAGCCAGAAAAGAGGGTTTGGCTACCTAGGAGAGAGGATAGGCTAGCAACACCTGAAGGAGCCTATCACAAGGAGTCTCTGACGTCACCTGGTGGCACTGGCCACTCAGAGCAGTCCAGTGTGCCAGCAGCACCTCTGTTTCCAAGATGGCAGAGGTCTGGAGCACACTGGAGGAGCTCTGGGGAGGTGCAGGTCAGGGGAGTGGTCACTCCCCTTTCCTTTGTCCAGTTTCGCGCCAGAGCAGGGGCTAAGTGTAGGAGGCTGGACTGGCTTGTAGTGAGTACCAAGGGGTACTTGCACCTTGCACCAGGCCCAGTTATCCCTTATTAGTGTATAGGGTGTCTAGCAGCTTAGGCTGATAGATAATGGTAGCTTAGCAAAGCAGCTCAGGCTGAACTAGGAGACGTGTGAAGCTACTACAGTACCACTTAGTGTCATATGCACAATATCATAAGAAAACACAATACACAGTTATACTAAAAATAAAGGTACTTTATTTTTATGACAATATGCCAAAGTATCTTAGAGTGTACCCTCAGTAAGAGGATAGGAAATATACACAAGATATATATACACAATAGCAAAAATATGCAGTATAGTCTTAGAAAACAGTGCAAACAATGTATAATTACAATAGGATGCAATGGGGAAACATAGGGATAGGGGCAACACAAACCATATACTCCAAAAGTGGAATGTGAACCACGAATGGACCCCAAACCTATGTGACCTTGTAGAGGGTCGCTGGGACTATTAGAAAATAGTGAGAGTTAGAAAAATAACCCTCCCCAAGACCCTGAAAAGTGAGTGCAAAGTGCACCAAAGTTCCCCTAAGGACAAAATAGTCGTGTTAGAGGGAGAATGCAAGGAAAACACAAATCAGCAATGCAACAACGATGGATTCCTGTCTGAAGGTACCTGTGGAACAAGGGGACCAAGTCCAAAAGTCACAAGCAGCTCGGAGATGGGCAGATGCCCAAGAAATGCCAGCGGTTGGTGCAAAGAAGCTCTTACTAGGCTGAAGAACTGTGAATACTGCAGGAACGACAAGGGTTAGAGACTTCCCCTTTGGAGGATGGATCCCCCACGCCTTGGAGAGTCGTGCAGAAGTGTTTTCCCGCCGGATGGACGCCAACAAGCCTTGCTACACGCAAATCGTGCGTTTGGCGTTTTTGGACGCTGCTGGGGCCCAGGAGGGACCAGGAGGTCGCAAATTGGACCTGCAGAGAGAGGGGACGTCGAGCAAGACAAAGAGCCCTCACTGAAGCAGGTAGCACCCGGAGAAGTGCCAGAAACAGGCACTACGAGGATGCGTGAAACGGTGCTTGCCGAAGTTGCACAAAGGAGTCCCACGTCGCCGGAGACCAACTTAGAAAGTCGTGCAATGCAGGTTAGAGTGCCGTGGACCCAGGCTTGGCTGTGCACGAAGGATTTCCGCCGGAAGTGCACAGGGGCCGGAGAAGCTTGCAAAGTCGCGGTTCCCAGCAATGCAGCCCAGCGAGGTGAGGCAAGGACTTACCTCCACCAAACTTGGGCTGAAGAGTCACTGGACTGTGGGGGTCACTTGGACGGTGTCGCTGGATTCGAGGGACCTCGCTCGTCGTGCTGAGAGGAGACCCAAGGGACCGGAGATGCAGCTTTTTGGTGCCTGCGGTTGCAGGGGGAAGATTCCGTCGACCCACGGGAGATTTCTTCGGAGCTTCTGGTGCAGAGAGGAGGCAGACTACCCCCACAGCATGCACAAGCAGGAAAACAGTCGAGAAGGCGGCAGGATCAGCGTTACAGAGTTGCAGTAGTCGTCTTTGCTACTATGTTGCAGGTTTGCAGGCTTCCAGCGCGGTCAGCGGTCGATTCCTTATCAGAAGGTGAAGAGGGAGATGCAGAGGAACTCGGCTGAGCTCATGCATTCGTTATCTAAAGTTTCCCCAGAGACAGAGACCCTAAATAGCCAGAAAAGAGGGTTTGGCTACCTAGGAGAGAGGAAAGGCTACTAACACCTGAAGGAGCCTATCAGCAGGAGTCTCTGACGTCACCTGGTGGCACTGGCCACTCAGAGCAGTCCAGTGTGCCAGCAGCACCTCTGTTTCCAAGATGGCAGAGGTCTGGAGCACACTGGAGGAGCTCTGGACACCTCCCAGGGGAGGTGCAGGTCAGGGGAGTGGTCACTCCCCTTTCCTTTGTCCAGTTTCGCGCCAGAGCAGGGCTAAGGGGTCCCTGAACCGGTGTAGACTGGCTTATGCAGAATTGGGCACATCTGTGCCCAACAAAGCATTTCCAGAGGCTGGGGGAGGCTACTCCTCCCCTGCCTTCACACCATTTTCCAAAGGGAGAGGGTGTCACACCCTCTCTCAGAGGAAGTTCTTTGTTCTGCCATCCTGGGCCAGGCCTGGCTGGACCCCAGGAGGGCAGCTGCCTGTCTGAGGGGTTGGCAGCAGCTGCAGTGAAACCCCAGGAAGGGCAGTCTGGCAGTACCAGGGTCTGTGCTACAGACCACTGGGATCATGGAATTGTACCAACAATGCCAGGATGGCACAGAGGGGGCAATTCCATGATCATAGACATGTTACATGGCCATATTCGGAGTTACCATGGTGAAGCTACATATAGGTAGTGACCTATATGTAGTGCACGCGTGTAATGGTGTCCCCGCACTCACAAAGTTCAGTGAATTGGCTCTGAACAATGTGGGGGCACCTTGGCTAGTGCCAGGGTGCCCTCACACTAAGTAACTTTGCACCTAACCTTTACCAGGTAAAGGTTAGACATATAGGTGACTTATAAGTTACTTAAGTGCAGTGTAAAATGGCTGTGAAATAACGTGGACGTTATTTCACTCAGGCTGCAGTGGCAGGCCTGTGTAAGAATTGTCAGAGCTCCCTATGGGTGGCAAAAGAAATGCTGCAGCCCATAGGGATCTCCTGGAACCCCAATACCCTGGGTACCTCAGTACCATATACTAGGGAATTATAAGGGTGTTCCAGTAAGCCAATGTAAATTGGTAAAAATGGTCACTAGCCTGTTAGTGACAATTTGAAAGTAATGAGAGAGCATAACCACTGAGGTTCTGGTTAGCAGAGCCTCAGTGAGACAGTTAGGCACCACACAGGGAACATATACATGCACACCTATGAGCACTGGGGCCCTGTGTGACAGGGTCCCAGTGACACATACATATAGGCCACAAACCTATGAGCACTGGGGTCCTGACTAGCAGGATCCCAGTGACACATAACAACCATACTGAAAACATGGTGTCTTCACTATGAGCACTGAGGCCTGGCCATCAGGATCCCAGTGAGACAGTGAAAACAGTGACAAACACCCTGACATACACTCACAAACAGGCCAAAAGTGGGGGTAACAAGGCTAGAAAGAGGCTACCTTCTCACACAACCCCCCCCCAAACGAAGGACAATAAGGCTAACCTTGGCCAGTTGAGACTTTATTGTCTAAGTGGTGATAAGTAGAGAGTAGCTCTGCAATAGACTGGTTACTCCCTTTATCATCCACTATATGGTTACTTCCCTGTGGGGATGTAAACCACCCTGTTTGAAGTTTTTTAGCTAAGCAACAATGTGAAGATGTATTTTCAGAGTTTCTATCAGTAAGTTTTAGGTTAGAGCAGTGGGAATTGTCCACTGAACCTATTTGTAGTGATGGAAATGCCAGACAGGGATGCTGTCTCAGAAAAGCCATAGCTGGGCAAAAACTTTGTCCATCTGGCTGGAAGAGAGAACAGGGATGCTGTTTCTCTTGAGTTGGAGCAGGGCAGGGATGCTGTCCTATGAGCTCCACACTAGGGCAGGGATGCTGTCCTAAGTGTTGTGAGGTAGTGCAGGGTTTCTGCACTAAAGTTTCTCTGGGAGGGTTGGAGGGATGCTCCATGTTAACTAAAATGGTGCTGTTTTTCTCACCAATGTTAGTTATCCCACAGAGAGGTACTTCCACCTCAGGGAGTCCAGCTTTGCCAGCTGATGATTCCCTTGGAACAGGTGCCACCCCAGGAGAGGTTTCTCCCACCACAGGAATAGTATCCTGAATGGTAGGGTGGTTAGGGGATACTGTGATACCCTTTTTACCTGTTGATGGAGAGGGATCCTGAGTTTTCAGGCCTTCTCTCCTTTGCTTTTTCATTTCACTTGAAATGAGAGGGAACAATTCCTCAGGGATGCCCAGCATGGCTGCATGGGCATAAAACTCTACATCAGCCCAACCTGAGGCCTCTAGGTCATTACCTAAGAGACAGTCTACAGGTAAGCTAGGTGATACCACCACCTGCTTAGGGCCAGTAACTCCACCCCAACTAAACTGAATTATAGCTAAGGGAAGAAACTTAGTGGAGTTATGGACATCAATAATCTTATACTGTTGTCCAATGATGTGTTGTTCAGGAGGCACTAGGTTTTCAGTCACCAAAGTGAAACTGGCACCTGTGTCCCTGTAGGCCAAGGCCTCCACACCATTTATTGAAACTGTCTGCCTGTACTTATCCATTGTAAGGGGACAAGCAGCCAGTGTGGCAAGGCCAATGCCACTAGGTGTGACAGAAACTGTCTTGGGACTGATTACATCAGTTTCCACTATGGACCCATAAGTGAACCCAACTACACCCTTTGCTTGACTGTTGCCAGCAGTCCCACCACTAGTACCACTACTGCTAGGGGCACTAGAGCTTGATGTATTAGTGGTGGTAGGCTCAGGGGGTTTACCTGGACAGGACTTATCCCCTGGCCTATGGCCTCTGTTTTTACACACAAAGCACCAAGGCTTTTTAATGTGTGCAGGTTGGGAAGAAGAGGAAGAATTTGTTTTATCCCCACCCTCTGAAGAGTGTTTAAGATTTGAAGTGGGATCTTTGGTTTTACCCTTATCCCCATGCTTATCTTGAGATTTTTCACCATCTTTCTTCTTATTGCCATCTTTGTCACCCCCTGTATGAACTTTTCTGTTCACCCTTGTTCTGACCCATTTGTCTGCCTTCTTTCCCAATTCTTGGGGAGAGGTCAGATCAGAGTCTACCAGGTACTGGTGCAACAAATCAGACACACAATTATTAAGTATATGCTCTCTCAGGATTGTGTTATACAGGCTTTCATAATCAGTAACTTTACTGCCATGTAACCACCCCTCCAAGGCCTTCACTGCCTGGTCAATGAAATCAACCCAGTCTTGTGAAGACTCCTTTTTGGTATCTCTGAACTTGATCCTGTACTGTTCAGTGGTTAAGCCATAACCATCCAGGAGTGCATTCTTAAGAACTTGGAAATTGTTAGCATCATTTTCTTTTACAGTAAGGAGCCTATCCCTACCTTTTCCAGTAAATGATAGCCATAGGATAGCAGCCCACTGCCTTTGAGGGACATCCTGTACAGCACAGGCCCTCTCAAGTGCAGCAAACCACTTGTTAATGTCATCCCCCTCCTTGTAAGGGGGAACTATCTTATGCAGATTCCTGGAATCATGCTCTTTTGCAGGATGACTATTTGGAATACTGCTGCTGCCACCATGGGTATCTAAACCCATCTTCTGTCTTTCCCTCTCTATTTCTAAAGACTGTCTATCCAAATCCAGCTGTTGCTTCTTGAGCTTCAGTCTGGTTTGCTCCACTCTCAATCTATTGAGCTCCCTTTCTAACAATCTGTCATCAGGGTGGGTGGGAGGGACATTTCTAGATACAGAGGTATGATGGGAATGAACAGAAGGAGACCTGTCCCTTACAGAGGGCACCCTAACAGCTTGGCTACCAGTATAATGTGAGAGCACATCATCAGTATGATGTGATTCAACCTCTGTACCAACTATGCTAGACTGTCTAGTAATGGGCAGGCTGAGAAGTTTCTTTCCTGAACCTTTTCCTGGGGGAGTCCCTGGATCAGATTGAGAACCATTAGCTACTTTTTCTACAGATTGGGCACTTATGGCCTTATCTTGTACTCTAAGCATATTCATTAACAGTTCTAAAGAAGGATTCTTCCCTACACTCAAACCTCTCTCTATGCAGAGACTCCTTGCTCCTTTCCAGCTAAGGTGATCATATGCAAGTTTGGACAGTTCAACTTTTTGGCCTGTGCCAGACATTTTTTAGAGAGAGTTAAAGTGATAGACAAAGAGAAAAAAGTTTTCAGAACTTTTTGGAAAGACAGAAAAAAACTTTTTAAACTTTTAAGAACTTTTTGAAAGTTTAGAAGTACTTTTCAGCACTTAGAAAAGAGTGAAAAGAGGAAATGCAAAACTTTTTGGCTATGTGTATATACACTGACCTTGTTTTGTATATTTTTCTCTTATGAAAAGTACAATGACAAGAGTGGTAAGTAGTCTCAAAGCACTTATCCCACCACTGCACAACCAATGTAGGAGGCTGGACTGGCTTGTAGTGAGTACCAAGGGGTACTTGCACCTTGCACCAGGCCCAGTTATCCCTTATTAGTGTATAGGGTGTCTAGCAGCTTAGGCTGATAGATAATGGTAGCTTAGCAAAGCAGCTCAGGCTGAACTAGGAGACGTGTGAAGCTACTACAGTACCACTTAGTGTCATATGCACAATATCATAAGAAAACACAATACACAGTTATACTAAAAATAAAGGTACTTTATTTTTATGACAATATGCCAAAGTATCTTAGAGTGTACCCTCAGTAAGAGGATAGGAAATATACACAAGATATATATACACAATAGCAAAAATATGCAGTATAGTCTTAGAAAACAGTGCAAACAATGTATAATTACAATAGGATGCAATGGGGAAACATAGGGATAGGGGCAACACAAACCATATACTCCAAAAGTGGAATGTGAACCACGAATGGACCCCAAACCTATGTGACCTTGTAGAGGGTCGCTGGGACTATTAGAAAATAGTGAGAGTTAGAAAAATAACCCTCCCCAAGACCCTGAAAAGTGAGTGCAAAGTGCACCAAAGTTCCCCTAAGGACAAAATAGTCGTGTTAGAGGGAGAATGCAAGGAAAACACAAATCAGCAATGCAACAACGATGGATTCCTGTCTGAAGGTACCTGTGGAACAAGGGGACCAAGTCCAAAAGTCACAAGCAGCTCGGAGATGGGCAGATGCCCAAGAAATGCCAGCGGTTGGTGCAAAGAAGCTCTTACTAGGCTGAAGAACTGTGAATACTGCAGGAACGACAAGGGTTAGAGACTTCCCCTTTGGAGGATGGATCCCCCACGCCTTGGAGAGTCGTGCAGAAGTGTTTTCCCGCCGGATGGACGCCAACAAGCCTTGCTACACGCAAATCGTGCGTTTGGCGTTTTTGGACGCTGCTGGGGCCCAGGAGGGACCAGGAGGTCGCAAATTGGACCTGCAGAGAGAGGGGACGTCGAGCAAGACAAAGAGCCCTCACTGAAGCAGGTAGCACCCGGAGAAGTGCCAGAAACAGGCACTACGAGGATGCGTGAAACGGTGCTTGCCGAAGTTGCACAAAGGAGTCCCACGTCGCCGGAGACCAACTTAGAAAGTCGTGCAATGCAGGTTAGAGTGCCGTGGACCCAGGCTTGGCTGTGCACGAAGGATTTCCGCCGGAAGTGCACAGGGGCCGGAGAAGCTTGCAAAGTCGCGGTTCCCAGCAATGCAGCCCAGCGAGGTGAGGCAAGGACTTACCTCCACCAAACTTGGGCTGAAGAGTCACTGGACTGTGGGGGTCACTTGGACGGTGTCGCTGGATTCGAGGGACCTCGCTCGTCGTGCTGAGAGGAGACCCAAGGGACCGGAGATGCAGCTTTTTGGTGCCTGCGGTTGCAGGGGGAAGATTCCGTCGACCCACGGGAGATTTCTTCGGAGCTTCTGGTGCAGAGAGGAGGCAGACTACCCCCACAGCATGCACAAGCAGGAAAACAGTCGAGAAGGCGGCAGGATCAGCGTTACAGAGTTGCAGTAGTCGTCTTTGCTACTATGTTGCAGGTTTGCAGGCTTCCAGCGCGGTCAGCGGTCGATTCCTTATCAGAAGGTGAAGAGGGAGATGCAGAGGAACTCGGCTGAGCTCATGCATTCGTTATCTAAAGTTTCCCCAGAGACAGAGACCCTAAATAGCCAGAAAAGAGGGTTTGGCTACCTAGGAGAGAGGAAAGGCTACTAACACCTGAAGGAGCCTATCAGCAGGAGTCTCTGACGTCACCTGGTGGCACTGGCCACTCAGAGCAGTCCAGTGTGCCAGCAGCACCTCTGTTTCCAAGATGGCAGAGGTCTGGAGCACACTGGAGGAGCTCTGGACACCTCCCAGGGGAGGTGCAGGTCAGGGGAGTGGTCACTCCCCTTTCCTTTGTCCAGTTTCGCGCCAGAGCAGGGCTAAGGGGTCCCTGAACCGGTGTAGACTGGCTTATGCAGAATTGGGCACATCTGTGCCCAACAAAGCATTTCCAGAGGCTGGGGGAGGCTACTCCTCCCCTGCCTTCACACCATTTTCCAAAGGGAGAGGGTGTCACACCCTCTCTCAGAGGAAGTTCTTTGTTCTGCCATCCTGGGCCAGGCCTGGCTGGACCCCAGGAGGGCAGCTGCCTGTCTGAGGGGTTGGCAGCAGCAGCAGCTGCAGTGAAACCCCAGGAAGGGCAGTCTGGCAGTACCAGGGTCTGTGCTACAGACCACTGGGATCATGGAATTGTACCAACAATGCCAGGATGGCACAGAGGGGGCAATTCCATGATCATAGACATGTTACATGGCCATATTCGGAGTTACCATGGTGAAGCTACATATAGGTAGTGACCTATATGTAGTGCACGCGTGTAATGGTGTCCCCGCACTCACAAAGTTCAGTGAATTGGCTCTGAACAATGTGGGGGCACCTTGGCTAGTGCCAGGGTGCCCTCACACTAAGTAACTTTGCACCTAACCTTTACCAGGTAAAGGTTAGACATATAGGTGACTTATAAGTTACTTAAGTGCAGTGTAAAATGGCTGTGAAATAACGTGGACGTTATTTCACTCAGGCTGCAGTGGCAGGCCTGTGTAAGAATTGTCAGAGCTCCCTATGGGTGGCAAAAGAAATGCTGCAGCCCATAGGGATCTCCTGGAACCCCAATACCCTGGGTACCTCAGTACCATATACTAGGGAATTATAAGGGTGTTCCAGTAAGCCAATGTAAATTGGTAAAAATGGTCACTAGCCTGTTAGTGACAATTTGAAAGTAATGAGAGAGCATAACCACTGAGGTTCTGGTTAGCAGAGCCTCAGTGAGACAGTTAGGCACCACACAGGGAACATATACATGCACACCTATGAGCACTGGGGCCCTGTGTGACAGGGTCCCAGTGACACATACATATAGGCCACAAACCTATGAGCACTGGGGTCCTGACTAGCAGGATCCCAGTGACACATAACAACCATACTGAAAACATGGTGTCTTCACTATGAGCACTGAGGCCTGGCCATCAGGATCCCAGTGAGACAGTGAAAACAGTGACAAACACCCTGACATACACTCACAAACAGGCCAAAAGTGGGGGTAACAAGGCTAGAAAGAGGCTACCTTCTCACACTAAGGGGTCCCTAAACCGGTGTAGACTGGCTTATGCAGAATTGGGCACATCTGTGCCCAACAAAGCATTTCCAGAGGCTGGGGGAGGCTACTCCTCCCCTGCCTTCACACCATTTTCCAAAGGGAGAGGGTGTCACACCCTCTCTCAGAGGAAGTTCTTTGCCCTCCTGGGCCAGGCCTGGCTGGACCCCAGGAGGGCAGCTGCCTGTCTGAGGGGTTGGCAGCAGCAGTTGCAGTGAAACCCCAGGAAGGGCAGTTTGGCAGTACCAGGGTCTGTGCTACAGACCACTGGGATCATGGGATTGTGCCAACTATGCCAGGATGGTATAGAGGGGGCAATTCCATGATCATAGACATGTTACATGGCCATATTCGGAGTTACCATGGTGAAGCTACATATAGGTAGTGACCTATATGTAGTGCACGCATGTAATGGTGTCCCCGCACTCACAAAGTTCAGGGAATTGGCTCTGAACAATGTGGGGGCACCTTGGCTAGTGCCAGGGTGCCCTCACACTAAGTAACTTTGCACCTAACCTTTACCAGGTAAAGGTTAGACATATAGGTGACTTATAAGTTACTTAAGTGCAGTGTAAAATGGCTGTGAAATAACGTGGACGTTATTTCACTCAGGCTGCAGTGGCAGGCCTGTGTAAGAATTGTCAGAGCTCCCTATGGGTGGCAAAAGAAATGCTGCAGCCCATAGGGATCTCCTGGAACCCCAATACCCTGGGTACCTCAGTACCATATACTAGGGAATTATAAGGGTGTTCCAGTAAGCCAATGTAAATTGGTAAAAATGGTCACTAGCCTGTTAGTGACAATTTGGAAAGAAATGAGAGAGCATAACCACTGAGGTTCTGATTAGCAGAGCCTCAGTGAGACAGTTAGTCACTACACAGGTAACACATTCAGGCACACTTATGAGCACTGGGGCCCTGGGTTACCAGGGTCCCAGTGACACATACAACTAAAACAACATATATACAGTGAAAAATGGGGGTAACATGCCAGGCAAGATGGTACTTTCCTACACAACCCCCCCCCCCCAAACGAAGGACAATAAGACTAGCCATGACCTGATGAGTCTTCATTGTCTAAGTGGAAATATCTGGAGAGTCCATCTGCATTGGAGTGGCTACTCCCAGGTCTATGTTCCACTGTATAGTCCATTCCCTGTAGGGATATGGACCACCTCAACAATTTAAGATTTTCACCTTTCATTTGTTTTAGCCAAAGTAGAGGTTTGTGGCCTGTCTGAACAATGAAGTGAGTGCTAAACAGGTATGGCCTCAACTTCTTCAGAGCCCAGACCACAGCAAAGGCCTCCCTCTCAATGGCAGACCAACGCTTTTCTCTAGGGGTCAACCTCCTACTAATAAAAGCAACAGGTTGATCCTGGCCCTCAGAATTAAGTTGTGATAGGACTGCCCCTACTCCTAATTCAGATGCATCAGTTTGGACATAGAATTTTTTAGAGTAACAAGGGCTTTTTAGGACAGGTGCAGAGCACATGGCCTGCTTCAGCTCCTCAAAAGCTTTCTGACAGCTTGCTGTCCATAATACCTTTTTAGGCATTTTCTTGGATGTGAGGTCATTAAGAGGGGCTGCAATGGAGCCATAGTTCTTAATGAACCTCCTGTAATACCCAGTGAGGCCTAGGAAGGCTCTCACCTGAGTCTGAGTGGTAGGGGGAACCCAATCAATAATAGTTTGGATTTTCCCCTGAAGTGGTGCAATCTGTTCCCCACCAACAAGGTATCCCAGATAAACCACCTTACCCTGCCCTATCTGGCACTTTGAAGCCTTGATAGTGAGGCCTGCCTTTTGCAGGGCCTCCAAAACTTTCCATAGGTTGACCAGGTGATCATCCCAGCTGGAGCTAAAGACAGCTATATCGTCCAAATATGCTGCACTGAAAGCTTCCAGCCCTTGCAGGACTGTGTTCACCAACTTCTGAAAAGTGGCAGGTGCATTTTTCAAACCAAAAGGCATTACAGTAAACTGGTAATGTCCTCCAATGGTAGAAAATGCAGTCTTAGGTTTAGCATCTTCTGATAATTTGATCTGCCAATACCCTGCAGTCAAATCAAAAGTGCTTAGATACTTGGCAGATGCCAGTGTATCTGTAAGCTCATCTGCCCTGGGTATAGGGTGAGCATCAGTTTTGGTTACCAAGTTGAGACCTCTATAGTCTACACAAAACCTCATTTCCTTCTTTCCATCTTTAGAATTGTGTTTTGGTACCAGTACCACAGGAGAAGCCCATGGACTGTCAGAGTGCTCAACCACTCCTAGTTCCAACATTTTCTGAACTTCTTGCTTTATGCAGTCCCTGACATGGTCAGGCTGCCTATAGATCTTACTTTTGACAGGTAAACTGTCTCCAGTATCTATAGTGTGCTCACACCAAGAAGTGGTGCCTGGCACAGTAGAGAAGAGTTCTGAAAATTGTCCTAGGAGATTTATGCAATTATCTTTCTGCTCAGCAGTAAGACAATCAGCCAAAACTACACCTTCCACAAGAGCATCTTGTTCTGTGGAAGAGAAGAGATCAGGTAGAGGATCACTGTCTTCTTCCTGTCCCTCATCAGTTGCCATGAGCAGGGTGAGATCAGCCCTGTCATAGTAGGGTTTCAGGCGGTTGACATGGAGCACCCTACGGGGACTCCTGGCAGTGCCTAAGTCAACCAAGTAGGTGACTTCACCCTTCTTTTCAACAATTGTGTGGGGTCCACTCCATTTATCTTGGAGTGCTCTTGGGGCCACAGGCTCCAAGACCCACACTTTCTGCCCTGGTTGGTACTGAACCAAAACAGCCTTCTGATCATGCCATTGCTTCTGGAGCTCTTGGCTGGCCTGAAGGTTTTTACTGGCCTTTTTCATGTACTCAGCCATCCTTGATCTGAGGCCAAGTACATAATCCACAATATCCTGCTTAGGAGCTTTTAAAGGTTGTTCCCAACCCTCCTTTACAAGTGTGAGTGGACCCCTAACAGGGTGTCCAAAAAGAAGTTCAAAGGGGCTGAAGCCCACTCCTTTCTGGGGTACCTCCCTGTAGGCAAAAAGGAGGCATGGTAGAAGGATATCCCATCTCCTGCGGAGTTTTTCAGGGAGACCCATAATCATGCCTTTGAGAGTTTTATTAAATCTCTCCACCAGTCTATTTGTTTGTGGATGATAGGGTGTTGTGAACTTGTAAGTTACACCACACTCCTTCCACATGGCCTTTAAGTATGCAGACATGAAATTGCTTCCCCTGTCTGATACTACTTCCTTTGGGAAGCCCACCCTGGAAAATATTCCCAGGAGGGCCTTTGCCACTGCAGATGCTGTAGTGGTCCTTAAAGGAATAGCTTCAGGATATCTTGTGGCATGGTCCACTACCACTAAGATAAACCTATTGCCTGAAGCAGTAGGAGGGTCAAGGGGGCCAACTATGTCAACCCCTACCCTTTCAAAGGGAACCCCAACCACAGGCAGTGGGATAAGGGGTGCCTTTGGGGTGCCACCTGTCTTGCCACTGGCTTGACAGGTTTCACAGGACTTACAAAATTCCTTTGTGTCCTCAGACATCCTAGGCCAATGAAACAATGGAACCAATCTGTCCCAAGTTTTCATTTGACCCAGGTGCCCAGCTAGGGGAATGTCATGTGCCAGTGTTAGGAGGAACTTTCTGTACTCCTGAGGAATCACTAATCTCCTGGCAGCTCCAGGTTTAGGATCCCTATGCTCAGTGTACAAGAGGTTGTCCTCCCAGTAAACTCTGTGAGAGTCACTGACATCCCCATTAGCCTGTTTGACAGCTTGCTGTCTGAGACCCTCTAATGTGGGACAGGTTTGCTGTGCCACACTCAGCTCCTCCCTGGCAGGCCCCCCTTCACCCAAAAGCTCAGCAGTGTCTGCTTCCAGCTCCTCTGGTGTAGGTTCTGCACAGGGAGGGAATTCTTCTTCCTCAGAAGTAGAATCCACTGTAGAGGGAGGGATAGTAGGAAGTGGTTTGCTTCTACTAGCCCTAGCTTTAGGGAGCACTTGGTCCATTGTTCCAGGATCCAAGCTTCCCTGTCCTTTTTGCTTTTTGGCCTGAGCCCTTGTCAAAGCAAAAATATGCCCTGGGATGCCCAGCATTGCTGCATGGGCCTCCAACTCCACATCTGACCAAGCTGATGTCTCCAAATCATTCCCTAATAGACAGTCTACAGGTAAATCTGAAGCTACCACAACTTTCTTTGGACCAGTTACCCCCCCCCCCCAGTTGAGATTTACAACAGCCATGGGGTGGCTTTGTGTTATGTTGTGAGCATCGGTTACTTGGTACTGGTGTCCAAGTATGTGTTGTTCAGGGTGCACCAGTTTCTCAATCACCATTGTGACACTGGCACCTGTGTCCCTGTAGGCCTGGACCTCAACACCATTTATTAGGGTTAGTTGCTTGTACTTCTCCAAGTTATGGGGGCAAGCAACCAAAGTGGCTAAATCAATAGCCCCTTCAGAGACTAAAGTAGCCTCTGTGGTCTCCCTAATCAGACCAACCCCAACTAAATTACCAAAAGTGAGCCCAGCTACTCCCTTGGATTGGCTATTAGTAGGTTTGCTCCCACCACCACTGCTATTAGTAGGGACACTAGGTGTAGCAGTAGGGGTTGTAGTGGTAGGAGCTGTGGTGCCTTTCTTTGGACAACTGGGATCTGTTGTCCAATGGCCTTTTATTTTACATAAATAGCACCATGGTTTCTTTTCCTTGTTCTGATTAAAGGAGGATTTGGACCCACCACCCCCACCAGAGTGTTTTTGTGGGCCTGATGAAGACTCATTTTTAGATTTGTCCCCACCCTTGTCAGAAGACTTACCATCCTTCTTTTTGTTGCCATCTTTGTCACCCCCTGTATGAACTTTTCTGTTCACTCTTGTTCTGACCCATTTGTCTGCCTTCTTTCCCAATTCTTGGGGAGAGGTCAGATCAGAGTCCACCAAGTACTGGTGCAACAAATCAGACACACAATTATTAAGAATATGCTCTCTCAGGATTAAGTTATACAGGCTGTCATAATCAGTAACTTTACTGCCATGTAACCACCCCTCCAAGGCCTTCACTGAATGGTCAATGAAATCAACCCAGTCTTGTGAAGACTCCTTTTTGGTCTCTCTGATCTTTATCCTGTACTGTTCAGTGGTTAAGCCATAACCATCCAGGAGTGCATTCTTAAGAACTTGGAAATTATTAGCATCATTTTCTTTCACAGTAAGGAGCCTATCCCTACGTTTTCCACTAAATGATAGCCATAGGATAGCAGCCCACTGCCTTTGAGGGACATCCTGTACAACACAGGCCCTCTCAAGTGCAGCAAACCACTTGTTAATGTCATCCCCCTCCTTATAAGGGGGAACTATCTTGTGCAGATTCCTGGAATCATGCTCTTTTGCAGGATGACTATGGGGAATACTGCTGCTGCCACCATGGGTATCTAAACCCAACTTCTGTCTTTCCTTCTCTAATTCAAAAGACTGTCTATCCAAATCCAGCTGTTGCTTTTTAAGCTTCAGTCTGGTTTGTTCCACCCTCAACTTATTGAGTTCCCTCTCTAACATTCTGTCATCAGGGTTGGTGGGAGGGACATTTCTAGAAACAGAGCTATGATGGGAATGGACAGAAGGAGACCTGTCCCTTACAGAAGGCACCCTAACAGCTTGGTTTACAGAAACATTACTACCAGTATGGTGAGAATAAATGCTTTTGCTATGATGTGAGACAACACTATTTATTTGGTGTGGCTCATCATCATTACCATCTATGCTAGATTGTCTAGTAATGGGCAGGCTAGGAAGTTTCTTTCCTGAATCTTTTCCTGGGGGAGTCCCTGAATCAGATTGGGAACTATTAGGTACTTTTTCAACAGATGGGGCACCTATGGCCTTATCCTGTTCTCTAAGCATGTTAAGTAACAGTTCCAAGGAAGGATTCTTCCCTACACTCAAACCTCTCTCTATACAGAGACTCCTTGCTCTTTTCCAGCTAAGGTTGTCATATGCAAGTTTGGACAGATCAACACTTTGGCCTGTGCCAGACATTTTTAGAGAGAGTTAAAGTGATAGCAAAAGAGAAAAAAGTTTTCAGAACTTTTTTGGAAAGACAGAAAAAAACTTTTAAAACTTTTAAGAACTTTTTGAAAGTTTAGAAGTACTTTTCAGCACTTAGAAAAGAGTGAAAAGAGGAAATGCAAAACTTTTTGGCTATGTGTATATACACTGACCTTGTTTTGTATATTTTTCTCTTATGAAAAGTACAATGACAAGAGTGGTAAGTAGTCTCAAGCACTTATCCCACCACTGCACAACCAATGTAGGAGGCTGGACTGGCTTGTAGTGAGTACCAAGGGGTACTTGCACCTTGCACCAGGCCCAGTTATCCCTTATTAGTGTATAGGGTGTCTAGCAGCTTAGGCTGACAGATAATGGTAGCTTAGCAGAGCAGCTTAGGCTGAACTAGGAGACGTGTGAAGCTACTACAGTACCACTTAGTGTCATATGCACAATATCATAAGAAAACACAATACACAGTTATACTAAAAATAAAGGTACTTTATTTTTTATGACAATATGCCAAAGTATCTTAGAGTGTACCCTCAGTGAGAGGATAGGAAATATACACAAGATATATATACACAATAGCAAAAATATGCAGTATAGTCTTAGAAAACAGTGCAAACAATGTATAGTTACAAAAGGATGCAATGGGGAAACATAGGGATAGGGGCAACACAAACCGTATACTCCAAAAGTGGAATGCGAACCACGAATGGACCCCAAACCTATGTGACCTTGTAGAGGGTCGCTGGGACTATTAGAAAATTGTGAGAGTTAGAAAAATAACCCTCCCCAAGACCCTGAAAAGTGAGTGCAAAGTGCACTAAAGTTCCCCTAAGGACAAAAGAGTCGTGTTAGAGGAATAATGCAGGAAAGACACAAACCAGCAATGCAACAACTGTGGATTTCCAATCTAGGGTACCTGTGGAACAAGGGGACCAAGTCCAAAAGTCACAAGCAAGTCGGAGATGGGCAGATGGCCAGGAAATGCCAGCTGCGGGTGCAAAGAAGCTTCGACTGGACAGAAGAAGCTGAGGTTTCTGCAGGAACGAAAAGGGCTAGAGACTTCCCCTTTGGTGGACGGATCCCTCTCGCCGTGGAGAGTCGTGGAGAAGTGTTTTCCCGCCGAAAGGACGCCAACAAGCCTTGCTAGCTGCAAATCGTGCGTTTGGCGTTTTTGGACGCTGCTGGGGCCCAGGAGGGACCAGGAGGTCGCAAATTGGACCTGAAGAGAGAGGGGACGTCGAGCAAGACAAAGAGCCCTCACTGAAGCAGGTAGCACCCGGAGAAGTGCCAGAAACAGGCACTACGAGGATGCGTGAAATGGTGCTCGCCGAAGTTGCACAAAGGAGTCCCACGTCGCCGGAGACCAACTTAGAAAGTCGTGCAATGCAGGTTAGAGTGGCGTGGACCCAGGCTTGGCTGTGCACAAAGGATTTCCGCCGGAAGTGCACAGGGGCCGTAGTAGCTTGCAAAGTCGCGGTTCCCAGCAATGCAGCCCAGCGAGGTGAGGCAAGGACTTACCTCCACCAAACTTGGACTGAAGAGTCACTGGACTGTGGGGGTCACTTGGACAGAGTTGCTGGATTCGAGGGACCTCGCTCGTCGTGCTGAGAGGAGACCCAAGGGACCGGTAATGCAGCTTTTTGGTGCCTGCGGTTGCAGGGGGAAGATTCCGTCGACCCACGGGAGATTTCTTCGGAGCTTCTGGTGCAGAGAGGAGGCAGACTACCCCCACAGCATGCACAAGCAGGAAAACAGTCGAGAAGGCGGCAGGATCAGCGTTACAGAGTTGCAGTAGTCGTCTTTGCTACTATGTTGCAGGTTTGCAGGCTTCCAACGCGGTCAGCGGTCGTTTCCTTATCAGAAGGTGAAGAGAGAGATGCAGAGGAACTCGGATGAGCTCTTGCATTCGTTATCTAAAGTTTCCCCAGAGACAGAGACCCTAAATAGCCAGAAAAGAGGGTTTGGCTACCTAGGAGAGAGGATAGGCTAGCAACACCTGAAGGAGCCTATCACAAGGAGTCTCTGACGTCACCTGGTGGCACTGGCCACTCAGAGCAGTCCAGTGTGCCAGCAGCACCTCTGTTTCCAAGATGGCAGAGGTCTGGAGCACACTGGAGGAGCTCTGGACACCTCCCAGGGGAGGTGCAGGTCAGGGGAGTGGTCACTCCCCTTTCCTTTGTCCAGTTTCGCGCCAGAGCAGGGGCTAAGGGGTCCCTGAACCGGTGTAGACTGGCTTATGCAGAATTGGGCACATCTGTGCCCAACAAAGCATTTCCAGAGGCTGGGGGAGGCTACTCCTCCCCTGCCTTCACACCATTTTCCAAAGGGAGAGGGTGTCACACCCTCTCTCAGAGGAAGTACTTTGTTCTGCCCTCCTGGGCCAGGCCTGGCTGGACCCCAGGAGGGCAGCTGCCTGTCTGAGGGGTTGGCAGCAGCAGCTGCAGTGAAACCCCAGGAAGGGCAGTTTGGCAGTACCAGGGTCTGTGCTACAGACCACTGGGATCATGGGATTGTGCCAACTATGCCAGGATGGTATAGAGGGGGCAATTCCATGATCATAGACATGTTACATGGCCATATTCGGAGTTACCATGGTGAAGCTACATATAGGTAGTGACCTATATGTAGTGCACGCGTGTAATGGTGTCCCCGCACTCACAAAGTTCAGGGAATTGGCTCTGAACAATGTGGGGGCACCTTGGCTAGTGCCAGGGTGCCCTCACACTAAGTAACTTTGCACCTAACCTTTACCAGGTAAAGGTTGGACATATAGGTGACTTATAAGTTACTTAAGTGCAGTGTAAAATGGCTGTGAAATAACGTGGACGTTATTTCACTCAGGCTGCAGTGGCAGGCCTGTGTAAGAATTGTCAGAGCTCCCTATGGGTGGCAAAAGAAATGCTGCAGCCCATAGGGATCTCCTGGAACCCCAATACCCTGGGTACCTCAGTACCATATACTAGGGAATTATAAGGGTGTTCCAGTAAGCCAATGTAAATTGGTAAAAATGGTCACTAGCCTGTTAGTGACAATTTGGAAAGAAACGAGAGAGCATAACCACTGAGGTTCTGATTAGCAGAGCCTCAGTGAGACAGTTAGTCACTACACAGGTAACACATTCAGGCACACTTATGAGCACTGGGGCCCTGGGTTACCAGGGTCCCAGTGACACATACAACTAAAACAACATATATACAGTGAAAAATGGGGGTAACATGCCAGGCAAGATGGTACTTTCCTACACACGGCATTCTATGGCAATATACTCTATACTTCATCACTCTATGGTACTCAGCTCTGCACTACCCGACGCCGCCGCACTCTATGCCACTCTAATCTCCACTACTCCACTCTTTGCCACGTCATTCTATGGCACTATACTCTATACTTCATCACTCTATGCTACTCAACTCTGCACTACCCGATGCCGCTGCACTCTATGCCACTCTAATCTCCACTACTCCACTCTTTGCCACTATACTCTATGCCACGGCATTCTATGGCACTATACTCTGCACTTCAGCACTCTATGCTACTCAACTCTGCACTACCCTACGCCGCTGCACTCAGTGCCACTCGATTCTACTCTGCACTCTACACCGCTGCACTCTACGCCACTCTAATCTCCACTGCTCCACTCTTTGCCACTATACTCTATGCCACGGCATTCTGTAGCACTATACTCTACACTTCATTACTCTATGGTTCTCAACTCTGCACTACCCGACGCCGCTGCACTCTATGCCACTCTAATCTCCACCACTCCACTCTGTGCCACTATACTCTATGCCACGGCATTCTATTACACTATACTCTATACTTCATAACTCTATGCTACTCAAGTCTGCACTACCCTACGCCGCTGCACTTCATGCCACTCGATTCTACTCTGCACTCTACGCCACTGTACTCTACGCCACTCTAATCTCCACTGCTCCACTCTTTGCCACTATACTCTATGCCACGGCATTCTATGGCACTATACTCTATACTTCATCACTCTACGGTACTCAACTCTGCACTACCCGACGCCGCTGCACTCTGTGCCACTCTAATCTCCACTACTCCACTCTGTACCACTATACTCTATGCCAGGCATTCTATGGCACTATACTCTACACTTCATAACTCTATGCTACTCAACTCTGCACTACCCTACGCCGCTGCACTCCATACCACTCGATTCTACTCTGCACTCTACACCGCTGCACTCTACGCCACTCTAATCTCCACTACTCCACTCTGTGCCACTATACTCTATGCCACAGCATTCTATGGCACTATACTCTGCACTTCATCACTCTATGCTAGTCCACTCTGCACTACCCTACACCGCTGCACTCCGTGCCACTCTATTCTACTCTGCACTCAACAGCACTGTACTCTACGCCACTCAACTTCACTCTACCCCACTGCCCTTTGCATCACTCAACTCTTCAGCACTCCGTATCACTCTACTCTATGCCACTCTACTACACTCTGTGTCCTTGCAGCCTGCGTCACTTTACCCAGCGCTACTCCTCTCTGTGCCACTCCACTCTACTACGCACCCCTATGATCTACGCCACTGCATTCTATGACTGTGCATTGTATGCCTCTGAATTCAATGCCACTGCACTCAGCGCCACTAAACTCTGCAACTCTTTACGCCAATGCATGCTAAACCAGTCCACTCTACTCTGTGCCACTGTAAGTGCTCCACTTTATGCCACTCCAATACACAATACTCTCTGCCACCTCACCCTACAACACTGAACTCCACGCTTCACCATTCCACTCTACGACACTCCACGCCACTCTCGTCTATGCCACTAACTGGTAGCCATGGTGAACAGCAGCCACGCTGGTGAACAATATGGCTAAGAGACATTGGCAAAGGCAATAACTCTTGCATAGGCAAGACCTGTTGTCTTTGCCAATGCTTGCTGTGAAACCTGACATTGCTGCCCTCCCAGTCCCCACTCCCTGGACCTAGAGTTGCCACATTTCCAAGAGAAAAGAACCGACCATTTCTTCATGTTTTGGGAGCCTGCAAAGGCCAGGAGGTGGTATGTAAATAGTTTAATATATTGCATCATGTATTCATTTGTGAGATTACTTTCCTCTTTTACGCCAGGGATCACCGAGGCAGCTCTAGAGCACGTTTGAAAGTGCTGTCTTCCTGTCTCTGCTGTGTGCAGTATGCAGTGAGAAGGGTGACAAGGGCCGGTTTTAGGTGATTTCCCTCGTTGTTGTGCCGGTCAGGGCATTAAAATAATGTTCTTGTCGGTAGAACAGCGGCCATGTGGCAGGAGTACAGGCCGGGCTGTCAGGTCACTTTGTCAGCATGCTTGGTTCGTGCTTTTGGCTCACGGACCCGAGCAGACCCCTGCCCACCTGTACCAGGCACACCTGCCACACATGATCGCAGGGACATGTGCTGTGCGGTGAAACAGCACCTGCTCACGGAAAGGCTGAGTGAGTGCGGGGGAGGGGAAGGGGGCTGGTGAGGAGATCATCACTGGAGGAGTGCTGCAATCAGGGGCAAATGACACTTCCCTCAATCTTGAAATGTCAGACTTCCTCCGAGGTGCGCGCCCCCTCCCCGTGGACCCCCTGCCATCCGAGGGGAGGCGAGCGGCCTGCCCCAGCAGCCATTTATGTTAAGCTGCCACTTCAATGTCTGATGCTGCTCATTTTCTCGCCGGTGCCCAGAGCTGTCACCTGCGAGCCCCGTCCTACCAGGTCGCAGGCAGCAGGATGTCTGAAGCGAGCAGCCGAGGGAGGCAGTTGCCATAGAAACATGGACGGTGATGTCACCTGAGGACGGCAGAAGGATCCTGTCTGCCCTTCCTTCCTGCACTTTACACACACAGACCTATTGACATCCAGGTTTATCCATGCCCACTCTTTCCTCAGCACTCACGAAGTTCCTTTTTTTAAGTTTTACCTAGCGCAAGCTCGCCCGGAAGGGATCGGAGCGCTTTACATGAGCACCAGTTACATTACACAAGGACACATTCACTGTTTGCAGGCACGGGGAGATTAAGGGCCACATGTAGCAACATTTAGAATTGCGGCCCACAAATTGCTAGTCAGAGCGACACGCAATTTGCGAGTTGCAATTCTGAATGTTGGATGGTGTCCCTGACACCATCTGCGATTCGCAAGGGAGTCGCAAAGGCCCACCTCATGAATAATCATGCGGACGGACAGCAGACCACCATGTATGTGACTGCTTTTTAATAAAGCAGTTTTTTTGTTGTTGTCATGCAGCCCGTTTTCCTTAAAGGAAAACGAGATGCATTACAAAAACTAAAAATGAAACATAGGACCACTGCCTGCTCTGAAAACATGTTTGCAGTGCCATACACAATGGGGAAGGAGTCCCATGGGGACCCTTTCACTTTTGCGAATGGGTTACCACCCATTTGAAAAGGGTGCAAATTGCGATTGGTTTGCGACCGCATTCGCGGTCACAAACCAATCCTGCATTGCACTGCGACTCGCAATTAGGAAGGGAACACCCCTTCCTAATTGCCACTCGAAAACCCATTTTGCAATTCGGTAACCAGGTTACCGAATCGCAAAACGGGTTTGTGCATTGCGATGTGCTTTTTGCACGTCGCAAACAGTGAAATTCGCTCTTTGCAACGTGCAAACTGCTTGCTACATCTGGCCCTAAGTGATTTGCCCAGAATCACAGGATGTTGAGCCGGTGCCGAGACTGGAACCTGATTCCTCAGCTCCAAAGTCGGAAGCTGATGGGAAAGGAGGAGGAGAGGGGAGGAGAGGGGGAACTCACTCCAGGAAGTCTCTGTGCACAGAGCACTGTGGGGTATAACCAGGACAGCACTCCCTAAGGCTTTTGGGGTCCTGGGCCAAACGTATTTTGAGGGGCACTGCTCGGAGCAGCCTTGAACTTATAATCTAATTTCAGCTCTTTCATGCCCTCTTTGGCCAGGTAAATTGATAGTGCACAGGCACACTGATCCGAATTCTAAGAGTCTGATTCACAAGGGTAAACTTACAGAAAAGTGTAGAGTTTTTTTTTCAGTTCACAAATTAATTTTACGAATAGTATTTTTATGAGTGTGGAGTCTTTGAACTCCTGGTGGAGACTTCACACATAAAAAGATAAGCAGCCGTAAAGATACTACTCATAAAGTTGCTTTGTAAATTGTAAAAAGATGTAAACGTACACAGAAGCATACGTTTACCTTTGCAAATCAGGCCCTAAGTGTCTTTACAGATAGTGATGTGTGTTTTCAGTATCGTAACACAGCCGCTCATTAATATTACTGCAAATAGGCTCTGTGACACCCTCCCACTTCTCATATGTGAGCTCCTTTTTTGATCTAAAAACTTTTTTATGGATGTTGCATGAATCATAAATTCACGTCTCTGCACAATGTCATAGACTCTCACACATCACCCACTTTAAAAATATAATAAAATAAAACGACCTTGAATAATTCTTCAACAGAATCTTTCAAATACCGTCGTACCTGATATACGGTAATCTGGTAAGAGCTCCCTGGAAAATGGTTAGAAGTCAGGGTGAACCACATGATGAAGTATGTCATTATTAGAGTGGATGAGGGTTATATATCATAAAAGGATTTCACCTTTTCAACTTCTAGAGGTGTGGAGTACAGGTGTAGCAAGCTGCCGTCCCCTTTATCCCCGTGAGCACCTCATATCTAGGGGATACTCTAGTGTTGGTAACTATAAAGTTCAAATTGATGCCAAGGATTGTCCCACTTTATTTTGCAGCATGATTCTACTCAGGATTCACATGCTGTGCATCTTTCCATCATCTACCTGTGCATCTTTCCATCATCTACCTGTGCATCTTTCCATCATCTACCTGTGCATTGTTCCATCATCTAGCTGTGCATAGTTCGATCATCTAGCGGTGCATCGTTTCATCATCTAGCTGTGCATCGTTTCATCATCTAGCTGTGCATCGTTTCATCATCTAACTGTGCATCGTTCCATCATCTAGCTGTGCATCGTTCCATCATCTAGCGGTGCATCGTTCCATCAACTAGCGGTGCATCGTTCCATCATCTAGCGGTGCATCGTTCCATCAACTAGCGTTGCATCGTTCCATTATCTAGCTGTGCATCGTTCCATGATCTAGCAGTTGGGTATGGAATTGTCTTCTCTCTGTTGTGTCTGCATCATTGCGTAACGTGTCCACCTCTGTTTCTCTCTGACCATGACTATCTTGAGCTGGAGCTCAGCGCACTCTTTGCAGGCTTCAGAGCTGTGATCCTTTAGTAGGCAGAGATTTTAGATTTTGCGACTATCTTTATGAACAAACGGGGCAGAAACTAAATAGGTGTTCTCTATCCTCCTCAGTGAATCCGACTCCCTAGATATACATTCTCTGACCCACGTGCTCGGGATTCCGCAAAGTAAACCTTTTGGAAATTTCAGGTTTCTTCTGTGTTCTTGCCCTTTCCTCGACGTTCCATGTTGATACTGTCTGTGACTACAAGTTTTCTGGTTGTTTACTTTGTGTTCCGTCGAAGTTGTGTCAATGCCTTCTTTCTATTCTACTTTGACTGTTCTGGAGCGCTGACCTCTGCTTCCTGATGGCGCAAAACCAAATCTCAAGATGGTGACCATTCACAAGGGCTATATGGGGATACTGCTTCTTATGTCACATAAGGCAGGACATACCACTTAATGGGGGTCAACAACACACAAAAAAGGAACTGGGGAAAAGGCCACTCCTGATCCAGTCTCTAGTGGCAGAATGATGCACATCATGTGAATCCAGGAAACTCTTCCAGCTGCAAAACTAATCCGACAGGTAAAGTTCTGGACTTTGTTTTTTAACTTTTAGATAGAGAATGTTTTCCAGTAATCCTTGGAGTCCTAGGAAATGATTCTATTCCAGGAATAAACAGAGGTCTTCAATAGACTTAACTACAGTAAACAGTTCTTGGTCGATAGCATGCCCAATGGGATATTCAGTGTAATGGGTTTTAGCAAGCTGAAGGGAAAACCACAAAGTGGATTGTGTAACTGGTTTCTACTTGTAGATTAGAGAATTATATAGCAGAGTGCAATAAAAATATCATTGAGAACTTGAACATTTGTACATTACAATTGTGACACTCTTGTTTATAAAGCTGAGATAAGGACTCTAAAAAATGGTTCAACATGGCGATTGTAAAGCCAGCCTGCCTAGAAGGTGCCACACAAGTCCTGCTCATGTATGTGAATAAAGATGCTCACAGCCCCTAACAGGACACAGTCTCTCCAAAAGCTTCATGTAAAACATGCATCAGATGCTAGATTACCTTCTAGGTGGAAAGACCTCTTGAGAGAAAGTATCTCTGTACATTAGATCACACTGTGCCCAATACCAGCTTTAAAGCCATCGGAGCCCAGCTTCAGCTCACAAATGTCAGGCCATTCATATTTTAAGTAAGGACCAGCAGACAGTGTTGTACCACAAAGGTACCATACTTTGGAAGGGCAGTGTTCTCCACTGACTCACACCTTAGATTAAGAGACATTCTCCACAGAGCCTTGGGTCAAAAAGCGCCTACCTGTGCACGCAGGCGTTTGCAAATTGTACATTTATCTTGCTGTATCAACCTACTAATCTTTGTTTTTTTAGCTTCTGACTTCCTTCTTGGCCCTCCTCATTCCCTGGGGTTTCTCTGTTCATCAGCAGAACTGCTTTGAAGCGATAATAACACAAAATGACATAATATGCCATATTGACAGATATCTTGAAAACTCCGTTCCACAAACGAGAAATATTTATAAAGTCTGCACTTCGGAAAGCTCTGAAAGCAGTTCATGAACTTGTTAGGGTCGAGCGCGCAAGCACTCTGGCCCCTGTTGTAATGTCTCTATAGGCTTTTAACCACGCCCATGTCATGCCCGTCACTTTCATTGGTTTGTGGGCTTGCCTTTTAAAATTTGCTTGCTTTCATTTGTGAAAGGCATGCCTGTGTCATGCATTTTTCCGTGTTTAGACCTCCTTGAGCGCACCAGTAAACTACTGAAAACATACAAGGCTCCATGTTTTCCGTATGGTTTCTGGACTACTTTTTCTTTTTATTTCGTAGGCAGCGCGATCTCTCTAAGCAGAAATCGAGCGCTGTGCATGACTACCAGTTTACTCCTATTTGTTATCCACGCATTCAAGGTTTTACTGAGTGCTCGTTTTTTTTATATCTCACTATGCAAAGGCGATACCGAACCAGTGTTAATGTTCTGATTAGTCTCCTTCACGCACATTGGCGTGGCACTTTAAATCGTCTCCCTTATGTGAAATGTTATTACTTTTCATTTTCAGTTTATGTGGCTAGAAAAGTCCAGTTAGGAGTTTACAACGCTAATAGCTCTAACTCGAGCAAATGCAGGACCCATTGCATTGCAAATGCTTGTTTTTTTTTTCTTTATGCTGTTTGGAGAAGTCAGAAACCTGTTTAGAGAAAGAACAAAATCCTGCGTGGCCACAGCAGCACAATTCAAGTGGAAAATAATGAAATTCCATCAATCTGCCCGTGGTATTTGTAAGCAATCAAAAGTAAAGCATCTGTTCACACAGCAGAGATAAAAATGGTACTCATCACTATTTCAGACTGGATTGACAACGCTCAGAAAATAGCCTAAATACAGATATTTGAATACAGAACCTGCTTTCTCCAGAGTCCAAATCAGTGCTTCCCTAGTCAGCTGAGACCTTATTCAGTAAAATCAAATATTATTCTAATCTCAGCCATTCCAGTCAATTTTTCATCCCACTCACTCTGCCAAAGAAAACAATGAAAGAGAACAACAGTTTTCATAGATATGCTTTAGAAGATAGTTTTGTGGCTTCCCTAAATCTAAATCCTCATAAAATTGAATGTTGACCCTTATGTGTGAATGCATTTACTCATAGACACAGAATCCGTAAAACCCTTGGATACTCACGGTCTCTCACATCCGAAAGAAAACTGTCTTTTCCTTCTAAGTCAAACCTCTAGGCTTCACTTTCGTCGCTAACTTGTCCCTTCAAAAATATGTTGCAAATACATTCAGCTTCTTATGAACAGGTGGTTCATTTAAACACAGCTCCTTGATATATATATGAGAGAGAGAGAGTTTGTGTGTGTTTAGTAGTCCAACACTTGATGATTTCAATGGAGTCAGTGTGCTACTCTGGGAACCGTGTAGGTCCTGCTATTGAATCACAAGCCCTACACGTTCCCTTTCCGCAGGCGGATACATCCTCTGCGCCCCACGAAGCCGCTTCAGGTTCTGCACCGGTATCAATGCTGACTTCCACTCCACCGTCAAAAATGTGCACCACACCAGTGCCTTTGCCATCAGTGCTGGTGGTGATGCCACTGGTGCCAGAGGAAGACTCTAAACCAGGTCTGACTGTGAGCCAAATGTGTCTTGAGAAGGTCACATCTGGTACCCACATTGACGTGTCTTGTCCACATTGAATCTGAGTCTGACAAAACACTACCCCTGCCGCGAAGCTGCTATCAGGTGCTCCACCAGCTTTTTGGTTCAGGCTCTGATCAGAACCTGCCATCATTTGGAGTTGCCAATGCTGATGGTGCGGATGTGGTACACCCTCTCTACGATGGCAACGGTTTGTATGTGGACTTGCAATAGGCCAATGGGCTTGATATATCCTGTAATACTGGGTTAATTACTCCAGTATTATAACAGTGCTTCCTTTACTGTGGTAATTAGATCTGCAGTTGATGTTTTGCATCTACAACATCCGTCTGTGGAATTGAAAACTAACGCTCTTACAAAGGTGCTGCAACCTTGGCAGGCTTCCGCTGAGCACTTATTGTCCATTAATGGATCCCTGACTAATACATTCAATGGCTTAGTGGCAAAGCCATGTTCAAGCACACCAGTGAGCATGCAGGTTGAGAGACATCATAGTCTGGTGCCAGGGACCCTGATTTCCTCACTCGGTATCCCACTGCTGAGAGTCTGGTGATTTAAGCTTTTACCAGCTAGGTAAATCTCAACTTATTTCCTAAACAGAAAGTCAAACAGGATTGAGGCATTGAGGAAACAAATGTTCTCACCAGTCAACCTAACCTTGAGGTCTGTCAACTCCAGTTGTTTTATTGGCCGAGATATGCCCTTTCGGATATAGTTCTCAAGATCTTGCCTGCAGTCTCTGGGGCAAAGACAGACAAGGTGCTACAGAAAAGGACTTTGTTCATACAGGCAGCTCTTTTCATTAAGATATACTGCACATTGCTAAATGCAGCACCCCAGATGATTAAGGGCTCATTCCTCCAGGGCCAAGGCTACTACCACTGCGTTGGCTCGCAGAGTACCCGTTAAAGACATTATTCAGTTTGTGATATGGGCGTCAGTGCACACATTCACAAAGCACTACTGCCATGACAGTCAGTTCCAATGGGAAGGGCATTTCACCCATTCCGCCCTGCTAGACGTTTTGATCTGAGCCCATCCCAAAGATCCACCACCTTAGGAGGACTGCTATGGTATCTATTCTAAAGGTGAGGAATCTATGGGTAGAAGTATCTATTATAAGAACAACTTACTTTTCTTTAGTAACCTTCTTTTTAGTGGATACTCCACCTAACCACAGATTGCAGATGAGAGAATGTGGCATAACAGCCTGAGCTGCCGACTTCGGAGCAGGGGAAAGCAGGTTCGAGTCTCCGCGACGGCTCAACATCCTGTGATTCTGGGCAGATCATTTAATCTCCTTGTGCCTAATATTCAGCAGCTTGAGTCCCTCCCGGGTGATTTGCTGTGCTTTACAAATCCTGGATTTATTTACTGCCCGCTGCCTTCCCACCTCCCTGTTCTGTGGTATGGTCTCTGTATTTCCAGCTAAAAAAGTCCCATTCTAGAGATGTGTACAGTGCTTCCTCTGACTACAACTGAGATTGTCTGCAGACATGGACAGAGTTAAGAAAGAAACTGATGCCAGCTCTCAGGGGTGGAGTAAAAATCCACTCCGATCCATTACTTCAAGGTCAGAATGAAGTCAACATGGAACCGCAGGATGCCACCTACTGGAGTGTAGGAGTCTGAGTCCAGTCTGGTGCCTGGAGGTTGCTCGAAAGGTGAGGAATCTGCCTTTAGATAGAGGATTCCTGTGAGAAGGTAGCCTCTTTCTAGCCTTGTTACCCCCACTTTTGGCCTGTTTGTGAGTGTATGTCAGGGTGTTTGTCACTGTTTTCACTGTCTCACTGGGATCCTGATAGCCAGGCCTCAGTGCTCATAGTGAAAACACTATGGTTTCAGTATGTTTGTTATGTGTCACTGGGATCCTGCTGGTCAGGACCCCAGTGCTCATAGGTTTGTGGCCTATATGTATGTGTCACTGGGACCCTGTCACACAGGGCCCCAGTGCTCATAGGTGTGCATGCATATGTTCCCTGTGTGGTGCCTAACTGTCTCACTGAGGCTCTGCTAACCAGAACCTCAGTGGTTATGCTCTCTCATTTCTTTCCAAATTGTCACTGACAGGCTAGTGACCATTTTTTTCAATTTACATTGGCTTACTGGAACACCCTTATAATTCCCTAGTATATGGTACTGAGGTACCCAGGGTATTGGGGTTCCAGGAGATCCCTATGGGCTGCAGCATTTCTTTTGCGACCCATAGGGAGCTCTGACAATTCTTACACAGGCCTGCCACTGCAGCCTGAGTGAAATAACGTCCACGTTATTTCACAGCCATTTTACACTGCACTTAAGTAACTTATAAGTCACCTATATGTCTAACCTTTACCTGGTAAAGGTTAGGTGCAAAGTTACTTAGTGTGAGGGCACCCTGGCACTAGCCAAGGTGCCCCCACATTGTTCAGAGCCAATTCACTGAACTTTGTGAGTGCGGGGACACCATTACACACGTGCACTACATATAGGTCACTACCTATATGTAGCTTCACCATGGTAACTCCGAATATGGCCCTGTAACATGTCTATGATCATGGAATTACCCCCTCTATGCCATCCTGGCATTGTTGGTACAATTCCATGATCCCAGTGGTCTGTAGCACAGACCCTGGTACTGCCAGACTGCCCTTCCTGGGGTTTCACTGCAGCTGCTGCTGCTGCCAGCCCCTCAGACAGGCAGCTGCCCTCCTGGGGTCCAGCCAGGCCTGGCCCAGGATGGCAGAACAAAGAACTTCCTCTGAGAGAGGGTGTGACACCCTCTCCCTTTGGAAAATGGTGTGAAGGCAGGGGAGGAGTAGCCTCCCCCAGCCTCTGGAAATGCTTTGTTGGGCACAGATGTGCCCAATTCTGCATAAGCCAGTCTACACCGGTTCAGGGACCCCTTAGCCCCTGCTCTGGCGCGAAACTGGACAAAGGAAAGGGGAGTGACCACTCCCCTGACCTGCACCTCCCCTGGGAGGTGTCCAGAGCTCCTCCAGTGTGCTCCAGACCTCTGCCATCTTGGAAACAGAGGTGCTGCTGGCACACTGGACTGCTCTGAGTGGCCAGTGCCACCAGGTGACGTCAGAGACTCCTGCTGATAGGCTCCTTCAGGTGTTAGTAGCCTTTCCTCTCTCCTAGGTAGCCAAACCCTCTTTTCTGGCTATTTAGGGTCTCTGTCTCTGGGGAAACTTTAGATAACGAATGCATGAGCTCAGCCGAGTTCCTCTGCATCTCCCTCTTCACCTTCTGATAAGGAATCGACCGCTGACCGCGCTGGAAGCCTGCAAACCTGCAACATAGTAGCAAAGACGACTACTGCAACTCTGTAACGCTGATCCTGCCGCCTTCTCGACTGTTTTCCTGCTTGTGCTTGCTGTGGGGGTAGTCTGCCTCCTCTCTGCACCAGAAGCTCCGAAGAAATCTCCCGTGGGTCGACGGAATCTTCCCCCTGCAACCGCAGGCACCAAAAAGCTGCATTACCGGTCCCTTGGGTCTCCTCTCAGCACGACGAGCGAGGTCCCTCGAATCCAGCGACACCGTCCAAGTGACCCCCACAGTCCAGTGACTCTTCAGCCCAAGTTTGGTGGAGGTAAGTCCTTGCCTCACCTCGCTGGGCTGCATTGCTGGGAACCGCGACTTTGCAAGCTACTCCGGCCCCTGTGCACTTCCGGCGGAAATCCTTCGTGCACAGCCAAGCCTGGGTCCACGGCACTCTAACCTGCATTGCACGACTTTCTAAGTTGGTCTCCGGCGACGTGGGACTCCTTTGTGCAACTTCGGCGAGCACCGTTTCACGCATCCTCGTAGTGCCTGTTTCTGGCACTTCTCCGGGTGCTACCTGCTTTAGTGAGGGCTCTCTGTCTTGCTCGACGTCCCCTCTCTCTGCAGGTCCAATTTGCGACCTCCTGGTCCCTCCTGGGCCCCAGCAGCGTCCAAAAACGCCAAACGCACGATTTGCGTGTAGCAAGGCTTGTGGGCGTCCATCCGGCGGGAAAACACTTCTGCATGACTCTCCAAGGCGTGGGGGATCCATCCTCCAAAGGGGAAGTCTCTAGCCCTTGTCGTTCCTGCAGTATTCACAGTTCTTCAGCCTAGTAAGAGCTTCTTTGCACCAACCGCTGGCATTTCTTGGGCATCTGCCCATCTCCGAGTTGCTTGTGACTTTTGGACTTGGTCCCCTTGTTCCACAGGTACCCTCAGTCAGGAATCCATCGTTGTTGCATTGCTGATTTGTGTTTTCCTTGCATTTTCCCTCTAACACAACTATTTTGTCCTTAGGGGAACTTTAGTGCACTTTGCACTCACTTTTCAGGGTCTTGGGGAGGGTTATTTTTCTAACTCTCACTATTTTCTAATAGTCCCAGCGACCCTCTACAAGGTCACATAGGTTTGGGGTCCATTCGTGGTTCGCATTCCACTTTTGGAGTATATGGTTTGTGTTGCCCCTATCCCTATGTTTCCCCATTGCATCCTATTGTAACTATACATTGTTTGCACTGTTTTCTAAGACTATACTGCATATTTTTGCTATTGTGTATATATATCTTGTGTATATTTCCTATCCTCTCACTGAGGGTACACTCTAAGATACTTTGGCATATTGTCATAAAAATAAAGTACCTTTATTTTTAGTATAACTGTGTATTGTGTTTTCTTATGATATTGTGCATATGACACTAGGTGGTACTGTAGTAGCTTCACACGTCTCCTAGTTCAGCCTAAGCTGCTCTGCTAAGCTACCATTATCTATCAGCCTAAGCTGCTAGACACCCTATACACTAATAAGGGATAACTGGGCCTGGTGCAAGGTGCAAGTACCCCTTGGTACTCACTACAAGCCAGTCCAGCCTCCTACATTGGTTGTGCAGTGGTGGGATAAGTGCTTGAGACTACTTACCACTCTTGTCATTGTACTTTTCATAAGAGAAAAATATACAAAACAAGGTCAGTGTATATACACATAGCCAAAAAGTTTTGCATTTCCTCTTTTCACTCTTTTCTAAGTGCTGAAAAGTACTTCTAAACTTTCAAAAAGTTCTTAAAAGTTTAAAAAGTTTTTTTCTGTCTTTCCAAAAAGTTCTGAAAACTTTTTTCTCTTTGTCTATCACTTTAACTCTCTCTAAAAATGTCTGGCACAGGCCAAAATGTTGAACTGTCCAAACTTGCATATGATCACCTTAGCTGGAAAGGAGCAAGGAGTCTCTGCATAGAGAGAGGTTTGAGTGTAGGGAAGAATCCTTCCTTAGAACTGTTAATTAATATGCTTAGAGTACAGGTTAAGGCCATAAGTGCCCAATCTGGTGAAAAAGTAGCTAATGGTTCTCAATCTGATCCAGGGACTCCCCCAGGAAAAGGTTCAGGAAAGAAACTTCTCAGCCTGCCCATTACTAGACAGTCTAGCATAGTTGGTACAGAGGTTGAATCACACCATACTGATGGTGTGCTCTCACATTATACTGGTAGCCAAGCTGTTAGGGTGCCCTCTGTAAGGGACAGGTCTCCTTCTGTTCATTCCCATCATACCTCTGTATCTAGAAATGTCCCTCCCACCCACCCTGATGACAGATTGTTAGAAAGGGAGCTCAATAGATTGAGAGTGGAACAAACCAGACTGAAGCTCAAGAAGCAACAGCTGGATTTGGATAGACAGTCTTTAGAAATAGAGAGGGAAAGACAGAAGTTGGGTTTAGAAACCCATGGTGGCAGCAGCAGTATTCCCCATAGTCATCCTGCAAAAGAGCATGATTCCAGGAATCTGCACAAGATAGTTCCCCCTTATAAGGAGGGGGATGACATTAACAAGTGGTTTGCTGCACTTGAGAGGGCCTGTGCTGTACAGGATGTCCCTCAAAAGCAGTGGGCTGCTATCCTATGGCTATCATTTAGTGGAAAAGGTAGGGATAGGCTCCTTACAGTGAAAGAAAATGATGCCAATAATTTCCAAGTTCTTAAGAATGCACTCCTGGATGGTTATGGCTTAACCACTGAACAATACAGGATAAAGTTCAGAGAGACCAAAAAGGAGTCTTCACAAGACTGGGTTGATTTCATTGACCATTCAGTGAAGGCCTTGGAGGGGTGGTTACATGGCAGTAAAGTTACTGATTATGAAAGCCTGTATAACACAATCCTGAGAGAGCATATACTTAATAATTGTGTGTCTGATTTGTTGCACCAGTACCTGGTAGACTCTGATCTGACCTCTCCCCAAGAATTGGGAAAGAAGGCAGACAAATGGGTCAGAACAAGGGTGAACAGAAAAGTTCATACATGGGGTGACAAAGATGGCAATAAGAAGAAAGATGGTGAAAAATCTCAAGATAAGCATGGGGATAAGGGTAAAACCAAAGATCCCACTTCAAATCTTAAACACTCTTCAGATGGTGGGGATAAAACAAATTCTTCCTATTCTTCCCAACCTGCACACATTAAAAAGCCTTGGTGCTTTGTGTGTAAAAACAGAGGCCATAGGCCAGGGGATAAGTCCTGTCCAGGTAAACCCCCTGAGCCTACCACCACTAATACATCAAGCTCTAGTGCCCCTAGCAGTAGTGGTACTAGTGGTGGGACTGCTGGCAACAGTCAAGCAAAGGGTGTAGTTGGGTTCACTTATGGGTCCATAGTGGAAACTGATGTCATCAGTCCCAAGACAGTTTCTGTCACACCTAGTGGCATTGGCCTTGCCACACTGGCTGCTTGTCCCCTTACAATGGATAAGTACAGGCAGACAGTTTCAATAAATGGTGTTGAGGCCTTCGCCTACAGGGACACAGGTGCCAGTTTCACTTTGGTGACTGACAACCTAGTGCACCCTGATCAACACATCATTGGACAACAGTATAAGATTATTGATGTCCATAACTCCACTAAGTTTCTTCCCTTAGCTATAATTCAGTTTAGTTGGGGTGGAGTTACTGGACCTAAGCAGGTGGTGGTATCACCTAGCTTACCTGTAGACTGTCTCTTAGGTAATGACCTAGAGGCCTCAGGTTGGGCTGATGTAGAGTTTTATGCCCATGCAGCCATGCTGGGCATCCCTGAGGAATTGTTCCCTCTCATTTCAAGTGAAATGAAAAAGCAAAGGAGAGAAGGCCTGAAAACTCAGGATCCCTCTCCATCAACAGGTAAAAAGGGTATCACAGTATCCCCTAACCACCCTACCATTCAGGATACCATTCCTGTGGTGGGAGAAACCTCTCCTGGGGTGGCACCTGTTCCAAGGGAATCATCAGCTGGCAAAGCTGGACTCCCTGAGGTGGAAGTACCTCTCTGTGGGATAACTAACATTGGTGAGAAAAAGAGCACCATTTTAGTTAACATGGAGCATCCCTCCAACCCTCCCAGAGAAACTTTAGTGCAGAAACTCTGCACTGCCTCACAACACTTAGGACAGCATCCCTGCCCTAGTGTGGAGCTGATAGGACAGCATCCCTGCCCTGCTCCAACCCAAGAGAAACAGCATCCTTGTTCTCTCTTCCAGCCATATGGACAAAGTTCTTGCCCAGCTATGGCTTTTCTGAGACAGCATCCCTGTCTGGCATTTCCATCACTACAAATAGGTTCAGTGGACAATTCCCACTGCTCTAAACTAAAACTTACTGATAGAAACTCTAAAAATACATCTTCACATTGTTGCTTAGCTAAAAAACTTCAAACAGGGTGGTTTACATCCCCACAGGGAAGTAACCATATAGTGGATGATAAAGGGAGTAACCAGTCTATTGCAGAGCTACTCTCTACTTATCACCACTTAGACAATAAAGTCTCAACTGGCCAAGGTTAGCCTTATTGTCATTCGTTTGGGGGGGGTTGTGTGAGAAGGTAGCCTCTTTCTAGCCTTGTTACCCCCACTTTTGGCCTGTTTGTGAGTGTATGTCAGGGTGTTTGTCACTGTTTTCACTGTCTCACTGGGAACCTGATAGCCAGGCCTCAGTGCTCATAGTGAAAACACTATGGTTTCAGTATGTTTGTTATGTGTCACTGGGATCCTGCTGGTCAGGACCCCAGTGCTCATAGGTTTGTGGCCTATATGTATGTGTCACTGGGACCCTGTCACACAGGGCCCCAGTGCTCATAGGTGTGCATGCATATGTTCCCTGTGTGGTGCCTAACTGTCTCACTGAGGCTCTGCTAACCAGAACCTCAGTGGTTATGCTCTCTCATTTCTTTCCAAATTGTCACTGACAGGCTAGTGACCATTTTTTCCAATTTACATTGGCTTACTGGAACACCCTTATAATTCCCTAGTATATGGTACTGAGGTACCCAGGGTATTGGGGTTCCAGGAGATCCCTATGGGCTGCAGCATTTCTTTTGCCACCCATAGGGAGCTCTGACAATTCTTACACAGGCCTGCCACTGCAGCCTGAGTGAAATAACGTCCACGTTATTTCACAGCCATTTTACACTGCACTTAAGTAACTTATAAGTCACCTATATGTCTAACCTTTACCTGGTAAAGGTTAGGTGCAAAGTTACTTAGTGTGAGGGCACCCTGGCACTAGCCAAGGTGCCCCCACATTGTTCAGAGCCAATTCACTGAACTTTGTGAGTGCGGGGACACCATTACACGCGTGCACTACATATAGGTCACTACCTATATGTAGCTTCACCATGGTAACTCCGAATATGGCCCTGTAACATGTCTATGATCATGGAATTACCCCCTCTATGCCATCCTGGCATTGTTGGTACAATTCCATGATCCCAGTGGTCTGTAGCACAGACCCTGGTACTGCCAGACTGCCCTTCCTGGGGTTTCACTGCAGCTGCTGCTGCTGCCAGCCCCTCAGACAGGCAGCTGCCCTCCTGGGGTCCAGCCAGGCCTGGCCCAGGATGGCAGAACAAAGAACTTCCTCTGAGAGAGGGTGTGACACCCTCTCCCTTTGGAAAATGGTGTGAAGGCAGGGGAGGAGTAGCCTCCCCCAGCCTCTGGAAATGCTTTGTTGGGCACAGATGTGCCCAATTCTGCATAAGCCAGTCTACACCGGTTCAGGGACCCCTTAGCCCCTGCTCTGGCGCGAAACTGGACAAAGGAAAGGGGAGTGACCACTCCCCTGACCTGCACCTCCCCTGGGAGGTGTCCAGAGCTCCTCCAGTGTGCTCCAGACCTCTGCCATCTTGGAAACAGAGGTGCTGCTGGCACACTGGACTGCTCTGAGTGGCCAGTGCCACCAGGTGACGTCAGAGACTCCTGCTGATAGGCTCCTTCAGGTGTTAGTAGCCTTTCCTCTCTCCTAGGTAGCCAAACCCTCTTTTCTGGCTATTTAGGGTCTCTGTCTCTGGGGAAACTTTAGATAACGAATGCATGAGCTCAGCCGAGTTCCTCTGCATCTCCCTCTTCACCTTCTGATAAGGAATCGACCGCTGACCGCGCTGGAAGCCTGCAAACCTGCAACATAGTAGCAAAGACGACTTCTGCAACTCTGTAACGCTGATCCTGCCGCCTTCTCGACTGTTTTCCTGCTTGTGCTTGCTGTGGGGGTAGTCTGCCTCCTCTCTGCACCAGAAGCTCCGAAGAAATCTCCCGTGGGTCGACGGAATCTTCCCCCTGCAACCGCAGTCACCAAAAAGCTGCATTACCGGTCCCTTGGGTCTCCTCTCAGCACGACGAGCGAGGTCCCTCGAATCCAGCGACACCGTCCAAGTGACCCCCACAGTCCAGTGACTCTTCAGCCCAAGTTTGGTGGAGGTAAGTCCTTGCCTCACCTCGCTGGGCTGCATTGCTGGGAACCGCGACTTTGCAAGCTACTCCGGCCCCTGTGCACTTCCGGCGGAAATCCTTTGTGCACAGCCAAGCCTGGGTCCACGGCACTCTAACCTGCATTGCACGACTTTCTAAGTTGGTCTCCGGCGACGTGGGACTCCTTTGTGCAACTTCGGCGAGCACCGTTTCACGCATCCTCGTAGTGCCTGTTTCTGGCACTTCTCCGGGTGCTACCTGCTTCAGTGAGGGCTCTTTGTCTTGCTCGACGTCCCCTCTCTCTGCAGGTCCAATTTGTGACCTCCTGGTCCCTCCTGGGCCCCAGCAGCGTCCAAAAACGCCAAATGCACAATTTGCGTGTAGCAAGGCTTGTGGGCGTCCATCCGGCGGGAAAACACTTCTGCACGACTCTCCAAGGCGTGGGGGATCCATCCTCCAAAGGGGAAGTCTCTAGCCCTTGTCGTTCCTGCAGTATTCACAGTTCTTCAGCCTAGTAAGAGCTTCTTTGCACCAACCGCTGGCATTTCTTGGGCATCTGCCCATCTCCGAGTTGCTTGTGACTTTTGGACTTGGTCCCCTTGTTCCACAGGTACCCTCAGTCAGGAATCCATCGTTGTTGCATTGCTGATTTGTGTTTTCCTTGCATTTTCCCTCTAACACGACTATTTTGTCCTTAGGGGAACTTTAGTGCACTTTGCACTCACTTTTCAGGGTCTTGGGGAGGGTTATTTTTCTAACTCTCACTATTTTCTAATAGTCCCAGCGACCCTCTACAAGGTCACATAGGTTTGGGGTCCATTCGTGGTTCGCATTCCACTTTTGGAGTATATGGTTTGTGTTGCCCCTATCCCTATGTTTCCCCATTGCATCCTATTGTAACTATACATTGTTTGCACTGTTTTCTAAGACTATACTGCATATTTTTGCTATTGTGTATATATATCTTGTGTATATTTCCTATCCTCTCACTGAGGGTACACTCTAAGATACTTTGGCATATTGTCATAAAAATAAAGTACCTTTATTTTTAGTATAACTGTGTATTGTGTTTTCTTATGATATTGTGCATATGACACTAGGTGGTACTGTAGTAGCTTCACACGTCTCCTAGTTCAGCCTAAGCTGCTCTGCTAAGCTACCATTATCTATCAGCCTAAGCTGCTAGACACCCTATACACTAATAAGGGATAACTGGGCCTGGTGCAAGGTGCAAGTACCCCTTGGTACTCACTACAAGCCAGTCCAGCCTCCTACAATTCCCCAGAAACAGTGTTACAGACAGTAGGTATCTTGCTAACTTTCATGCCTTCTTCTCAGGGTTTCTCAGCTTTGGAAGTATAGAAGGGGTTTCTTTGGTTTCTGTCTCATAGCTTCTATCTGTCTGGGAAGAAGAGTTTCTGAAAGGTGGCTTATGTCAGTTGAATATTAAGCATTTCTTTATTAAGCTGCTTCCTTTCCTTCTCTTCTTCCAACCTCACTGCTATTTCTCTGGCTGAGTTTTCGGTCTGCAAGATCGGTGTAACCTGTCTGCATCCATCCATGCACTCATTCTCCATCCATCCATGTGCCAACTAATTATCCATATAGAGATTCGCCAATTCATCCTTCCGTGCAGCCACCCAACCGGCCATCGTTGACTCATTCTCATGTTCACCAATCCAAGCAACCACAAGCACAAACTCGATCACGTACACAAACTTTCCAATGTTTGTTTAAAAATAGATGTACATCATGTACTTTATTTTAAGCAGTTGGTGGGTAGGTGCTCTATCTATTTTGAGCAGGTTAGAAATTGCAGTGAGCTATTAACATCTGCTCTTCTGTTGTTTTACTAGATTATAAAAGTTGAACATTAAATGGGTCCTACCTGACCCTCATTTCAGTCCTGTTTTAAGAAAGAATAAAAACTCGACAAAGAAGACAATAATTGCTAGGCAGCGGGCTTTATACGCAATTCTGCATCTTGACAAAGATTGTGGAAACCTTACCTATGTGAAGAAACACAATATTCAAGCATTCCTGGCTTTAAACTCAGTTGCTCAGAAACTAATTAGGTCTCTCCCATGCCTACCTAGTATACCTACCAGGTGCAGCTCGCAGCAAGGTAAAGGGGCGGTGTGCCGCGCAGGGGAGGGTGAGGGAATTAAAATGAAATTAGAAAAAAATTAAAAAACGTACCTCGTTTGCTGCACGCTGCTCCTCTGTCCCTTATCGACTGCAGGCACAGGCCCCCAGCCTGCCCTGTGGCCGTGCATCAGGATTGGCTGGCAGCACCCCGACTGGGCACACCCAGGCAGACTGGAAGCCTGTGCAGGCTCTCTCCAGCCCACCAACCATGCCTGGGACTGGCAGCCAAGCACACATGCGCTTTGAGGGGGAGTGCTGGCAGGTGTGGGGGGGGGAGGTGACCCTCTGCCCTCATAGAGGAGCCACCTCTGATACCTTCCTATCATGCCTACCTACCAAACCTCCTGTAGTCAACCAACTTTAAATTACCTGGCATAACTGCTCTACCATAACATTCGTTCCTACTGTATCTACCTTTCATGCTTAATCATACCTACCAGACCCAGAAAACCTACCTACCATACCTACCAGTCATAACTAATCTACCATGTCCACCTACTGCACTTAATCTACCTTACCTAACCAAAGGTACTTAACATACCCAGCCTTCCACACCTTCCATACCAAACCTAACCTACCATGCCTAACCTTTCATGCCATGTTCTAACCTAACCTTTCAAACCTACATACCATATCTACTGACCTTTACCATCACTTTTGAAACCTACATACCATGTCTACTTACCTACGGTAACTTGCCTACCTACAATACAGAACATCTTATACTTAGCATAATGTACCCATCGTTAGTACTTACGTATCACTTAGCCTATCAACCATGCTAGATTTAACCTACCCAGCATACCTAAGCCTCCATACATGCCACATGTAAACCACCATCTGACCCTACATCTACCTCTGCAGTGACTATGGGCCTGATTCAGATATTGGTGGACGAGTTACCCTGTCACAACGGTTACGGATATCCTGTCCGTTGAAATCCCTTTATACTCGATGGGATTTAGATTTCGGCAGACAAGATATCCATCACTGTTGTGACTGAGTAACTTGTCCGCCAAGATCTAAATCTGGCCTTATATCTCACACTTGTCATGAGGTGGAGGCTTTGTGAAAAAGGGGCAAGTTAATCCTATGGGATCTCTAACTTGGTCTTCAGGTAGTGCAGCCTACATCAGAAACCACAAGTATCTAACTGGAGCGGCCTGCAGTAACGACGTAAGGTACTACAACCTGCATTAGTTAAATGTAGCTTGTCGCTTTTGAAGTGCATAAAAATGTGGATACCATTGCTTTTTTTAAAATAAATAGTAAGATCTATTGGTTTTGTCATTGCTGGTTTTGTTAAGCCACTCACTTTGCTTTCAGTAATAAAAATGGAAAGAACATCTAGTGTTATAATGTCTGGCTGGTGGCAGCGTATCTAGTTGGTGTTGCTTCATTGCACGCAAGGTGTTCATTGCAGCCATAACTGAGCCTTCCTCTCTCTTCCTTCTCCACAGGTGACAACTGTGAGGTGGACAGCAAGGTGGGCTTCTGCTTCCCTGGGGTATGTCGGAATGGTGGAACCTGCACCAACCTGCCGGAAGGGGGCTTCCAGTGCCAGTGCCCATCGGGGGGCTTTGAGAAGCCCTACTGCGAGCTCTCCACACGCTCCTTCCCACCCAACTCCTTTGTCATGTTCAGAGGACTGCGCCAGAGGTTCCACATGAGCCTCTCCCTCTCGTAAGTCAACCTCTAACATGTTCTTGGTGGGCAGTGTTCCTTCCGTGTGGGACTACAGTAGAAGTCAACATGTGGACATTGAGCTCCCTATGCTGTGCCAGGTGTGCGATGGGTAGCTGGCACCCAGTGAACGCTGGTACCCTGATTAGTCAGCTACTTTGTGGATTTTTCATATCTGTTAAAGTACTGCACCCCAGGAGTCTTTCTTGGAATATGGTTCTGCATGGTACCAGTGTAGATTGCTCACAGTAGGCATTGATAAGGTACCTTTATCAACTTTGTATCATGGCTATTCCTGCCCACTGTCAAAAGTAACAGTGGGCACGAGGACACTGGGCTAGAGGTCAGTCCAGGCAAGCTGGACCACGGCTTGTGGCCTTCCTTGTAAACAGCACCTTGAGACCCTCACGGGTGATTTGCTGCATTTTATAAATCCTTGATTGATTGAAGTCCTTGATTGATTACTGGTCTCTGCATGGCAAAAGGTTGGGTAGTTCTGGAGGACAAGGGTACAGTTCTTGAAGTAGGGTTAGGTTCAGCGTTGCTGGTGGTGGCACCAGTCATCTCTTTGCAGACCTGTCATTGACACTAGAATGGTGGACGCTGCAGCCACACTGGTGATGTGCATGTCAACAGCACACCTGTCATAATGGAAGACCTACACAGTGCAAACTGACTTTTTATTTACCAACCGCATCCTTGCCTCTCAGAAAGGCTGAAGATAGCTGGTTGAATATTTTTGTATAAATATCTGCCCCTCTGTCTGTAACTGTTCAGCAGTCTTTATCCCTGCTTCTGTCTATAGCTCAATGACTGTCTTTATGTGTTCCTGTTTGCATATGCATGGTTGGCTAGTAATCCATGTGTCTTCTTGTCTGTGTGTATTTGTATTTCTGTCCTGGCATCTGCCTGGCTGTATTTAAATCCACTTGACTGTTGTTATTGGGCTGTCTGTGTATACTTAGTAGTACTTATATGTGCTTGTCTGTGTATTCTTTATGTAAACCTCTATTTATGTATGGCACAGAAGTTGACCGCCCCTCCTTCCCCATCCCCCAGCTGCAATCAGGGTCCAGGATGTAATCAGAGGCTTACACTGGTCACAGACTTGTCAGTATCCCATCCTTCTGCCCCCTGATCCACTGGACGCTCTAGAAATGAAGGAAACCCAGCAACCCTGAATGAGTTTGAATTTGATCACCCCAATTTGGCATCTCCAGTCCTGGCCTAAAACATACATGTAAGAAAATTGACACCTTTCACCCTTAAGAAGGTTTCTTGGCACTATTGACAATCATGCACCCATTATTTTTATTTATTTAATATGTAAATTCACAAAAATGCTTAGGATAAGCTATTCATTTTTTTAAAACCAATAAACCAAAAAAAATGAATAAATAAAAAAAGAATTGGTAACTAATAATATAGCTTTACAGTATCAGCATATATATATAATATCACCATTCCTGAAATAGAACTCACATAAGACTTTTGAATAGTGGTAACACAAATGGGTTTCTGGTGTCTTCCCTAGCAGTACAAAAGGGAGCACATTCATCATGTCTTATATAGGACAACTACAAAACTCACAGGAAATGCCGTTTTTTGGGTCTCGCCCACCAGACAGCTTTTAGCTGTCTTTGTGAAAGCCCCTTTACCAGCTATACAGTGAACCTACCGAGGGCTTAGAGCAGGCCCACTGCTTTCATTGGTTGGCCTTGTTGTCACTCTCATTTGCTTTCTTCTTAGTTAAGGCTTCCTTTCCTCTTCTTGTGTTTTCCATCCCTAGAGCACAGCTTCTTTACTATCCTTTGAGTGGCTTACTTGTATCCTTCCACTACTCACTTTTACAGAAGTACTTTTTTATTTTTCGTTTAGTACTCCATAAGAATGGATGGTTTTCTACATCACTTTGTGTGCTTCTCCCCTGCCAAATGCCCGCCCCAGTGCTCCATGCTTCTCTCTCCCTCGTGTGCTTCTATACCCTCCTTATACTCCGTTTTGTTTTTAACTTTGTATTCTGCTTTTTTCTGCCTCTCCTCACCAGGATTTTATTTTATTTTATTCAGCTATGCCCAGTTCCCTGTTGCTTCCCCACACCTGCTCCTTCATTGCTCTTCACCCCTCCTGGGCATTACAAAAATGTAAATTAAAAAAATTGATATATAGTTGCTGAGCAGACAGTGAACATTGCGACGGTGCTGGCCAGGGGGGGCCCTGCACTGCCCATGCCAAGTGCATGGGCAGGGCAGGGGCTCCCCTGGGGCCCCCTGCTCCAGTGCTCTGTTAGCCTTTTCATGACAGTGGTGAAACCGCCATGAAATCAATGACGGAGAACGTAGTCGTAATCCCCAGGGCAGCATTACTTGCAGCACTGCCCTAGCGGATTAGGACCGCCACGACTGCCATGTGGCGCTCGGACTGCCACATTTGACGGCAGTCTGTACGCCACCACAAGTCTGGCGGTCAGTTGACCGCCAGACTCATAATGACCCCTTTGTCTTTTTCAGCTTCCTAACAGTATTTAAATGTTATCCTGTTTTCTGTCTTCTGTTAGGAGCTTTAGCAAACTTCAGTGCAGATCTTTCAAAGAACTATGTCACCTGCCAGGAAGTCAAGAGGTTCTCTGGACGGCCCCTTGTTTCATTCTGAAAGTGCAGATAGAATTCCACCTGAATAAGTTAATAATTGGTCCTCTTTTGAAACTTGGTTCTGCCAAGTTACTCCTGAGTGCTGCCATTTTACTTGGAAAGACCAAGCTGCTTTAGATCACTCAATGGAAGCCATTAACACCAGGTGGAAAGTCTCCTATATTTGGTAAAGTTAAAATATTCGTGACATCATGTTGCGTTAAATATTTTCAGCTCATACACCAGGGCAAACACATCACTATGGCTTTTTGAAAGCAAGTGCCCATTGCTACCCATCTGTAGTGTGTCAACATAGGCTACCTACATCCCAAGCATCTGTAAGAATTACTGCTTAGATGCACCCTCCACAAAGGTTGCTGTACTCCTCCAGGAAGGTCTACGCTGCGGATTCTGCTGACACCTGGTTGGGGAGCAGGAGGACAGTAATGAAATTGTACCTTGAGGGTGATTCTTGGACTCTAACTTCATGCTCACCTTCCTAAACAACACTAATCATCCATCACCCAGTGCTTACTCTGTGTTTCCACCCTACTTCTGAGAAGAATGTAGGCAATGGGTTGGAACTGTTGGCACAGCGCTTGCCTAAGGGTCTTTGAAAATGTAGCAGGTGTGAACTTTTCTAAAACTTCTTTTGCTCCTCACTGTGACTGTAGTCCAGTCATAATTGCTCTCAAAGGAGAGAAGCAAGCATTAAGAATCATGGTGGTGGTCATTTTTCTAACACACGCCTCTCTCTTTCTGTCTCTAAACATTTGTCACTAACTGGCTTTAACTTTGAGTCTTTCTTTGCTGCCCCTGGGCCTTCAGTTGTATTTTGATTGCTGTGTTCATCGCTATGAAATTTACAGTAGTTCTTATGTGTACATTACTTATCACATTGTTTATTTGCAATCCCTGACTCTTGTAACGTTCCTCTTGAGCCAGTACTCTGCGCATTGGCTGCAGTGAGTTTCCTTTAAATATCCCAGAAAGTCATGGCCCTTCTCTGCGGCCTCGACTTGGTTGACGGCTAAGCTATCAGCAGCCACTTTGTAGGATGGAGTAGCCGACAGCAAACTTGAAATTTCTTAAACTTTCTTTTTACGTGTTCGGCTGTTTGTCGGTTGTCCTTCTCTACATAGTTTGGGGGTCCTAAAGCCTGGAGTTGAGGACACTAGAGCAATACCTCAGTGAGTGGAAAAACCACCCCCAGCACCTCAATTCTCCACTCTACTGGCCCCTGACTCCTTTCCCCCGAAGCATGCTAGGTGCATGATGTAGTTGCCTGGCTCTGAGGTGTTTAACGATTGACTAATGTGATGAGCTACTGAATTGGAGTACTGGATGAGAGGCTGTAGCCAGTTGTAAGGCCTTTTGTCTGCTGTTATTCAAGCAAATAGGTTCTGAAGATTTGTGCTGCCGTACTATGGTGTCCGTATAATGCAATATGCTGAAACACAATGTGGAGTATTGTTAAGACCTACAGATGAGGTGCCAGCAATCCCTCTCCCTTTGAGCTGAAAGCTGCGGGGGTCCTAGGAGATTATTGCTATAGCTAGTAGGGCATCACATTATCCATAACTGCCCACACATGTTCTCCCCAATCCCTTCCTCTGCCTAGCTCGCCAGTGAACACACGTACACATTTTCATTAGTACTAAAAAAGGCTTCCAAACTGCTAGCATTAGATTGCTGAGGCTGAGCGTTGTCCTGGGTTCATTTTAGAGCCTTGTGGGCACAGGTATTTTAACTTAGGCCTGCAGCCCGTGCCCTTTTACCTAGTTACATGCTTCATTTAATTTATTCATTTTTAATCATTTTAGCATAACTGGCTTTTTAGGAGGGATTTATTTTTCTAATCAACTGCCATTTTGCGAAAGTGTTGGTATTACTTTCCTCCACAACATTTCACCATGTACCTCTGCCCAAGGCTGCCGAAGGCTGTATTTGATAATCTATCTAATGTTATTGCCACAAGAATGCACAGACAACCTCAACACTTGGACACATTTCCACGTCAGGCCTGTTTCTTGAAATTCAACACATTTTGTTATAAACAAACCATACACAGGCCAAAGAAGGTTAGAGAGGTCATTCCAGCCAAATGAGACATCCTATGATGTGTGCCATTTCATTGCCACTTTGTTAATCTCAGCCCTGTCTCTACAACGAACCGAGGAGGCGGTGGGCAGACCCCTGTTTTCAGGTGTGAGGGCGAGTGTTCCTTCCATGGACTAGTATGGGCAGCGAGGGGCTGTCACTGCCATGCTCTCATGTAGAAGCTATAAAGTGTAGGTGGGAATCTTTAGGAACGTGTTTATTCCAGTATGCTGGGATTGTTGATCTGCTTTTCACTTATGGTAACAATTCTAACTGTGCTATGTTTCCTCTTCCTAATAATGGCAGCTCATATATTTTATCGTAGATTGCAGTCTTATCAGTAAATGCATTGAAAACTGTCCTGCATCTCGTTGACTGCCTGTGCTTGTGTGAGACTTGTTCCAATGTGATAAAAGGGCTGGATCTGCAAACCATCACTTCCCTGAGGAGTCAGAGTGTCATGCGTCAGGCTGCCACAAATCACCTTTACTTCTAGATTTGGGTGAGGTGCTGCTAGCTAGCCGAAAGCGTAAGGCTGACAGATACCAGACGGTGTGGGATCGACTCAGTCCCATACACGCGGTGGTGCTGCCGCCCAAAACCACCAGCCTTGCATACATGACAAGAATTCTACAACAACGTCACCAGGGACCAAACAACTTTCTGTGTTCTTCTTTCATTGTCCAACCTGCAGTGTGTTACCAAAACTGTGACTGATGAATCTTGAAGCTGGGAAGCTGCTGCCTTTGTTCTTGCAGAGCCCGATTGCAGTGGTCCTTAATGGAGACTGCTATGATCAGTGCAGACACGGTGCAGCACAGTGCTGTGGCTTTGTGAGTGAGGTGCAACAGTGAGACGCTAAAGGCCTGCCACAGTCACTGGTGGCACCTAAGAGCCCCAAACATGCTAGGCAGGCCAGTCTTGGCTGAAGCTGGGATCCAACTGCTTAGATGGGGATGAAAACTTAATAACGCAATCCCACACGGCTCGCAGATTCCAATCTCCTAGACTTCCCCTCCTCCTACTGTTCCCCCTTCTCTAATTCATTTTCATAATTTCCATTTATTTCTGTAGAGCTTATCACCGGCATTCGCCAGTTTTTAATTAATCGCTTCCATTTGAGCCAAGTAAGGCTACGCGGCACGCTGATGGAGTGATTTGGCCAGAACCACTGGGGAGCTCAAGTTGGGGGATGGACTTTTGAATACAGGTGTCATCTCTCATGTTTGCACAGGCGTTGCCCTATCCCCTAGTCCCTGTTTGCTAGCCCCACCAGCTTCTCACCCCTCCTCCCTGCCTTTTCCCGGATGGCTCAATCGCCTCCCACTCTCCATCCTTCCACACTGAGTTTTTCGTAATTGGGTTTGGATTGATGATGACCGGATGATGTCACCGCAGAGAAGCGTGCTCAGCCCTTGGAGCAGAGGGCAGGCTGTCCTGGCGGTGCAGGGCATTACCTCATTTCCTGTGACTAATGAGATCAAGAGTCCCTGAGACCCCTTCTTATTGAAGCCTGCCGCAAGCTCCCATCCTCTGGCACTGCTCTGCCTCTTCTGTCATCCAGCGATCCTGAAAGGGCTACACAAATATTGTGCTGTGCCTGGCAACTCCATACCCAGTCAGAACATGACAGCGCCTAGAGTCACATGTATCGCTCATCTGAAGTCCTGAGCAATAACCACTCCTGTGCCCGGCTTTATACAAAGTCTATTCAAGTATCATGCCTGGGACTTGCAGACTCTTTAAACGTGAACCAAAGGCCGGCACTCTTCTCTGGGAGAGTGGCGACCCTCCTCTCCCATGCTGCATAGCTCTGGTGCCAGTGCCCTTTGAAGAGTTTCACTAAATTCCTGATAAAAGCATTTACTTCTTATCAAAATATTATTGTGCAGATGCATCGAATTTGCCACTTTCTGTAGAAATGCACATTAGTTCAGATAATTTGGTTGGAATAAAAAAAAAATTAATGTGTTTTTTCCTTTATTTCCTGGTCCTCCCCTTGAACCTGAACTCTAAAACCAACCCTTACCTAATCTCAAAGCTTAATTTGTAAATAAAAAGGTGCCGGTGCCCAAAGCCCTCCTTCTAAACACGCGGCTGCTGCAATTAAATGTGTGAACACGGAATGCTGAGGCGGCGTAATCCTGAAGCCATCGTGGGCATCTTCAATCCATGTAAAACCACTCCCTGCCCCTTCAGCTCACTCTTGCAGCTTTCTACTTTCTCCCTTTGTGACGCTTTTTCGTTTTTCCCTTCCTCCGTCTTTCCCATGTGTGTCTTTTGCTCGCAGCAAACGCTTGAGGCAGAAGAGTAAGCCCCGGCCCTCAAAAATAAACGCTGGTGCTCAGCGCCAGAAACAACAAGCACAAATTAAGCGCTGCCTAATCCTTACTCTAATCTTAACTCAGACTCTCTATCTGGTCCAGAATCCATCCATAGCTCAGGCCTTGTGCCTAACTCTGTTCCTAGCCCTTACCTAAACCTAGCTTTCACCCTTAAGCCTGACCAACCTTTGCCCTAACCATCACTTTCACCGTTAACCCTGCTCCCATCACTCTCCCTAACTATAACGTTCACCCTTAACCCTCCTCCTATCTCTCTCCCTAACCATAACTTTCACCCTTAACCCTGCTCCCATCACTCTCCTTAACTATAACTTTCACCCTTAACCCTCCTCCTATCTCTCTCCCTAACCATAACTTTCACCCTTAACCCTGATCCCATCACTCTCCTTAACTATAACTTTCACCCTTAACCCTCCTCCTATCTCTCTCCCTAACCATAACTTTCACCCTTAACCCTGCTCCTGTCTCTCTCCCTACCTATAACTTTCACTCGTAACCCTGCTCCTCTCTCTCTCTCCCCAAATATAACTTTCACTCTTACCCCTGCTCCTGTCCCTCTTCCTAACTGTAACTTTTACCCTTAGCCTGGCCTACCCCTGCCCTAACCATAACTTTCACCCTTAATCCTGCTCCTGCCTCTTTCCCTAAACATAAATTTCACCCTTAACCCTGCTCCTGTCTTTCTCCCTAACAATAACTTTCACCCTTAACCCTGCTCCTGTCTCTCTCCTAACCCTAACTTTCACCCTTAACCCTGCTCCTGTCTCTCTCCCTAACTATAACTTTCACTCTTAATCCTGCTCCTATCTCTCTCCCTAACCATAACCTTCGCCCTTAACCCTGCTCCTCTCTCTCTCTCTCTCTCCCTAAATATAACTTTCACTCTTACCCCTGCTCCTGTTTCTCTTCCTAACTGTAACTTTTACCCTTACGCCTGGCCAAACTCTGCCCTAACCATGACTTTCACTGTTAACACTGCTCCTGCCTCTCTCCCTGACCATAACTTTCACCCTTAACCCTAGTCCTGTCTCTCCCTAACCATAACTTTGACCCTTAACCCTGCTCCTGTCTCTCACTCTAACCATAACTTTCACCCTTAACCCTGCTCCTGCCTCTCTCCCTAACCATAACTTTCACCCTTAACCCTGCTCCTGTCTCTCTCCCTAACCATAACTTTAACCCTTAACCCTTCTCCTGTCTCTCCCTAACCATAACGTTCACCCTTAATCCTGCTCCTATCTCTCCTCCTAACTATAACATGCACTCCTAACCCTGCTCCTGTCTCTCTCCCTAACCATAACATTCATCCTTAACCCTAGTCCTCTCTCTCTTCCCAACCATAACTTTCACCCTTAATCCTGCTCCTGTCCCTCTCCCTAAGTATAACTTTCACCCTTAATCATGCTTCTGTCTCTGTCCCTAACCATAACTTTACCTCTTAACCCTGCTCCTGTCTCTCTCCCTAACCATAACTTTCACCTTACCCCTGCTCATGTCTCCCTGTCTAACCATTACTTTCACCCTTAACCCTGCTCCCGCCTCTCTCCCTAACCATAACTTTGACCCTTAACCCTCTCCTGTCTCTGTCCCTAACCATAACTTTCACCCATAACACTGCTCCTGTCTCTCTCCCTAACCATAACTTTCACCCTCAACCCTGCCCCGTCTCTCTCCCTAACTATAACTTGCACCCTTAACCCTGCTCCTGTCTCTCGCCCTAACCATAACTTCCACCCTTAACCCTGCTCCCGTCTCTCCCCCTAACCATAACTTTGACCATTAACCCTCTCCTGTCTCTGTCCCTAACCATAACCTTCACCCTTAACACTGCTCCTGTCTCTCTCCCTAATTATAACTTTCACCCTTAAACCTGCTCCTGTCTCTCTTCCTAACCATAACTTGCACCCTTAACCCTACTCCTGTCTCTTGCCCTAACCAGAACGTTCACCCTTAACCCTGCTCCTGTCTCTCTTCCTAACCATAACTCTCACCCTTAATCCTGCTCCTATCTCTCCCCTAACTATAACTTTCACCCTTAGCCCTGCTCTTATCTCTGTCCCTAACCATAACTTTCACCCGTAACCCTGCTCCCCTCTCTCTCCCTAACCATTCCTTTCACCCTTAACCCTGCTACTGTCTCTCTCCCTAACTATAACTTTCACTCTTAACACTGCTCCTCTCTCTCTCTCTCCCTAATTATAACTTTCACTCTTAACCCTGCTCCTGTCTCTCTCCCTAACCCTAACTTTCACCCTTAACCCTGGTCCTGTCTCTCTCCCTAACCATAACTTTCACCCTTAACCCTGGTCTTGTCTCTCTCCCTAACATTAACTTTCACCCTTAATCCTGCTCCTGTCTCTCGCCCTAACTATAACTTTCACCCTTAACCCTGCTCCTTTCTTTCTCCCTAAGCATACCTTGCACCATTAACCCTGCTCCTGTGTCTGTCCCTAACCATAATGTTCACCCTGAACCCTGCTCCTTTCTCTCTCACTAACCATAACTTTCACCCTAAACCCTGCTCCTGTCCCTCTCCCTAACCATAACTTTCACCCTTAATCCTACTCCTGTCTCTCTCCCTAACCATAACCTTCACCCTTAACCCTTAACCCTGGTCCTATCTTTCTCCCTAACCATACCTTGCACCCTTAACCCTGCTCCTGTCTCTCTCCCTAATCATAATTTTCACCCTTAACCCTGCCCCTCTCCCTAACCATAACTTTCACCCTTAATCCTGCTACTGTCTCTCTCCCTAACTATAACTTTCACTCTTAACACTGCTCCTCTCTCTCTCTCTCCCTAATTATAACTTTCACTCTTAACCCTGTCTCTCTCCCTAACCATAACTTCCACCCTTAACCCTCCTCCTGTCTTTCTCCCTAACCGTACCTTGCACCCTTAACCCTGCTACTGTCTCTGTCCCTAACCATAACTTTCACCCTAAACTCTGCTCCTGTCTCTCTCCTTAACCATAACTTTCACCCTTAACCCTGCTTCTGTCTCTCGCCATAACCATAATTGTCCCCTTAATCCTACTCCTGTCTCTCTCCCTAACTATAACTGTCACCCTTAATCCTGCTCCTGTCTCTCCCTAACCATAACTTTCACCCTTAACCCTGCTCCTGTCTCTCTCCCTAACTATAACTTTCATCCTTAACCCAGACCTTATGGGTAACCTTGCTCCTGTCCCTCATAATAAGCCCAACTTTCACTCCTAACCCAGTCCTATCACTCACCCTAACTTTCACCCTTACCTCTGGCCTATCACTCACCCTAACCCTAACTGTCACCCTCAATAAGGAATTGCCGCCGTTGCTCATTTAACTCTAGCTTTCACCCTGAAACCAAACCTTATGCCCAACCATACTCCTGTCAGTAACTCGAACCATCAATTTCACCCTTAACCAAGAACTATTGCTCACCTTAACCCTTACTTTCACCCTTAATCAAGGCCTTATACCTAACCATGCTCTTATCTCTCCCCCTAACCCTAACTTTGACCCTTAACTAAGACCTATTGCTCACCCTAACCTTAACTTTCCCCCTTGAACCAAAGCGTTTGCTGACCTTACTCCAATCCCCCACCCTAGCCTTCACCCAGTCACTATGCCTAATCCTACTCCTAGCTTTCCACCCAACCCTAATTGTCACCCTTAACCCAGATCTTATGCCTAACTCTGCCTCTGTTTCTCTCTTAATCCAAACCATACGCCTACCCCTCCTACTATTCCTCAGCCTAACCCCAACATTGAATGATAACCTAACCTATAGATCCCACTAACCTTACCTTTCACTCAAACTCTAACCCTAATTTTCACCCTGCTATCCACTCACCCTAACATTAACTTTATTTTTTTCTAAAATTTGTATCTTCTCTTTATCAAACAAAACATCAGCTTATAAGCAATTGTATATATTCACATCGAACAGCTCAATATTTTGCCAAGCAACAGTCTTATGACTGCTTTGTGTAGTTAGTTCATATATAAATTAGGGAGAACATTCTGAAAATAGTTCCACCACAGACCCCAGCTCGTTTGTTTTTTAATTACTGCAACCTCTTGCCTGGCACTCTGTTTTTTTCTTCGGTTTCACTAACGAGCAGTGTGTCTTTTGACCACATTCACACTAACTCTAAAACTCATCAGGTCTATTGTTGACCCTAACCCTGCCATTCACTCAAACGTTAACCCTAATTCTCACCCTATTGCAAACCCTTGTACTTAACCTTTTACAAACTTTTTTGATTTCTCACTGATTGTTTTCTCACTAATTATCTTTCAAATTGTGAGTTACAACTACATATATCTCCAACAAAGTCATTCAAATTAGTCACTGGTTAACTTTGGCACTGCTTTGTGGTGTGACCCAGGTACCTTGTAAACCTCTTAAATGCCAATGGTGTGCCAAGCCAGTCGACTGTTTGCAAGGCTGAACACTCTGTTCGAGATCATACTCGTGGTCGTCCTAATGGGAAAGCTCATGCAAGGGTCTCTTACGGGTGGCAAAACAACAAATCGTACAGCGTTTTTACCAAGTAGCAGGGTAATTTGTCTGCCTGAGCAGTTCTATTTAGTGTCATCACAGATCGCTGATTCCCCTAAATGCTCCAGATGTTTTGGTGTTGACCAGCCTCTCTGTTCAATGAGTTGAACAGGCTCCAGGCAGAATGCTGAATATGGATTCAGGTACCAGCTTGATGTCGGATTATCAGGGAGTCAACACCTACTGCATCCCCAAGCAGGGTACATGTTCCTGGTTTCTCCCAAGAGCAGTGTTTGTCCCAAAGCCCTTGCTTTTCATCAGGGTTCAGAAAAGAGTACCAAGCATGAGCTCGCTGGTTGAGCTAAGGACTCAGTACCACTTTCAGAATTGAAAGTGTATATAGTCCATTCTGCGTCCAGAATGGGTTACATTAAAAAGCAAGATAACCAAAAACGAGGATGACTTGTCCAGAACGGGGCAGGAGTTGTCCCTTACGTCACTGATTTATTTGCCGTTGTTTTGGGGAGCAAATCTCTGATACAGTACCAGATATCTCAACTACTAAAGTAATCAAACCTGTAGGCTCCATGGTGTGGAGTCAAGATTACAGCTCCTTTTTAGGTCTGGTTTCACAGCATGGCTGCCTCCAAAACATATTGTTTCTAATTCTTTAAAATATACTAAAATATACATAAAGTGTGGTTTGACTTAACCCAGAGAAGTATTACTCTCACTTCATGCAATTGGCCATTTAGTGTACATTTTCACCTTCCAAGAAGTGCTTCTATTGCAATGCATGAGAGACTGTTATACATCTGAAAAGAACATTTAATCATCATACTGTTTGTCACACTCAACATTTTATCTCCTATATACAGTATTGTTATACCTGACATCCTTGGCGTGGTTTTCCCATAAACGTTTTACCTTCTTCCCTCTTGTTTTGCTGAAATTCATTTTTGTTTGCTTTAGGAGTCTATGCACTTCACCACTACTAACCAGTGCTAAAGTGCTCTCCTGCCTAAACATGGGAACATTGTTTACACTCATTTGGCACATTTATTATTGTGCCACCCACTTAAGTAGCCTTGTTAAACATGTCTTATTCCATTGCAAATTGCAGCCTGGTGCTGTTTTAAACTGCCATTTTGACCTGGCAAGATAAACCCTTTGCCAGGCCTAAAGCTTCCTTTTTAATACATATATGTCACTCCAAGGCAGGCCATAACAGCCCATAGCACAGGGTGCATTGTATTTAAAAAGTAAGACATAAACGTTTAAGTTTTACATCTCCTGGTAGTGAAAAACTGTTAAGTTAATTTTGTTTTTCATTACTGCAAGGCCTAACCCTCCCATAGGATAACAATCTGTTACCTTATTCCATCCTATAAGTTCTAACATTTGCTTGGGAACAGTTAGAAATGTCATGTTTGCTCTCTAGAGGATTGTAATTTAAATCTACTTTAATTGTAAAGTTGAATTTTAGGTCACAATTCTGAAAAGGCCACTTTTAGAAAGTTCACATTCTCTTGTCCTAACCATTTGGTATCTGCAACCTGTTCCTGGGTCACATGACTAGGTGTAGCCGGCAGTTGGCCTTTGTGTCACAAAGGGGGACTGGGTTTTGGCAGCATAAACCATCCTGACAAGATAGGTGGGGCTATCACCTACTACACTTGCACTTCAATAAGGGCTGCCTCCTACACTCATAAAGAATTTCACACTAGTCTGTTGTCACCCTAGACCCCTCGGAGCCAGGGCAGAGGAAGAAATGAAATTCCAGGACCAGATGTGGGAGAAGCCTAGAAATTTCTCCCACTTCAAAGCTGGCATCATGTATAACATTGTACCCTCAACCAACTCTTTAGTACACTCCTAGACCTGTGAATAATACAGAAGCGCTGCCCAGCTGACAGATTACTGCCCATGTTGTGATTTATCTCCTTGAGCACTTGAAAGCCACATGAAATGTTTAAAATTCAGCTGTGTATTATTTTAAGAATTCTGAGGGCTTATCTCCTTGTGTGAGAAGGTAGCCTCTTTCTAGCCTTGTTACCCCCACTTTTGGCCTGTTTGTGAGTGTATGTCAGGGTGTTTGTCACTGTTTTCACTGTCTCACTGGGATCCTGATAGCCAGGCCTCAGTGCTCATAGTGAAAACACCATGTTTTCAGTATGGTTGTTATGTGTCACTGGGATCCTGCTGGTCAGGACCCCAGTGCTCATAGGTTTGTGGCCTATATGTATGTGTCACTGGGACCCTGTCACACAGGGCCCCAGTGCTCATAGGTGTGCATGTGTATGTTCCCTGTGTGGTGCCTAACTGTCTCACTGAGGCTCTGCTAACCAGAACCTCAGTGGTTATGCTCTCTCATTTCTTTCCAAATTGTCACTGACAGGCTAGTGACCATTTTTACCAATTTACATTGGCTTACTGGAACACCCTTATAATTCCCTAGTATATGGTACTGAGGTACCCAGGGTATTGGGGTTCCAGGAGATCCCTATGGGCTGCAGCATTTCTTTTGCCACCCATAGGGAGCTCTGACAATTCTTACACAGGCCTGCCACTGCAGCCTGAGTGAAATAACGTCCACGTTATTTCACAGCCATTTTACACTGCACTTAAGTAACTTATAAGTCACCTATATGTCTAACCTTTACCTGGTAAAGGTTAGGTGCAAAGTTACTTAGTGTGAGGGCACCCTGGCACTAGCCAAGGTGCCCCCACATTGTTCAGAGCCAATTCACTGAACTTTGTGAGTGCGGGGACACCATTACACGCGTGCACTACATATAGGTCACTACCTATATGTAGCTTCACCATGGTAACTCCGAATATGGCCATGTAACATGTCTATGATCATGGAATTGCCCCCTCTATGCCATCCTGGCATTGTTGGTACAATTCCATGATCCCAGTGGTCTGTAGCACAGACCCTGGTACTGCCAGACTGCCCTTCCTGGGGTTTCTCTGCAGCTGCTGCTGCTGCCAACCCCTCAGACAGGCAGCTGCCCTCCTGGGGTCCAGCCAGGCCTGGCCCAGGATGGCAGAACAAAGAACTTCCTCTGAGAGAGGGTGTGACACCCTCTCCCTTTGGAAAATGGTGTGAAGGCAGGGGAGGAGTAGCCTCCCCCAGCCTCTGGAAATGCTTTGTTGGGCACAGGTGTGCCCAATTCTGCATAAGCCAGTCTACACCGGTTCAGGGACCCCTTAGCCCCTGCTCTGGCGCGAAACTGGACAAAGGAAAGGGGAGTGACCACTCCCCCGACCTGCACCTCCCCTGGGAGGTGTCCAGAGCTCCTCCAGTGTGCTCCAGACCTCTGCCATCTTGGAAACAGAGGTGCTGCTGGCACACTGGACTGCTCTGAGTGGCCAGTGCCACCAGGTGACGTCAGAGACTCCTTGTGATAGGCTCCTTCAGGTGTTAGTAGCCTTTCCTCTCTCCTAGGTAGCCAAACCCTCTTTTCTGGCTATTTAGGGTCTCTGTCTCTGGGGAAACTTTAGATAACGAATGCATGAGCTCAGCCGAGTTCCTCTGCATCTCCCTCTTCACCTTCTGATAAGGAATCGACCGCTGACCGCGCTGGAAGCCTGCAAACCTGCAACATAGTAGCAAAGACGACTACTGCAACTCTGTAACGCTGATCCTGCCGCCTTCTCGACTGTTTTCCTGCTTGTGCATGCTGTGGGGGTAGTCTGCCTCCTCTCTGCACCAGAAGCTCCGAAGAAATCTCCCGTGGGTCGACGGAATCTTCCCCCTGCAACCGCAGGCACCAAAAAGCTGCATTTCCGGTCCCTTGGGTCTCCTCTCAGCACGACGAGCGAGGTCCCTCGAATCCAGCGACACTGTCCAAGTGACCGCCACAGTCCAGTGACTCTTCAGCCCAAGTTTGGTGGAGGTAAGTCCTTGCCTCACCTCGCTGGGCTGCATTGCTGGGAACCGCGACTTTGCAAGCTACTCCGGCCCCTGTGCACTTCCGGCGGAAATCCTTCGTGCACAGCCAAGCCTGGGTCCACGGCACTCTAACCTGCATTGCACGACTTTCTAAGTTGGTCTCCGGCGACGTGGGACTCCTTTGTGCAACTTCGGCGAGCACCGTTTCACGCATCCTCGTAGTGCCTGTTTCTGGCACTTCTCCGGGTGCTACCTGCTTCAGTGAGGGCTCTTTGTCTTGCTCGACGTCCCCTCTCTCTGCAGGTCCAATTTGCGACCTCCTGGTCCCTCCTGGGCCCCAGCAGCGTCCAAAAACGCCAAACGCACGATTTGCGTGTAGCAAGGCTTGTTGGCGTCCTTCCGGCGGGAAAACACTTCTGCACGACTCTCCAAGGCGTGGTGGATCCATCCTCCAAAGGGGAAGTCTCTAGCCCTTGTCGTTCCTGCAGTATTCACAGTTCTTCAGCCTAGTAAGAGCTTCTTTGCACCAACCGCTGGCATTTCTTGGGCATCTGCCCATCTCCGAGCTGCTTGTAACTTTTGGACTTGGTCCCCTTGTTCCACAGGTACCCTCAGTCAGGAATCCATCGTTGTTGCATTGCTGATTTGTGTTTTCCTTGCATTTTCCCTCTAACACGACTATTTTGTCCTTAGGGGAACTTTGGTGCACTTTGCACTCACTTTTCAGGGTCTTGGGGAGGGTTATTTTTCTAACTCTCACTATTTTCTGATAGTCCCAGCGACCCTCTACAAGGTCACATAGGTTTGGGGTCCATTCGTGGTTCACATTCCACTTTTGGAGTATATGGTTTGTGTTGCCCCTATCCCTATGTTTCCCCATTGCATCCTATTGTAACTATACATTGTTTGCACTGTTTTCTAAGACTATACTGCATATTTTTGCTATTGTGTATATATATCTTGTGTATATTTCCTATCCTCTCACTGAGGGTACACTCTAAGATACTTTGGCATATTGTCATAAAAATAAAGTATCTTTATTTTTAGTATAACTGTGTATTGTGTTTTCTTATGATATTGTGCATATGACACTAGGTGGTACTGTAGTAGCTTCACACGTCTCCTAGTTCAGCCTGAGCTGCTTTGCTAAGCTACCATTATCTATCAGCCTAAGCTGCTAGACACCCTATACACTAATAAGGGATAACTGGGCCTGGTGCAAGGTGCAAGTACCCCTTGGTACTCACTACAAGCCAGTCCAGCCTCCTACATTGGTTGTGCAGTGGTGGGATAAGTGCTTGAGACTACTTACCACTCTTGTCATTGTACTTTTCATAAGAGAAAAATATACAAAACAAGGTCAGTGTATATACACATAGCCAAAAAGTTTTGCATTTCCTCTTTTCACTCTTTTCTAAGTGCTGAAAAGTACTACTAAACTTTCAAAAAGTTCTTAAAAGTTTAAAAAGTTTTTTTCTGTCTTTCCAAAAAGTTCTGAAAACTTTTTTCTCTTTGTCTATCACTTTAACTCTCTCTAAAAATGTCTGGCACAGGCCAAAATGTTGAACTGTCCAAACTTGCATATGATCACCTTAGCTGGAAAGGAGCAAGGAGTCTCTGCATAGAGAGAGGTTTGAGTGTAGGGAAGAATCCTTCCTTAGAACTGTTAATTAATATGCTTAGAGTACAGGATAAGGCCATAAGTGCCCAATCTGTAGAAAAAGTAGCTAATGGTTCTCAATCTGATCCAGGGACTCCCCCAGGAAAAGGTTCAGGAAAGAAACTTCTCAGCCTGCCCATTACTAGACAGTCTAGCATAGTTGGTACAGAGGTTGAATCACACCATACTGATGATGTGATCTCACATTATGCTGGTAGCCAAGCTGTTAGGGTGCCCTCTGTAAGGGACAGGTCTCCTTCTGTTCATTCCCATCATACCTCTGTATCTAGAAATGTCCCTCCCACCCACCCTGATGACAGATTGTTAGAAAGGGAGCTCAATAGATTGAGAGTGGAACAAACCAGACTGAAGCTCAAGAAGCAACAGCTGGATTTGGATAGACAGTCTTTAGAAATAGAGAGGGAAAGACAGAAGTTGGGTTTAGATACCCATGGTGGCAGCAGCAGTATTCCCCATAGTCATCCTGCAAAAGAGCATGATTCCAGGAATCTGCACAAGATAGTTCCCCCTTATAAGGAGGGGGATGACATTAACAAGTGGTTTGCTGCACTTGAGAGGGCCTGTGCTGTACAGGATGTCCCTCAAAGGCAGTGGGCTGCTATCCTATGGCTATCATTTAGTGGAAAAGGTAGGGATAGGCTCCTTACTGTGAAAGAAAATGATGCCAATAATTTTACAGTTCTTAAGAATGCACTCCTGGATGGTTATGGCTTAACCACTGAACAGTACAGGATAAAGTTCAGAGAGACCAAAAAGGAGTCTTCACAAGACTGGGTTGATTTCATTGACCATTCAGTGAAGGCCTTGGAGGGGTGGTTACATGGCAGTAAAGTTACTGATTATGAAAGCCTGTATAACACAATCCTGAGAGAGCATATACTTAATAATTGTGTGTCTGATTTGTTGCACCAGTACCTGGTAGACTCTGATCTGACCTCTCCCCAAGAATTGGGAAAGAAGGCAGACAAATGGGTCAGAACAAGGGTGAACAGAAAAGTTCATACAGGGGGTGACAAAGATGGCAATAAGAAGAAAGATGGTGAAAAATCTCAAGATAAGCATGGGGATAAGGGTAAAACCAAAGATCCCACTTCAAATCTTAAACACTCTTCAGAGGGTGGGGATAAAACAAATTCTTCCTCTTCTTCCCAACCTGCACACATTAAAAAGCCTTGGTGCTTTGTGTGTAAAAACAGAGGCCATAGGCCAGGGGATAAGTCCTGTCCAGGTAAACCCCCTGAGCCTACCACCACTAATACATCAAGCTCTAGTGCCCCTAGCAGTAGTGGTACTAGTGGTGGGACTGCTGGCAACAGTCAAGCAAAGGGTGTAGTTGGGTTCACTTATGGGTCCATAGTGGAAACTGATGTAATCAGTCCCAAGACAGTTTCTGTCACACCTAGTGGCATTGGCCTTGCCACACTGGCTGCTTGTCCCCTTACAATGGATAAGTACAGGCAGACAGTTTCAATAAATGGTGTTGAGGCCTTGGCCTACAGGGACACAGGTGCCAGTTTCACTTTGGTGACTGAAAACCTAGTGCCTCCTGAACAACACATCATTGGACAACAGTATAAGATTATTGATGTCCATAACTCCACTAAGTTTCTTCCCTTAGCTATAATTCAGTTTAGTTGGGGTGGAGTTACTGGCCCTAAGCAGGTGGTGGTATCACCTAGCTTACCTGTAGACTGTCTCTTAGGTAATGACCTAGAGGCCTCAGGTTGGGCTGATGTAGAGTTTTATGCCCATGCAGCCATGCTGGGCATCCCTGAGGAATTGTTCCCTCTCATTTCAAGTGAAATGAAAAAGCAAAGGAGAGAAGGCCTGAAAACTCAGGATCCCTCTCCATCAACAGGTAAAAAGGGTATCACAGTATCCCCTAACCACCCTACCATTCAGGATACTATTCCTGTGGTGGGAGAAACCTCTCCTGGGGTGGCACCTGTTCTAAGGGAATCATCAGCTGGCAAAGCTGGACTCCCTGAGGTGGAAGTACCTCTCTGTGGGATAACTAACATTGGTGAGAAAAACAGCACCATTTTAGTTAACATGGAGCATCCCTCCAACCCTTCCAGAGAAACTTTAGTGCAGAAACCCTGCACTACCTCACAACACTTAGGACAGCATCCCTGCCCTAGTGTGGAGCTCATAGGACAGCATCCCTGCCCTGCTCCAACTCAAGAGAAACAGCATCACTGTTCTCTCTTCCAGCCAGATGGATAAAGTTTTTGCCCAGCTATGGCTTTTCTGAGACAGCATCCCTGTCTGGCATTTCCATCACTACAAATAGGTTCAGTGGACAATTCCCACTGCTCTAAACTAAAACTTACTGATAGAAACTCTGAAAATACATCTTCACATTGTTGCTTAGCTAAAAAACTTCAAACAGGGTGGTTTACATCCCCACAGGGAAGTAACCATATAGTGGATGATAAAGGGAGTAACCAGTCTATTGCAGAGCTACTCTCTACTTATCACCACTTAGACAATAAAGTCTCAACTGGCCAAGGTTAGCCTTATTGTCCTTCGTTTGGGGGGGGGTTGTGTGAGAAGGTAGCCTCTTTCTAGCCTTGTTACCCCCACTTTTGGCCTGTTTGTGAGTGTATGTCAGGGTGTTTGTCACTGTTTTCACTGTCTCACTGGGATCCTGATAGCCAGGCCTCAGTGCTCATAGTGAAAACACCATGTTTTCAGTATGGTTGTTATGTGTCACTGGGATCCTGCTGGTCAGGACCCCAGTGCTCATAGGTTTGTGGCCTATATGTATGTGTCACTGGGACCCTGTCACACAGGGCCCCAGTGCTCATAGGTGTGCATGTGTATGTTCCCTGTGTGGTGCCTAACTGTCTCACTGAGGCTCTGCTAACCAGAACCTCAGTGGTTATGCTCTCTCATTTCTTTCCAAATTGTCACTGACAGGCTAGTGACCATTTTTACCAATTTACATTGGCTTACTGGAACACCCTTATAATTCCCTAGTATATGGTACTGAGGTACCCAGGGTATTGGGGTTCCAGGAGATCCCTATGGGCTGCAGCATTTCTTTTGCCACCCATAGGGAGCTCTGACAATTCTTACACAGGCCTGCCACTGCAGCCTGAGTGAAATAACGTCCACGTTATTTCACAGCCATTTTACACTGCACTTAAGTAACTTATAAGTCACCTATATGTCTAACCTTTACCTGGTAAAGGTTAGGTGCAAAGTTACTTAGTGTGAGGGCACCCTGGCACTAGCCAAGGTGCCCCCACATTGTTCAGAGCCAATTCACTGAACTTTGTGAGTGCGGGGACACCATTACACGCGTGCACTACATATAGGTCACTACCTATATGTAGCTTCACCATGGTAACTCCGAATATGGCCATGTAACATGTCTATGATCATGGAATTGCCCCCTCTATGCCATCCTGGCATTGTTGGTACAATTCCATGATCCCAGTGGTCTGTAGCACAGACCCTGGTACTGCCAGACTGCCCTTCCTGGGGTTTCTCTGCAGCTGCTGCTGCTGCCAACCCCTCAGACAGGCAGCTGCCCTCCTGGGGTCCAGCCAGGCCTGGCCCAGGATGGCAGAACAAAGAACTTCCTCTGAGAGAGGGTGTGACACCCTCTCCCTTTGGAAAATGGTGTGAAGGCAGGGGAGGAGTAGCCTCCCCCAGCCTCTGGAAATGCTTTGTTGGGCACAGGTGTGCCCAATTCTGCATAAGCCAGTCTACACCGGTTCAGGGACCCCTTAGCCCCTGCTCTGGCGCGAAACTGGACAAAGGAAAGGGGAGTGACCACTCCCCCGACCTGCACCTCCCCTGGGAGGTGTCCAGAGCTCCTCCAGTGTGCTCCAGACCTCTGCCATCTTGGAAACAGAGGTGCTGCTGGCACACTGGACTGCTCTGAGTGGCCAGTGCCACCAGGTGACGTCAGAGACTCCTTGTGATAGGCTCCTTCAGGTGTTAGTAGCCTTTCCTCTCTCCTAGGTAGCCAAACCCTCTTTTCTGGCTATTTAGGGTCTCTGTCTCTGGGGAAACTTTAGATAACGAATGCATGAGCTCAGCCGAGTTCCTCTGCATCTCCCTCTTCACCTTCTGATAAGGAATCGACCGCTGACCGCGCTGGAAGCCTGCAAACCTGCAACATAGTAGCAAAGACGACTACTGCAACTCTGTAACGCTGATCCTGCCGCCTTCTCGACTGTTTTCCTGCTTGTGCATGCTGTGGGGGTAGTCTGCCTCCTCTCTGCACCAGAAGCTCCGAAGAAATCTCCCGTGGGTCGACGGAATCTTCCCCCTGCAACCGCAGGCACCAAAAAGCTGCATTTCCGGTCCCTTGGGTCTCCTCTCAGCACGACGAGCGAGGTCCCTCGAATCCAGCGACACTGTCCAAGTGACCGCCACAGTCCAGTGACTCTTCAGCCCAAGTTTGGTGGAGGTAAGTCCTTGCCTCACCTCGCTGGGCTGCATTGCTGGGAACCGCGACTTTGCAAGCTACTCCGGCCCCTGTGCACTTCCGGCGGAAATCCTTCGTGCACAGCCAAGCCTGGGTCCACGGCACTCTAACCTGCATTGCACGACTTTCTAAGTTGGTCTCCGGCGACGTGGGACTCCTTTGTGCAACTTCGGCGAGCACCGTTTCACGCATCCTCGTAGTGCCTGTTTCTGGCACTTCTCCGGGTGCTACCTGCTTCAGTGAGGGCTCTTTGTCTTGCTCGACGTCCCCTCTCTCTGCAGGTCCAATTTGCGACCTCCTGGTCCCTCCTGGGCCCCAGCAGCGTCCAAAAACGCCAAACGCACGATTTGCGTGTAGCAAGGCTTGTTGGCGTCCTTCCGGCGGGAAAACACTTCTGCACGACTCTCCAAGGCGTGGTGGATCCATCCTCCAAAGGGGAAGTCTCTAGCCCTTGTCGTTCCTGCAGTATTCACAGTTCTTCAGCCTAGTAAGAGCTTCTTTGCACCAACCGCTGGCATTTCTTGGGCATCTGCCCATCTCCGAGCTGCTTGTAACTTTTGGACTTGGTCCCCTTGTTCCACAGGTACCCTCAGTCAGGAATCCATCGTTGTTGCATTGCTGATTTGTGTTTTCCTTGCATTTTCCCTCTAACACGACTATTTTGTCCTTAGGGGAACTTTGGTGCACTTTGCACTCACTTTTCAGGGTCTTGGGGAGGGTTATTTTTCTAACTCTCACTATTTTCTGATAGTCCCAGCGACCCTCTACAAGGTCACATAGGTTTGGGGTCCATTCGTGGTTCACATTCCACTTTTGGAGTATATGGTTTGTGTTGCCCCTATCCCTATGTTTCCCCATTGCATCCTATTGTAACTATACATTGTTTGCACTGTTTTCTAAGACTATACTGCATATTTTTGCTATTGTGTATATATATCTTGTGTATATTTCCTATCCTCTCACTGAGGGTACACTCTAAGATACTTTGGCATATTGTCATAAAAATAAAGTATCTTTATTTTTAGTATAACTGTGTATTGTGTTTTCTTATGATATTGTGCATATGACACTAGGTGGTACTGTAGTAGCTTCACACGTCTCCTAGTTCAGCCTGAGCTGCTTTGCTAAGCTACCATTATCTATCAGCCTAAGCTGCTAGACACCCTATACACTAATAAGGGATAACTGGGCCTGGTGCAAGGTGCAAGTACCCCTTGGTACTCACTACAAGCCAGTCCAGCCTCCTACACCTTGTCATTTACCTGTCCACCTATGGGGATTCTTGTCATAGGGACTCCTGTGGAAGACTTGCTTTTCTATCTCTTCCTCTACTTGTCTCTGCTGTAAAGTGTTTGGATCACACTCTGGCAGCAAATGATTGTTCTGGACACATATAGACAACTGTGTCCTATTTACTCCTAATAGGTCTTTTAAGAAGCCTTGGGCCTGTTTGGATGGCTCAAAAAGTCTTCTGACATTGTTTCAGTAGGCAATACAAGACCCAGAACTATCAAGGAGCTCAATTTTCCAAACCTTATCTATTAAGATACATAGAGCCAAGAAGTTCCACAGGGCGCTTAGACCCCTAACCTGCAGAGGAACAGCATTTCTCACTCAGAAGGAGTATTTTGCATCTATGAAGCATTCTCAGTCTTCACTCTGTTCAGGCTCTGCACCAAGGCAAGGGCATTTCTTACAAATCCACGAAAACAGCTCCTTGAAGGATGTCCTTACATACAACACTGCAGGGCCAACTCATCCCTTGCAGATCTGAAGACTCGTCCCTTGCAGATCTGAAGACTCGTCCCTTGCAGATCTGAAGACTCGTCCCTTGCAGATCTGAAGACTCATCCCTTGCAGATTTGAAGACTCATCCTTTGCATATTTGTAGAGTCATGCATTGCAGATTAGAAAACTCATTCCCTGCAGAAGACCGCCCCTTGCAGATTTGAAGACGTATCCCTTGCAGATTTGTAGACTCATCCCTTGCAGATTTGAAGACTCATCCCTTGCAGATTTCAAGACCCCATTCAGAAGCCCTAACAAATGCAGCCAAAATGATCTTGGTGGGAGAAAATCTATCTACATTGTTAGCGCTGGTGACAGCAGCTGTTAGAAAGAGTTCAGGCCGCTCTTCAATCTTAATAAGGGTGCGAAAACTAAAGCAAACTAGAGAGAGAATGAAGTGCTATGACTTTTCTGCAGCTGGGCTATGACAAAGACTTTCATGGTCAGGTTGAACTTCGGCTCCTAGGACAGGCTGGACAGTGAACTCAGACGACCAGGGACACTATAAATTTGGGACAGGAACATATAGACCAGTGGCAAAACCTGGACTCCAAATGTCATTGAAACTTCAGAGAGGCAGTTTTCACTGTGGCCTCTATTCACAACAGTGCCTGGCACATGCTTCCACTGTATGTCAAGATGTGCAGAGCAGTGCCACAGATCTCTTGTTCGCTGACAAATGTATTTTCCAGCCAACTACAGATACTTTTTACAGCAGAGCACTAAGCAGTAGTCAGAGTAGATCAGCTGTATGTGGCATGTGCCCCCGGCAAATGCTTCAGTTGGTTCTATCAGTCTATTGCGGTCTACAAAGTCATTTCATCTAGGGTTGTAGCTCCAGGAGGGGTGTTCGGGGTCCTTCATCCCTCTAAAAAGAGATTCTGGAGTGGGTGGCTGGGTCCAGGGACCTCTAGTCAGGCTAGCAATGTCTGTGGTCAGGTTTTTCTCTGGGTTTAGCATCCCTAATAGCACAGACGCGCGCCTCAATGAAACTGCAGAGCTTGTATACACCCTCCCCTCCTCTTCCCTCTTACAGAGCAGGTCAGGGAGAAGCCAAGGACTGGATGGCTCTTATGTGATGCAGAGAAGCCCTTTAAAGTTAACATTCTTTTTATCCATTCTGCTCTCAAGAAATGCACAGTTTAGTTGGTGCTTCAAGGTCTTCAGAAAATGATAAAAGACTGATGTGATGGATCCGAGGAGAGTGGGGTAACTAACAGTTGTCAACTTCAAGCGCTTCTTTTTCCAGCTGTAGGTTGAGTACAAGACAAAAGCGTGCCCCCCTTCTATATTTATGTTTTAAAGTGTAGAAGTAAGTAATGCATACATCTTCCCAGTGACATCTCCCAATTACACACCTTCCCTTCATGCTATATCTTGGTTTCAAACACACACCACGTACATAATTTAGTCCTATGCACTGCACTAAAAGCTTCAGTTCTACCACTGATATGAAAGGATGCTGTCTATAGTGCTCTGCAGCCCTCCTGAGGTGAGTTCTACACTATTTTAAATACTTCGTACAAAATAGCTGCAACTTTGAGGTCACACACATACAAACTCTTACTGACACAAGCGCGTTAGCCCACAAAGCTATCCCACTGCCTTTTAGTGGTGATAGTGGTCGGTAGGGAAATCTGTTTCCATGATTCCCAAAAGATTTGGAAGCCACAGTCATAGTTCCTGCTTGATGACTGTTCTTTTTCAGCTCTCTGACCCTGTGAATTATTCTTGCATGGAGGCCGAACACTCTGTCTTGAGAAGATGCCAGAATACAACCCCCTCGTTTGAAGCTCTTCACGGGAGATCCTTTTTCCTGAGGAATTAGCACCTGATTTAGATTTTGGCAGACGGGTTACTCCTTCACAATGGGGATGGCTAGCCCGTCCATCAAATTCTGTATCCCATAGGATACCATGGGATTTATGTTTCGTCGAACAGGATATCATCACCGTTGTGACAGAGTAACCCGTCCATTGGGCTAAAAATCAGGCCCCAAATCTTTACTTACTTTCATCTAGAGGGATCTGTCTTTTTTTTTTGTTTAGTCAGACGTACACTGCGGCAGCTCACGAGGTATTGCGTGGAGGCCTGCTTTCCGGAGGAGCCCTCTGTACATCTAGTCATTCCCTTTTTTCCTTACAAGCCCTGGCATATGCTTTAATGCTCTACTGGGCCTCAGAGATGTGGGCATGTTGTGTATCCACAGGAGAGGAAGTGGTCCCAGGGAGATTCATCCCTCCTCACTGTGACCTGTTTGGTCTTCAGCAGGTGGGATGTAGTCTGCTTCTTGATTGCAGATGAAGAGCACACGGGCAGGTGTGTTTAAATACCATTGAGAACCACTAGCTCTGAGGCAGCTCTTGCGGTGTGCCATGACTCAAACTCGTGGTAGCAAGTGTCGGTTTAGGCAAAGAACTCACAACGGGCTGTGTAAATGCAATGACATCTTCTCTGCGGCTCTGTACAATCCTCTGAAGACCGGCTGGGTGCAGGTTTCACTTGACAAAAACACTTCATATCCATAAAGAGTTAAATTAAATTGCAACCCAGATGGATGCAGTAATAGTCCATCTGAAAAGGAAGAAGCCTGACCTTTCAGGGTCACAGCAATCTGTTAGCAAAGGGGGCATTTAGGACATACTACTTTTGAATCTTTTGGGCATTGCTCCTGTGTCTGGGAAGGAAGGTGTTAAAGAGAATGTTAGTGTGGTCAGGGGAGGAGCATGGTGTTGTACAGACGCCATGACACAGAAGTGGTGTGACTGCATTACTAGATGTAGGGATGCATCAGATTGTGGGCCTCCAGGCAGGCAGTGGAGGGACCAGTGCATGTCCTGGATGGGCATGGACATCAGCTTTCCTGTAAGCAAGCTCTCACTGCAGCTGTTCATGACTCATACAGTAGATGGGTTCAGGAAAGGATGACTTCCTGAGAGACAAGCACATCAGTAGGTTAACTGAATGACCTGGTACTTGATGAAGATGAGATTACTGTAAGCAGGCAAAGAAGGACAAACATCAGAAAATAGGAGTGCTCAAAGATCCAGACTTTTTTGTGATGATTGATGTAGTCTGATTTTGTCCAAAACTGGGAGAGTTTTTATTTCATATCTAATATTTGGTTGTGTTTTTCTCGCCTTTATTTACAAAAGTATTATCCTTTCAGCAGGAGTTCATGTGCCTTTGGTGATTTGAGTTTGTCTACATAATTCCTTTTTTTCTCTCCCTCCTTCCCTCTGTGATGTAAAACATTGCAAAGGTTAGTCAAAGCTACTCAGTGTAGTGATAGATATAGGTGTATTCCTTTCTCCTGGAGGGGTTCACATGTGAATTTCTTCTTTAGGAGGAAATTGAAGAGAAAGATTTGCACTATAAAAGAGCGGTGAATACTCAACACTTAGAAAGGCTAGCCAATTACAGGCTTCAGCATGGATTGTCCTACACGGATCAGGGCTCTACAGCTAGCATTCAAAGCATGATGGCCACTGAAAGCATGAGAATTCGTCCAGGTTGACTCTTCACAAATGACTTGAAGAGGAGGGTGGTTTCACAAGCCTCTCTCCCAGTCTGCAGGAACCTGTCTTGTTCTAAATGGGATTAAACTCGAGAACACAAGTGTCTGTTTAGTGATGCCACACTGAGTGAGCTTTTCTGACTGATACCCACAACTGCTTGCTTTCTTCACTGTTCTTCCTGATAGTCTCATTTTACACTGAAAATAACTGAGCTGAATTAACCCCATAAGCCCCTGTCGATGCCAGATTTGCATCCCAAGAATCTTTATCTTACTGCCAACGTGTGCCACGAAGGAGACAAATGTCAGAATTGGATAAGTCCAGTAATGGATCGGAATTCATCTTCAAAGCCCAGCAGCAGAATCTTAACCAGATATCTTTGTACTTACTTTTTTCTGGTAGATACTTTTCTTGTCTTCTGCATGATTTCGAGATCCTCTTCTAGAAGGTTTAGGTGTCCACATTCTTACGACACAGGATCCAAGCTCCCAAGGTCAGGATTTGTGGGTAGGGGAGTGATGAAGAACTTTCTCAGATATGTTCCTCCCCAAGAGGAAGATGAAGAACCCCTTGAGGATTCTGTCCCAAATGCTCTGGATCTGGATAACAAACCTGGTTTGGCCGCGAGAGAGGCTAACATGGTGTTACATATATGACCCTATTACTGCATCTGTATCAGTGGAGTGGGTGAAACACTGTGAAGAAAGTCCTTGTGAAGTCCAGGAATTGGGTATCTGCCAGAAAAGATGCATTCTCATCTGAGGGAGGAGGTTGAGTGAAACTCTGAATTTCAACCAAGTCATCTGATGTCCTGTTGGGTTTCTAAGTGTGCAGGGCTCAGAGTTTGTCAATAGCCTATTAGAAACTCAAATTATTTCTAAAGAAACACCTTGTTTGTTGCTAGTAAACCTTGCTACCTAATTGTCTTAGTTGAGTACTATTCTGTGGCTCTTCAAAGTCTCCAGAGCTTCTAAGATTACTCTGAGCATCAGGAAATTTATCTGACCCAAGTTGTCTTAGAGCATCCAAAGATCATGCATCTCGAGAGGACCTACGTATGCACCTCATGTATTTGTGCAATGCAAGTTTGTGAAAAAATGAGGCTCAGACGTCTCTGTTACCTCTAAGTGGACAGGGCTTCGTTTTTCTGGAAATAAAAAAAAACTGTCTGATGGCAGCCATCTGTATTGGTGCGACAACTGATTTGCCACAAGATGTATTCAGGTGTGTTCCATTGAGGTGCTTTGTTGGAGTTGGCTTATTTTGGGAATATTTTTGGTCATCGATGATCGAGGTAGAACAATGGTTCTGAGATCTTGTCAAGATGCCTCGCAGATTTGATTTGTGTTGAGGTCCTTGTCAGCCAGTTGTGCAGGTGGGAGCATACCTGAGCTCCAATCACTTGGTAAATTGCATGTCTGCCGAATTACAGACAATTTTCTTCAGATAATGAACTCGTGTTACTACCAATGTTAAACCTTATCCCATTAAGACCATATTAACCTGAACGTGAGCAGCATGTTTGCCATCGAGGACACCTATTCCTCCTGTTTGCAAGGTTTGCTGGATTTGTGGCAGACATCATGCTCCAGTGCTCTGCCGCTGGAAATGTTTAAAACCGAGGTGCAGAATAGTATCAAGCGTAAAGCCTATTCCTTTCTTCTCCGTTTGCAGTCAGTTTTGTGGCACTCGAAGAGTGAGATTACTACCTCAGGCTTGTAGCCCTTCTTCTGCTGCTGTTACAGACAAACTGAAATGATTGCCCCACTGGAGATGTTACATTTCTCATTGAAGCAGGCAGTAACTTTTGAACCCTCTGTTTTGCAAACCAATTACGGCTGGCGACGGGACAAAGCGGCCGGGGGGGCAGGGAGGGGAGGATAGGGATATAGGAACCCAAAAAAAAACAATAAAAAACATTTTTAAAAACTTTCCTTGACCCCGCTGCTCTTCTGCTCTCTGCTGCACTGCCGGCAGGCACAGGCTCCCAGCCTGCCCCGCGGCCAATTCTGACGCTGCTCTCATGCTGCTGGCGGCATGAAAGCAGCATCAGGATTGGCTTGAGTGCCCTGGCTTTGCTCTCCCATACAGACTGGGAGCCTGTGTTTGCTCCCTCCAACCTGGCAACACAGTGCCGGGTTGGAGAGAGCTCAGTGCGCATGTGTGTATGGCCGTCCTGAGACGGCTGGCGAAGCACACATGCGCACTGAGGGGAGTGCACACCACTCCACTCTATGGCTGTCATCCCCCCATGGCCCCGTCCCTTTAAAAATAAAACGATAATAAACACAGTTTATTATCATTTTATTTTTTAAGTTTTGCTGCTGCTGGCAGATGGAGGAGGGGCAGCCGTGGGATATGGGCATGGTTAACGTCCACAGAGTAGAATACAGCATGTCGAGAGAGCCGAACATGCGCGCTACCTAGGTTCGACCTAAAAAGCAGCATGGCAAAACCGTACATGAAAATGCACAGAGCGTGATATTCTATTTTTGCTATTGTTGAGGGAGGGGTAATATGACTCACTCATTTCAAGGCTTCTCATGTATAATATTATGTGTGTGTGTCTGTATGTGTATATATATATATACATATATATATATATATATATATACACACACACACACACATATATGTGTGCATATGTGTACACACACACACACACACATAATTGCAAGCACTGATGTATCAGGCAAGGCATGCACAAGTGCCCCTATCCATGCATGCACAGACACTCATATATACCCAGGCTCGATCCCATGGGCTTCTCAGTTCTGATCTGTTACTCGCCCCTAGGTTTGCCACCCTGGAACGGAGCGGCCTGCTGTTTTACAATGGACGTCTGAACGAGAAGCACGATTTCATCGCTGTGGAGATCATCGATGGGCAGGTGCACTTGAAGTACTCCACAGGTATGAGCTCAGGATGGTAACCATATAATGTGTATGGGTTTGAAATTAAGGCAGCAAAAACTACAGTGATGAACACTTCTATCACTTCTAGGATGTTGCATAAGTTTAGGAAGGGGTATCAAGGAATATGGTTTGTTAGTCATTCCATCTCTCTTTTGTGTTGACTTTGTATATCACTTTTCTAATGATAATTGGAGACGCATGTGTACAAGGTCCTATTACCCTAAAAGGCCATAAACCGCAGATGCCAAGAAGACTATCTAGGCAGGTACTGTGATTTCGATTTTGTAAACATTAAGTAACAACTACAGATGACCTGGGTGCATTTAGCTGTTCTTTATTTTTGATGCTGAGTGTCTTAATTATGGTTCTGCATCATCTATTCCATGCATAAGTAAAACTGTCTGACAGTGGAGTCACTGCCTATTTTTCGCCTCTTCTGTCTTCTGCTCATGTGCATGGATAAGACAGGAACCCATTGGAAGCCAAGCATTGGCTGCCTTTCCCCCCTTCCACCTTCTGCCCATGTGCATTAGTATCTGTCCCACTTCGGCCTTTGTAAGCATGGTCCACAACTAGGCACCAATTGCAAGCCAACCAATGACTGCTTTCCTTCCCTTTGCTTTCTAACCACGTGTGTCAGTACCTATCCCACTTTGGCTTATCTAGGAGTGGTCCAAGAAAAAGCACTGATTGGAAGCCAACCAATGGCTGCTTTTCTCTCCTTTGCTTTCTGACTACATGCGTCAGTATCTAACCTTCTTTGGCTTGCGTAGGAGTGGTCCATGACTAAGCATCCATTGGAAACCAACCAATAGCTGCTATCCTGCCCTTTGCTTTCTTACTGCATGCGTCAGTATCTACCCCACTTTGGCTTGTGTAGGAGTGCTCCATGACTAAGCATCCATTGGAAACCAACCAATGGCTGCTTCTCTCCCCTTCCATCTTCTAAACACATGCATCTGTACATATCCCACTTTGGCTTATGTAGGAGTGGTGCAACATTAGGCACCCATTGGAAATAAACCAGTCGCTACTTTCCCCCCCTTCCACGTTCTAACCACGTGTCAGTATGTGTCCCACTTTGGGTTCTGTAGGAATGGTCTAAGACTGGGCACTTACTGGAAGCCATCCAAGGGCTGCCTTTTCTTTTTCCCTTTTCACCTTCTAACCTCATGCCTCGGTACCTCCCTAGGTGTGGCTAGGGATGTTTAATGACTTAGCACCCATTGGAAGCCAGCCTAGATTTTTGCAGACCATTTCATGCCTTCTCTCTGTTCCTTTTTTTTTTATTTGGTGAAGTAAGGTTTCATGGTGGCTTACGCCAGTGGTGATTATTACTATCTGTATTGCTCAGACTGTAGGGTTAATAACATCTCGGTACAGCTACAGAATGGGCAATGGCATGCTTTCTGACTGCACTGTGCTTCTTGTGCCCCATCGTGCAGTATAGTGCAGAACTAGACAAACCGCTTTGTTACTGAGCTCTGTTTCTTCACCCCCTTCCATGGTGGTATGGTCACTGTATTTTCAGCTCTCCCTGTCACTCACTGTGCAGAAACCCCCCGCTGATACCCAGTACTGAATATTGCAGTCTTTGTTATTTTCTTCTTGGAGATGGAGTGTAGCAATGTAGGTGTTGTGTGCATTTCTTGCTAGTACTAATCAGTGCTGTGAATACTTGTGTGGTAGGAAGAGGGATCAGCATTATGCACTGATTGCCTAGTAGAGTGATCTTACCTTTGTGATCTCTGACTCTTTTTAACTCATTCTTGATGAGGCAGCTGTTAGGTCTCTAGTTTAGGGTGTAGAAGTGCACTTATTCATTCATTGTATAGAAGAGCTTCCAGTACCATTGGAAAGTGTTTATGGTAGTATTTAGGCACTAAAAGCATTATTTTATGTCCATGCCTCAGGCTTTGCTTAACAGAGACATATTTCCAATGTATCTGATGATTGCTTGTTTGAAATGTCATTTACAGGCGAATCGACTACCTTGGTGTCTCCATTCCTTCCTGGTGGCGTTAGTGACGGCCAGTGGCACACGGTGCAGCTTCGCTACTACAACAAGGTAGGAGTGATTAATGCCAATCCATCTCCTACCACTCTTTGCAAGTTGGTTTCCCAAAATCTCCATGTTAAACATAATTTTCCAATCTTTTTGTTTTGTTTTGCTGAAGATATCAGGAGATTGCTTCATCGTAATAAATCTTTGCCAAGTACGCAGCTTGTTCGCATTAAAATAAAAATACATTTAACATTAACAAAATATAATATAGCATTTGTTTGAGTCATAATTACAAACACTCTTACAAGCACACAAATAGCAGCAGCATTAGATAAATTTGTTTATGGTTCAGAAATGAAGAAAGGCCAAATGAACTGTTTCCCAATGGTGGAAGTGTTGTATCTGAGGTTACCTGGGTTCTTTTGAAATTTTCTGAAAACCTGTCTGTTTAGGAAGTCTATGTCTAAAACTATCGCTTCTGCAAACTTACATTGGGAAAGTGAGCCTATGGCCGTCAACTCCTTATCTCAATGTTGGCTTCTCTTGGCTCTTTCCACAGTGGATCACAAAAAGTTGTGCACCTATAGAAGGCTTTTCGGGGCAGTAGAATGACAAAATGTTTAACCTATTGCAGCACTTGCAGTGCTGTGGGATCTACCTTCATGCTTTAGCATAGAGGAGCTGCCCTGTGCACCCAACCATGAGCAGGCCAATGTGTAGACTTTACCTCTCAGTGGGTCCACCTGGAAATAAGAGACCTTGTATTTACCACAGTAGATTCATCCCTATGCCAACCTGCTCGACAGCGTGGAGTGGGTAGGTACGCAATAGCAGAACTATGCCCTTCTAATGCCTGAAAAAGATCTAAATTGAATTGGTCACAAATGATTATTGGATGGTGCTTTTCACAGGTATCTATAGAGCGCCCCCCCACCCCACCTTTTACCTCTCTCAAACCTATTTGTCACTTATATTACTAATCTAACATGTTCTTTTGACTTTATGTGATATTTGTGCATAAAAGGTGCTTGTGCCAACCTGCATTATCATCCAGTTTCTGCCTACCATCGTGAGAGCGAGATGCGGGCTGATTTCTCACCCATTGCCCCAACCACCGCCATAAAAGCAGGAGAATGGAGACATAGGCAGTGGTCTCCATGCTCACTCGTTGCGTCTCTGGCATGCTGGTGCCCACGGCAAAAGCAATAGTACATCACCTCCCTTCGCACCAGTGGTGCCTGCCATTGTTAGGCCTTAAGCAGGGGGCACAGAATTAGATGCATTCCCATCCACCGCCTTTCTGCCATCTGAAGATCCTGAAGCATGGACCACTGAATATTGTGCTTTTTCAGCGCGTTTTCCTGTACCATCTTAAGAGCCAGAGGCAGGCAGGAATGTTTTCATTCTCACCCTGTTTTGTATGTTAGAATATCGAGCTACAAATGTCGACCTGCAACAGTATTGACTCCGGAAATCGACTTCCAACATATTATCAAGGTAAGTATCAATGGGTAAGTGGAGATTTACTGTATTTGACTTCTTAAGGCAAGCAGGCCTGCAGTTAGAGTATATCCATACTTACCTACATGTACTTATCTTGGTGAAATAGTGGAAATCGATATTCTGGAGTCAATTTTGTCGTAGATTGAGGTAAAAAACTCAAGTTTGTGACAGATCTTCTCACCTAGTGCACCTCTGCCATCACAAGGGCAGGAAGACATAGGGCTCGACAGCAGAACCAGGGCATGTGAGCAAGGCTGAGGGCTCTGCAGAGTTTTCTAAGTGAGGTCTCAGTTAGAACATCAGGGGGCATTGTGCCATTTCCTGCAGTTTCTGATGGTGGGCTTGCTTTTTCCCAATAACTCCAATTGGACCTCCATCCATGTGATGTCCTGTGCACCTCACAATCCTTTGCTGAAGTGGAGTCCTGGTGATGTGTGTTGAGACATCAGATATTCTTCTCATTCTTCTCAAACATGCCTTTCTGCCAAGCCACTGAGGGGAGCAGTGTATGTTACGATGAAGCAAGTGAGTAGGCCAGTGATTGGAGGATGATTGGTGTATACTTCTCTCCACTGCCACAAGATGACAATGTTTTATATTGGGTTGAGGAGGAGGCAAGGGCGCCAGCAGCTATCCAATCGAAATCCACATTTTGAAGCTCTGTGAATTTTAACTGGTCGATGGAGTACTGTAACTAAGTTCTTTTTGGTGAGTTGTTGGAAGTTTTTTAATGTACTTTTATATTTAAGTCCTAACCAAAAATCTTTCTCTATGTTCATACTCCTGCCAAAGGCATGTTTTTTTATTTTATTTCCAAGAGCAAGAAACACTAGAGAATTTGTGAATCAGACTTAAATTATCGGTATGTACTGTAAAGCACTTGGAGACCCCACCTGTGGTATGTTCTTCACTTGTGTGCCCTGGTAAGAGTCTGTGTTTGCGCCTTGAGATTCAAAAGATTGGTGAAGCTCCTTAACGCCTTGTCTTTTCTCTTTCAGCCCAAGCTCGGCTCGATGGGTACGGCCCAAGGCCCATCCAAGGAGAAGGTGGCCATCCTGGCAGTGGATGACTGTGACATGCCTGTTGCTCTGCAGTTCGCTAGAGAGAGTACAAATTACTCGTGCGCAGCAGAGGGCGTGCAGTCCAGTTCCAAGAAGTGAGTGGGCATTAGCGGTACCATACAGCATGATGGCGGGGCCCTGTACGGCAACACACTGGCGCGCAGCGCCTGCTGGGCTGTGGAGTGGTTTTTGTTCTCTGTTGGGTGTAAGTATTTGGACCCAACCTATGGTTGCCTCAGACGTCCAGGGAAGCGCAGGTAAGTCCAGCCTGTGAGGTTCTTAGCCATAGTTCTAGCGTCATCAAGTGCCAATGAAGGAACACATGTCTACCCTGAGATCCAGGGCCACTGGGGACCCTATTCACTTCACTGGAGTCCTCGACTAGAAAAAGTCAATATGGGGTAGTCCGAAGGAGTCTGAACTGAATTAACCAGGTAGTTTTTAGACTAGAAGCAAGCAATTATTATCAGAGGCCTTGTATATACCTTTCTAAACAGTTCTAGCCACCTTCCAGTTTGGAGCCCAGTTGCTCTAGTTGCAAGGAACACTAGAAAACAAGGGAAAGAGCTGATCACTCACGGGTGAGTCTGGAGACAATTCAGAGTCTATGTCAAGATTGTGCAGCGCAATAGAAGGTTGGATCAGCTCAGATGTGACCTTTAATCCTAAATTTAGCATTTTGTGATCGTTTGGTGCATTATAGCAAATAGGTATGTGTCAGCAGCCTCCAGCCACGTAGTATTGCTCACAACTGAGACACTAAAGGCATTGGAAAGACTTGGGTGAATCACATCGCTACACATGAAACCAGAAGGACCTTACAGACATCCTCCTAGAGACACCATGAGTCTGCTCTGCAGGGGCCATCCTAACACTACACTTCAGTGCTTAAGAAATCACTGATGAATTAATCTGTTAAGTATGGTTGTGTGTTACCCACTTCCTGGAAAGCATTAGTGCCTCGGATGAACGGTTGTAATACTCACTCTGTGTCCATGCTACAAAGAAGTACACATTCCATCCACACCTCCAAACTTTTGTAAGCCAGAAGTGGTCACATAGACGCTCGATGCCTTCATGCCAAGGGTGTGAAGTTGAAGACTTGGACTAGTTGCCAACACTCTTATGTTTAGAGACCAACCCCATCATGCAAACAGAAGCTCCTCCTTCTGTACATCAGCCCCTAAGATGACTTGGAAAGGCGGTCTCCAGCATTCGATCGGATTACAAAATTATTGTTTCCCATGGAGCTTCGTATCATGGTTTCAGCCATTTTTAAGCTATATCAATAACAAATCTTACCACTGAATTGAACTCCTAAGGATGAAAGGATGACTTGGCATTCAAGCTTGTCTCCTGCAGGTTAAGCTATAAATCAGCAGCAGCGTTTAACTAAGGGGGCTTCTTGTCGGTCAGATGTGGGATATGGTGCCTCCTATTCAACTCACTGCATCTGTGCATTAGTATTTGCATGTCAGACACTGCGATCAACATGTCTGTAGTCAAACCAGTGTGACATCCCATTGCGTAACACATCTGTAGTTATTGCACGTCAGCAGGCGTGATCTGGTATACCAACTTGAAACACTTCATCAACACACTCAGATTTGCAAATCTACAGGATGCTGCTGGTTACCCTGTGGGTGAGGCCAGACCTCCAGCTCCCTATACCTGCTAGTGATGGACCATGACTTTAACGCCAGCACATTACACTGGGGTCCTCTGTACCAGTTGTAGAGATGTGAGCTTCGATGTTGGACTTTGTAGGCCAGGTCTTAACACAATTGTTATAGCGTCCTTAAACCTAAAAGCCTGAACCTGTTGGCAGTACAGGGGACAGAACAATAACAAATAGAAAAATGTTTATGTCCATGGTAATTTTTGCTGTATTTTCTGCTCAGCTGCTAAAAACACTCAGACACTGCTATGACGAAATATAACTTAGCTTGTAGTTCAAAGGTAGAAGTATTTTCCTGTAGTTCGAGGTGGTCTGTGTGTTCCTGGGGCTGACCTGTACAGCAGAGGCTGGTTCTAAGTGTCACAGCTCAGAGATCTTCTCTTGTTCCAGGTCTCTGGACCTGACAGGCCCCCTCCTCCTCGGCGGCGTCCCCAACCTACCTGAGAACTTCCCGGTTGTGCACAAGGAGTTTGTGGGGTGCATGAGAGACCTGTACATCGACAGCAAGAAGATCGACCTGGCCTCCTACATCGCCAACAATGGGACATCCGCAGGTAAGGGGGAAGGAAGCACCTCGGGTGGGACACTTATTGAGTTGGCGCAACATTACGCCACTTCCTGTGCTAGGTGTGGCACCTGTGAGAATTAAATGACCTTAAGTAACTGTGAGTCATAAGCCAAAGCCAATATCTCCAAACTTCCAGAACCATTTTATCTTAAACAAGTATTGACAAAGCCAGTAGGTCCAGTTTAATGTGCTAATGCATGGAAACATAGCGTAAAAACATCAAAGCCAGACCCATCTAAGAAACAAAAGGCGGTCTGTGTTAATGGCTTCTTGTCTCCTTTACATTCCTCATTTTCTTTCGGTGTGAACTGAATCACAGGTGATAAGGAGGCCTTTATTAAAGATTGAATAAACTAAGATAAACTGAGAAAGAGGGACCCTCTATGCAGGAACGCTGTGATCATGTAATGAAAGATGAATATCTTGTCTTGGGGATGTTCTGAGTAATTTAACATTACTTCAGTGTAGCACAGCATTGCATTATTCTGATGTTGCACACGTCTCATTCATGGGAATTATGGCATCTGACTTAAGTTCTCTGTGAGGTTGTACACAGGGAATGTGAAAGGAATATCATTTGGATGAGACTTCTAACTTGTCTTTAGCCTTGAAAAAGCAACAGAAGTCACGAAACGCGTGTAGACTGGCCTCCTTTATAATAAGATTTGGGTGGCTAAACTGTTTGAAGATACTATTATTTTGATTTTCCTTTGAGGACCAATTTTATTGTATTATCGTTTATTTTTGTTTTTCTTTCTGGTTATGGATCTGTGAAGTTTACCTTTTGATAATATATTTAATACTTTGACATGCAATCTTGAATGAATTATATATTTCCAGGAATCCACTAATTATTGTGTATATTGGATGTCTAATCAGATGTTAATGAATAAACATCAGAAAACATTTTTTGCAATTCATGTTAAAAATCATTTTATATACTGATAATACATTTAATATTGCAATTCAAAGAAACTGATTTGTAATTTTTACTTGGGGGTGCCTCTTTGCTTAGTTTATCTCAATGTTATCTTTTTGGTGATAGTGAGCAACTATCACTTTGGGATTCACCTATACACTAGACAGATTATCCCACTTATTGCCCGACTTCTTTCTTTCATTAAAGTTGCCCTACCTTTTCCAATGATGGACTACAATGAAGGCTCCTTCCCACACAAGCTTCATTTCAAATAAAAACAAAAAGAGGACTGTGACAAGGCAAGTGGGCCTTCAATGCAGGCTGCCTCTTGCTTCCATGAGAAGGAAGTTTTGGCAGAATTGGAGGCTGCCCCCCCATCTCTCCTCCTGTTCCTGTTTGAGTGGTAATTCGGGCGGGTTGCGGGGAAGAGAATAGGGATTATGCGGAAGCAGTGGTGGGGATGGAGTTGGCGGAAGACAAGACGGTGGGGTGGAAGCAGTGGTGGGACAAATGGGTGGGGGAAGCAGGCTGAAAGGAGCAAGGCGCGAGTTAAAGAGTGAGGAGGAAGGAACAAACCTTGACGCAGAAGAGGGAACGGAAGAGTAAATGCAGACTGACATGGGGTGCGCCAGTCAGAAGCATGACACACAGTAAAGAGAGGGGAGGAAGAAGGAGCCAGTAGATTCACAGGATGCCTGGAGGAGCTAACAAAGTGGACACAAGAGTGGTGAGCACTGACGAGCCTACAGGGAGACCTCGAGTGGTAAAATAGTCCCTTATGCGGTCCTTTGCAAGCACTTGAATGGATGCTGAAAGATACATCAAAACATCCAGTAGCAATAAAGTTACATCAAAACAGCCAATAGCAATAAAGATACATCGAAGATACATAGCAATAAGTGAGAGAGAACTATGGGCCTGATTACAACTTTGGCGGAGGGGGTTAATCCGTCCCAAATGGGACGGATATCCCGCCCACCGTATTACTAGTTTCATAGGATATAATGGACTCGTAATACAGCGGGCGGGATATCTGTCACATTTCGGACGGATTAACTCCCTCCGCCAAAGTTGTAATCAGGCCCTATGTCTCTGAGCTGAAGTAAGACATGATTGACAGAGTTTCAAACCAATGACTGGCAAAGGCTGCTTGAAGAAAGCTAGTGGTTGAAGGAGGCCAATCCAAAGCCCACTGTAAGCATCTTACAAACAGTAGGTTTGTTTGACTACAGTGCTGTCACAACCCAGAACTTAAAAAGCTATTAAGTTTTCTATTTTATATAGGTGATCAGCAGTATATGCCAGATAGAAACAGTATGATATGGGGTACTTAACAGACCTATCAGTGTCGTGCTGCTGTCCTTTTTAATATGTGTTAAATAGTTGGAATCTACAGGTGAGAAGAGGCAAAAGAAACATGGAGTTTATTTATTAATAATTACGTGACATTCTTAATTCTTATCCGCACTCCTCTATATATGGTCATATTTCATTCTCTTTGCCTTGAGCCTGGAAATGTGCTATGACGAGGCGTAACTCTCCATGGCATAACTCTCTCTCTGTCCCCGCTCTTGCTCTTGAAATACATAGATATGTGTGTGAAGCTACATGTGTAGCTGTGTGTCAGTTCATTTCTGAAGTATGATGGTGTTTGTCTGTGTAATTGTAGGTATCTACAAGTATGACGTTACATTTCTAGACATGTTGAAGTGTATGTCTAGACTTGTGACAGTGCAGGTTGATACTTGTGACAGTGCAGGTCTAGACTTGTGACAGTGCAGGTTTATACTTGTGACACTGCAGGTTTATACTTGTGACAGTGCAGGTCTAGACTTGTGACAGTGCAGATTGCTACTTGTGACAGTTCAGGTCTAGACTTGTAACAGTGAGGTTTATACTTGTGACAGTGCAGGTCTAGACTTCTGACAGTGCAGGTTTATACTTGTGACAGTGCAGGTTTATACTTGTGACAGTTCAGGTTTATGCTTGTGACAGTGCAGGTTGATACTTGTGACAGTGAGGTTTATACTTGTGACAGTGCAGGTCTAGAACTTGTGACAGTGCAGGTTTATACTTGTGACAGTCCAGGTTGATACTTGTGACAGTGAGGTTGATACTTGTGACAGGGCAGGTCTAGACTTGTGACAGTTAGATGTATACTCGTGAAAGTGCAGGTCTAGACTTGTAACTGCACCTTTATACTTGTGACACTGAAGGTCTAGACTTGTGACAGTGTAGATTTATACTTGTGGCAGTGCAGGTCTAGAATTGTGAAAGTGCAGGTCTAGACTTGTGACAGTGCAGGGAGATACTTGGCAGGTTGATACTTGTGACAGTGAGGTTTATACTTGTGACAGTGCATGTCTAGACTTGTGACAGTGTATGTCTAGACTTGTGACAGTGCAGGTTGATACTTGTGACACTGCAGGTCTAGACTAGTGACAGTGGAGGTTGATACTTGTGACAGTGCAGGTCTAGGCTTGTGACAGTGGAGATTGCTACTTGTGACAGTCCAGGTTGATACTTGTGACAGTGAGGTTGATACTTGTGACAGGGCAGGTCTAGACTTGTGACAGTTAGATGTATACTCGTGAAAGTGCAGGTCTAGACTTGTAACTGCACCTTTATACTTGTGACACTGAAGGTCTAGACTTGTGACAGTGTAGATTTATACTTGTGGCAGTGCAGGTCTAGAATTGTGAAAGTGCAGGTCTAGACTTGTGACAGTGCAGGGAGATACTTGGCAGGTTGATACTTGTGACAGTGAGGTTTATACTTGTGACAGTGCATGTCTAGACTTGTGACAGTGTATGTCTAGACTTGTGACAGTGCAGGTTGATACTTGTGACACTGCAGGTCTAGACTAGTGACAGTGGAGGTTGATACTTGTGACAGTGCAGGTCTAGGCTTGTGACAGTGCAGATTGCTACTTGTGGCAGTGCAGGTCTAGACTTGTGACAGTGCAGGTTTATCCTTGTGACAGTGCAGGTTTATACTTGTGACAGTGCAGGTGTATGCTTGTGACAGTGCAGGTTGATACTTGTGACAGTGAGGTTGATACTTGTGACAGTTCAGGTCTAGACTTGTAACAGTGTGGTTTATACTTGTGACAGTGCAGGTCTAGACTTGTAACAGTGTGGTTTATACTTGTGACAGTGCAGGTCTAGAACTTGTGACAGTGCAGGTATAGACTTGTGACAGTGCAGGTTTATACTTGTGACAGTCCAGGTTGATACTTGTGACAGTGAGGTTGATACTTGTGACAGGGCAGGTCTAGACTTGTGACAGTTAGATGTATACTTGTGACAGTGCAGGTCTAGACTTGTAACAGTGCACCTTTATACTTGTGACACTGAAGGTCTAGACATGTGACAGTGCAGATTTATACTTGTGACAGTGCAGGTCTAGAATTGTGACAGTGCTGGTTGATACTTGTGACAGTGAGGTTTATACTTGTGACAGTGCATGTCTAGACTTGTGACAGTGCAGGTCTAGACTTGTGACAGTGCAGGGAGATACTTGTGACAGTGCAGGTTGATACTTGTGACAGTGAGGTTTATACTTGTGACAGTGCATGTCTAGACTTGTGACAGTGCAGGTTAATACTTGTGACAGTTCAGAGTGTGGTTTATACTTGTGACAGTGCAGGTCTAGACTTGTGACAGTGCAGGTTGATACTTGTGACAGTGAGTTTGATACTTGTGACAGGGCAGGTCTAGACTTGTGACAGTTAGATGTATACTTGTGACAGTGCAGGTCTAGACTTGTAACAGTGCAGGTTTATACTTGTGACAGTGCAGGTCTAGGCTTGTAACAGTGTGGTTTATACTTGTGACAGAGCAGGTCTAGACTTGTGACAGTGCAGGTTGATACTTGTGACAGTGAGTTTGATACTTGTGACAGGGCAGGTCTAGACTTGTGACAGTTAGATGTACAGTGCAACTTGTAACAGTGCAAGTGGATACTTGTGACAGTGCAGGTCTAGGCTTGTGACAGTGCAGATTGCTACTTGTGGCAGTGCAGGTCTAGACTTGTGACAGTGCAGGTTTATACTTGTGACAGTGCAGGTCTAGACTTGTGACAGTGCAGGTTTATACTTGTGACAGTGCAGGTTGATACTTGTGACAGTGAGGTTTATACTTGTGACAGTGCAGGTCTAGACTTGTGACAGTGCAGGTTAATACTTGTGACAGTTCAGGTCTAGACTTGTAACAGTGTGGTTTATACTTGTGACAGTGCAGGTCTAGACTTGTGACAGTGCAGGTCTAGACTTGTGACAGTGCAGGGAGATACTTGTGACAGTGCAGGTCTAGACTTGTGACAGTGCAGGTTGATACTTGTGGCAGTGAGGTTTATACTTGTGACAGTGCATGTCTAGACTTGTGACAGTGTATGTCTAGACTTGTGACAGTGCAGGTTGATACTTGTGACACTGCAGGTCTAGGCTTGTGACAGTGCAGGCCTAGACTTGTGACAGTGCAGTTCTAGCCGTTTGGCAGAGATAGTCTAGATGTGTGTCAGAACATCACTACACATGTGGTACACTATGGTATACTCAAAACGCATGCTTAAACCTGTGGCAACACACGTCTTTATGCATCTCACTTTATCTAGAAGTGTAACAGCACATTTAAGTGGCAATACATGTATAGGCGCCTGGCAGGACATATCTAGGCGTGTGGCAGTACATGTCTAAACGTGTGGCAGTGCGTGTGTGTATGGCAGTACTATGGAGACGTCCGACAGTACATATCGACATGTGTGGCATCACATGTCCAGGCCTCTGCTAGGATAACACTGCTAAAAGGCTCTTGATTCTTGACTCTAACATGTTCCCTTCTCTTTCAGGTTGTCATGCTAAGCATTCCTTCTGTGATTCCAACCCCTGCAAGAACGGCGGCTCTTGTTCCGTTGCCTGGGGGACCTTCACCTGCCAGTGTCCGCTTGGGTTTGGAGGCAAGGAGTGTAGGCATGGTAAGGAGACCTTGTGTGCTACAAAGGACCCCACCCCCTACCTTAAGGGATGTGCTGAAGCCATTTGGGAAACATGGAGCTCAATTTGTACACTTCCGCTGCTTAATGATGCATCTCTTGGAGTTCCTTCTGTTGGTCATTTGGTCATTTGTAGACAGTATTTGTCCGGCCTTGCCCCGTGGTAGGCATCAAGTGGTCATTCTACATGTGACCCTCTAAAAATAAGCAACCTCTTAAGATGTGTTTTAATGAACAGTTAAAAAAACCCTTATAGTTCCATTGAAATGTCCATCTTTTTAGATTACTGTTGGTGCAAACACCTTAGAGCCCACCGAGCGTGGCAGGGGCAGTAGCTGTCAGTACTGGGAACTGCGCTTTAGGTTTAAAGGCCCAGGAGAGCAGCTTAGGGCTGCACCAGAAACACGCACTCGGGCCTATCATGTCCTGTGGCCTCGAAGTGGTCACCCATGACGTTGAATTCAAGAGAAATGATGGGGCCCATAACAAGCGGCAAGTGTCCATAGAAAGAAATTGCGTCACCGGTCTACACACCAATGGTGTAGCCGTATGAGATGTGCTATGCGGCGCTAGGCAGCCCAATCCTGCAGATCTGTATGGATACTGAAGTGGAGTTGCCTCATGGCGCTAGTCTTTGCTGCGGCATGCCTTGTGTCTGACTTACAAGAGATAGTTCTTCACATATTTCCGGTAACTCAGTGGTTTGTTTCCCTTCTCAGAAGTGGTTGGTGGGAGGACAGGATCTCGGCAGGGAAGCTACCGCCTCTTTACTTCTGTAAAACATCCAGCATGGGATGTGCAGGGGGTTCACTCCAGTGTGAACTAAAGCTTAGTTCTCGCAAGACCTGGTTTCTGACCTTCCATAGCTGTAGGCAGTTTCTGCTCTTCGTGCACTCATCTGCAAGGCACAAGATCTGGTAACACAGCCAATCGCTGGCCAGCAGCCACTTTAGGTCCATGGAAGTCCATTCACCATCATGTCAGGGAAAGTGGAAGTGACGACATACATCCTTACTTCCCCTGATGGCATCACAGGGCTGTCACCCTACCTTCATCCTTAGCCCCTCACCTTGGTCTTGTTTTCTGCTGAGGGACTAATGGGAAAAAAGTTGAAACTCCAGAAAGAAATGAAGGTTCTGTGAGCCCTGTCCACCTTCTGTTCCTGTCTCTGCCTTCATGAGCCCTGAGATCATGGGTAGCAAGGGTTGCGCCAGGGGCACCAGACAGCAGATAGCCTTCTGTACCCCCAGTTTGTGTCTATGCGTCACTTGCATGGATCAAGGGATATAGATCACAGGGCCAGTGCAGTGAAGTTTGTAGCCCTATACAAAGGGGCACTGCACAGACACCTCACTCGCATGGAGGCCTGAATGGCTGCTTGTTGTCTTAGCCTAGCATCCATCAGCTGTGGGCGCATTATTTTCTGCCCAGTGTATTGTGACCAAGGACTGGCCCTGTCCGGGGCGTCTTTCCTCTTACCCCATGGACCACTTAGGGTGAATCGCAATGAGCCACTGGGCAGGGCCTTTATCATAGCACAACGTGGAGAGCGTTGACGAATTCAAAGCAGGACATGGACAGCGACTAAGGAGCCCTTAGAATGGCGTGGGCCGTCATGGCTGCTTCAGCCACACCTCGTCTCCAGGAAAGAAAAGGCGCTGGGGGGAGAAATGCTGGTCAGGAGGTACCAGAGGCAGGTGTTAAAGCCTTGAAAGGTCAGTAGTCATCCATGGAGTGGCTTGACATTTCAGCAAGAGGGGCGTACAAGCAATAACAGAGAAAGGAAGGCAGTAGAGAGACACATGGAAGCAATAACAACCGCCTGCTGACCATCTGAATATCAGACAAGGAGTGCGGTGCTCAGTGGCAGGGAACGGGCTTGTTGGGTGGCTCTGGGGGACTCATCTGCAACCCTCTGCTCAGTTTCTACATAGCCAATCAAACAAATGGTACACCCGGATTACATTTTTTTTAAAACACAAACTGGCGGTGCACGTCCTTTTTTTTACTTATTTCAGTATTTTTTTCTCTCATTAACAGTACACTTTTTAATATTTCAAGAGAAAAATCAACACTGCCATGTTGTGAAATGACAACGAAACAGATGCATCACTAGCAAAACCTTTTCCTTTTAAACACGTTCTACAGATTTCCCACTATTCCAAGGCGGTGTGAAATATAAAACATGAAAAACACGAACAGCTGCACCATCAAGGCCCCCGAGCATTTAATTTAGGGTGACATCCCCTGGCTCCCCAGATAGCGCTGCGAAGAAGCGCAGAATGTACTGCAAGCTCCAAGTTACAGCCTTTAACTGGAGAAAGCACTGCTCACAAGTAAATCATAGTAAAGAGGCCCAGCCTTTGAATAGTGGAGGCCGCCCCCACACTGGAGTCATTTGTAGGGTACAGTGCTGCAAGGCCGGTTTCTGAAGGGGCAGAACTTACAGCGCCCACCCGCACTATAAATGTGCTGCTGTGTGCTTTTTCAAGTCATTCAGCTTCTCCGGCTTCGGATCTTTCATCGATTCATTCGCTCTTGAAGCTCCTTGGGTGATCAGTCCGGCAAACTCGGACTTTGGCCCCTGTGCTCTAGAACAGTGGTGCCCAACCTGTGGTCCGGGGACCCCTGGGGGTCCACGGAGCCTCCTCAGAGGGCCAGTGACTGCTTGGAAACTTAAATAAAGTGTACATAAATAAAGTGAGTAAATGTTCAATCCAAAAATTTAAAACGTACTGTAAACATCAAGGAATTTGAATTTGGAGGCTAAAAATTAATTTAGTATTCACAGATTGATTCGGGGGGGCTGTGCAGCTGCATCAAATAGAATATAGTACGGATGATGTGTGGCTGCAATCGAATTTAGAAAAACTCCAAGTTTCCTATTAGAATTAACATTTGATTTTATCTTTATGTTTTGAAAATTAAATAAAATGTGTTATCATTTGTGTATGCATCTGATGGAATGCTTGTTTCTGTATTTTTTGTGTATTGTTTTGCAGTTCAAATCATCAACAGTGTTTAGGCCTGGGTCCCTTTGCTTCCAGTAATCACTCAGTGGGAGTCCCCGGCTTCCACCAATGATAAAGTGGGGGTCCACAGAAGTCAAAACGTTAAGAACCACTGTTCTGGCGTCATCCCTTAGTCACGGGGAGATATTTCAAAGCACGAGTCCGTGAACGATGCCAGCAAGGGGGGGGTACACTTTGCACCCAGCCGATCAGTAAAATACATGTGAAGCTTCCACTGCTGGGAGGTGATTCGAGGTTCACAGCACCTCTTTTTCTGTAGCAGAATTTCTCTCCCTATTCTACTGCTGTGTGTCAAAATGCATCTAATCTCCACTCTGCCACGTTGTTTTCCTTCCCAGCGATGCTCCATCCGCACCGTTTCCATGGAAACAGCAGCCTTTCCTGGGATTTCAAGAGTGAGGTGAAGATCTCCGTACCTTGGTTCCTGGGAATGACATTCAGAACCCGGCAGCCAGGAGGGACCCTTCTCCAAGCCCACGCTGGTCAATACACAACCATACTCTGCCAGGTAGGCAACAATGACCAGGCTAGCCAGCACGGGCAGTGTGTGAAAGGCCACGCTCTGTGAGTTCCAAAGCACTTGAAAAACTATTTTATTACAGCTGCAAACTCCAATACCTTGGTGTAAGAGCACGAGATCAGAACATCTGGCCAGTCAAAAAGAATTGTTTTATTTATGTAGCACTTGTTCCCTCTCTATGCTTTCAGTGTCCCCTTGTGTTCCATGACCACCCTCCAGTCATACGCCAGGGTATCCTCTAACCAGGGGCATAATAGAGGCCCGTATTGGAGGGGGCCCACTCGGCCCCTACTGATGTGACTCTGGGGGCCCCCTTCAGCCTATTTTGTAGGGGGGGGCTCCAGCCTATCTTGTAGGGGGGGCTTTCCTTTTGTTACACCACTGCCTCTAGCCCCACTTGTTATCTGTTCTTTCAGTGTGCACTTGTGTTCCTTGACCCCTACAGTGCTAAGCCCTTCTGAGAGGGTATCCACTAAACCCACGTGTTCTCTGTTCTTTCAGTGTCCCCTTGTGTTCCTTGACCTAAGCCCACTTGTTCTCGGTTCTTTCAGTGTCCCCTTGTGTTCCTTGACCTAAGCCCACTTGTTCTCGGTTCTTTCAGTGTCCCCTTGTGTTCCTGACCCTCCTCTAGTCCTGCGCCCTTCTGAGATGCTATCCACTAAGCCCGGTCCTAGGCCCTCTCGTTTTTCCCGTTTGCACAGTCTTCTTCTGTGGTATAATCTCCTACTTTGATTTTGTGTTGCTCCTCTGTTGGTGACAAGCAGATCTCCTCCTTTCCGTCCTTCACATGCCCCTTTCTCTTTAAACATTTTCTGATTTTCTTACTGCTGTTTAATATGAAATTGTCTTCTGTTATTTCATGCTTAATTCCTCTAAGACAGAAGTCGCCTACTTCTCAGCCTCCACTGCCTCTGCCACTTCTGACTGCCCTGACCACTTTCCCTCCTGGTGCGCTCACACCCTTTCCATGTGCGTTGACTCAAGCAGAAGGCTGACATCCTTCATCACCTCCACCACCACTTCTGTTGAGCATCTGTAACTACTGCCAAGGTGTACCTCCAAGACATCTGTGGCATCCCCCCACACCTTCCAGTCTCTCGAATCCCTGGTCAGCATCCTGGGTTTGAGGATGCTAGACTGACTCAGGCCTGCTAGATGATTCCTGCTCTTCTCCTGATGGATTTTTATTCCTCACATCCTGGTTCCACACTGTCTGAAACATCAACGGATGTCAGCCTGGATTCAGAAAGTTTCAATCTTGGCTAACAGGTGGCACCTGAATGGCTTCTTTTCTAGATGCCATCAACATTTTCTTCAGTTTCAGACAGACCTTCAGAACCCTGTACTCACTTAAGGCAGACCATCAAAATCTTCTACTCACTTTCAGACAAACCTCCAGAACCCTCTATTCTCTTTCACATAGACCTCCAGGCCCTCTGCTCACATTCACACACACACCTCCAGAAGCCTCTGCTCACTTTCAGACAGACCTCCAGAACCCTTTGCTCACTTTCATAGACCTCCAGAACCCTCTGCTCACTTTCAGACAGACCTCCGGAACCCTCTGCTCACTTTCACAGACCTCCAGGACCCTCTGCTCACTTTCAGATACACCTCCAGAACCCTCTGCTCACTTTCACAGACCTCCAGAACCCTCTGCTCACTTTCAGATAGACCTCCAGAGCCCTCTGCACACTTTCAGACAGACTTACAGAAGCCTCAACTCACTTTCAGACAGAACTCCATAACTTCAAACCTCCAGAATCCTCTTTTCACTCTCAGACAGACCTCCAGAACCGTGTGCTCACTTTCAGACAGACTTCCAGATGCTTACATTCACTTCCAGGCAGACGTGCAGAACCCTCTATTCACAAAGCTTGACCCAGTTGAATTTTATTGTTCTGTAAATGTACATAACATCACAAGCACGTCTTCTGCCAACTTCTTGGTTACTGTATTTGATGACCTGGGTTGCTGTGCCACCCGCTGCAGCCCAGAAGGTCAACGTGTTGTGAGATGAGCTCCTCTAGCCCTCGGGTTTACACGGGCACTTCCCTGTGCTGGACAAGGTGTGCACACAGTTGTGTTGGAGGATGTGCTGCTCAGCTTGCTCTTCAAGTGAAAGAACACAACTGTAAATCCACCCTGACTAAACTGATAATGTTAATCCTGCACCATGTGTACTGATGTCTGATGTTTATAGATGGGTATAGATTTGTAACTGAATGCACAACAGAATGCAGCCTTGTAGAGATGTCCTGCTCCACAGTAGAACAGTCTGTCCCTTTACACAGCCCAGTGTACCCCGCAAGGCCTTCAATTTGATTTCAAGAAGAAACTCTTTTCCTTCTGTCCTTCCGCAGCTGGTGTCCGGCCTCCTCTCCTTCTCGGTGAACAGGGGCAGCAGCCGCACCAACACCCTCCTCCTCGACCAGATGATGTTGAATGATGGAAAGTGGCACGACTTACAACTGGAGCTGCGGGATGTGCGCAGTGGGCGTGAGACTCGCTACATCATCACCGTCAACCTTGACTTTGGGTTCTACCAGGTCAGTGCGGCAACAAGGAAACTCAGAGCAGGCAAGGGTGCGATCACAAGCCACCATCAGAGTGTCCATCACCAAGTCTTCACAGGATGCAGACAATGCCAGAGGCAACTCCATATGACAAATACAAGCAAAGTTCATGGTTTTTAGTCATGCATGTATTTGATAGGTCGACCTAGATGCTAAGAAACAGAGTGCAGTATCCAAGGCTTTTACAAAGAATAAGGGAAGGAACACGACAGAGTATAGGCCGAGGTGAATATGTGAACAACTTATACTGACTTAGGCCCACAGGATCCTCATTTGCCTTTGCTTACGGATGTTTCTTGGTTTGTGTCTGAAGCGTATACCTAGGTTTCACTGATGACCAGTTCATGCAGGGATGCACAGGAGCAGTTTTGCTTGATCTTGTTGGGGTTTGTGTAGTTAGGCCATGCTAACTAATGATAGTCAGTAGGCCGCTCACCCACTACGCCAGAGTTAGTCATGCTCAAGCGATCTAAGGCATTCAGTTCATATTTTTGCCACGGGTAAGTCTTGTAGGATTGGTGTAGCACGTGAACAGCCCTCACATAAAGTCTGGCTATCATGTCAGAAAGAATGGAAGGAAGCTCACACTTTAAGCATGGTCATGCCCTCTGAGAGTGTTCAAGGGTAAAGTGCTAGGGTTATGTGGTGGGGTTAGGGGAGACTCCGAAGAGAAACGTTTTATGAACTGGGCCTGGATGCAAGTGTCAAGTGAAAGTGCTAAGAATCACAAGGAGCTAATATTTGGGAGTGAGGCTAGGTGCAGGGCGGTTACCCTGGAACCTGTGATTATATCTGCCTTTAGGGGTGCGGTGGACCAGTGACCAGTCTTAGCAGTACAGGATGATGGTATGATCTCTTGGAAACTAGCTGCACCTAGGGCCCAAAGTCTGGACAGCAGGTAATAGCTCAGCATATTGGGATTCTTTCTCAGATTGTGTCATTTTTGCAGGGAGGGAAAAGTCTTCTTGACTAAGACAGATTTCTTCCCAGCACAGCCTGGCATGTCTTTGTGATTGGGAATTCAAGAAAACCACAATCCCCATTGAAACTGTCGAGAATGTAAGGGCCCAGTTATGCAAACTGAAGTGGAGAGTGGTGTGTCCTGTTCTTGGATCCAAATAGGAGAGGCTTATTAACAGACTCTCAGAGGTGTGTGCATGCATGTGATGATGTGAACTATTGAAGAAATGTCATTCTCTCTTTACCTCCTGCAGGACACTGTTGTTGTTGGAAATGAGCTTCATGGTCTGAAAGTGAAATATCTGCATGTTGGAGGACTGCTGGAGTCCGGGGAGGTGCGGAATGGCATGGAAGGCTGCATACAGGTGAGAGGCTAACCCTGCTGGATACAGGTGAGAGGCTAACCCTGCTGGCCTGGGAGTGGGGAGCTGAGGCCCTGGGGTGTGCAGAATAACATGGTGGCAGATACAGGTGAGAGGCTAACCCTGCCGGTCTGGGAGTGGGGAGCTGAGGCTCTGGGGTGTGCAGAATAACATGGGGGCAGATGCAGGTGAGAGGCTAACCCTGCCGGTCTGGAAGAGGGCAACTGAGGCCCTGGGGTGTGCAGAATAGCATGGGGCAGATACAGGTGAGAGGCTAACCCTGCTGGTCTGGAAGAGGGCAGCTGAAGCCATGGGGTGTGCAGAATAACATGGGGGCAGATGCAGGTGAGAGGCTAACCCTACTGGCCTGGGAGTGGGGAGCTGAGGCCCTGGGGTGTGCAGAATAACATGGGGGCAGATGCAGGTGAGAGGCTAACCCTGCTGGTCTGGGAGAGGGCAGCTGAAGCCATGGGGTGTGCAGGCAAACATGGGGGCAGATACAGGTGAGAGGCTAACCCTACTGGCCTGGGAGTGGGGAGCTGAGGCCCTGGGGTGTGCAGAATAACATGGGGGCAGACACAGGTGAGAGGCTAACCCTGCTGGTCTGGGAGAGGGCTGCTGAGGCCATGGGGTGTGCAGAATAACTTGGGGGGCAGATGCAGGTGAGAGGGTAACCCTGCTGGATACAGGCGAGAGTCTAACCCTGCCGGTCTGGAAGAGGGCAGCTGAAGCCATGGGGTGTGCAGAATAACATGGGGGCAGATACAGGTGAGAGGCTAACCCTGCCGGTCTGGGAGAGGGCAACTGAGGCCCTGGGGTGTGCAGAATAGCATGGGGGCAGATACAGGTGAGAGGCTAACCCTGCCGGTCTGGGAGAGGGCAACTGAGGCCCTGGGGTGTGCAGAATAGCATGGGGGCAGATACAGGTGAGAGGCTAACCCTGCTGGTCTGGAAGAGGGCAGCTGAGGCCATGGGGTGTGCAGAATAACATGGGGCAGATACAGGTGAGAGGCTAACCCTGCCGGTCTGGGAGAGGGCAGCTGAGGCCCTGGGGTGTGCAGGCAAACATGGGGGCAGATACAGGTGAGAGGCTAACCCTGCCGGCCTGGGAGAGGGCAGCTGAGGCCCTGGGGTGTGCAGGCAAACATGGGGGCAGATACAGGTGAGAAGCTAACCCTGCCGGTCTGGGAGAGGGCAGCTGAGGCCATGGGGTGTGCAGGATAACATGGGGGCAGATACAGGTGAGAGGCTAACCCTGCCGGTCTGGGAGAGGGCAACTGAGGCCCTGGGGTGTGCAGAATAGCATGGGGCAGATACAGGTGAGAGGCTAACCCTGCTGGTCTGGAAGAGGGCAGCTGAAGCCATGGGGTGTGCAGAATAACATGGGGGCAGATGCAGGTGAGAGGCTAACCCTACTGGCCTGGGAGTGGGGAGCTGAGGCCCTGGGGTGTGCAGAATAACATGGGGGCAGATGCAGGTGAGAGGCTAACCCTGCTGGTCTGGGAGAGGGCAGCTGAAGCCATGGGGTGTGCAGGCAAACATGGGGGCAGACACAGGTGAGAGGCTAACCCTGCTGGTCTGGGAGAGGGCTGCTGAGGCCATGGGGTGTGCAGAATAACTTGGGGGACAGATGCAGGTGAGAGGGTAACCCTGCTGGATACAGGCGAGAGTCTAACCCTGCCGGTCTGGAAGAGGGCAGCTGAAGCCATGGGGTGTGCAGAATAACATGGGGGCAGATACAGGTGAGAGGCTAACCCTGCCGGTCTGGGAGAGGGCAACTGAGGCCCTGGGGTGTGCAGAATAGCATGGGGGCAGATACAGGTGAGAGGCTAGCCCTGCTGGTCTGGAAGAGGGCAGCTGAGGCCATGGGGTGTGCAGAATAACATGGGGCAGATACAGGTGAGAGGCTAACCCTGCCGGTCTGGGAGAGGGCAGCTGAGGCCCTGGGGTGTGCAGAATAACATGGGGGCAGATGCAGGTGAGAGGCTAACCCTGCTGGTCTGGGAGAGGGCTGCTGAGGCCATGGGGTGTGCAGAATAACTTGGGGGGCAGATGCAGGTGAGAGGGTAACCCTGCTGGATACAGGCGAGAGTCTAACCCTGCCGGTCTGGAAGAGGGCAGCTGAAGCCATGGGGTGTGCAGAATAACATGGGGGCAGATACAGGTGAGAGGCTAACCCTGCCGGTCTGGGAGAGGGCAACTGAGGCCCTGGGGTGTGCAGAATAGCATGGGGGCAGATACAGGTGAGAGGCTAGCCCTGCTGGTCTGGAAGAGGGCAGCTGAGGCCATGGGGTGTGCAGAATAACATGGGGCAGATACAGGTGAGAGGCTAACCCTGCCGGTCTGGGAGAGGGCAGCTGAGGCCCTGGGGTGTGCAGGCAAACAAGGGGGCAGATACAGGTGAGAGGCTAACCCTGCCGGCCTGGGAGAGGGCAGCTGAGGCCCTGGGGTGTGCAGAATAGCATGGGGGCAGATACAGGTGAGAGGCTAACCCTGCCAGTCTGGGAGAGGGCAGCTGAGGCCATGGGGTGTGCAGGATAACATGGGGGCAGACACAGGTGAGAGACTAACCCTGCCAGTCTGGGAGAGGGCAGCTGAGGCCATGGGGTGTGCAGAATAACATGGGGCAGATACAGGTGAGAGGCTAACCCTGCCGGTCTGGGAGAGGGCTGTTGAGGCCATGGGGTGTGCAGGATAACATGGGGACATATACAGATGAGAGGCTAACCCTGCTGGAAACAGGTGAGAGGCTAACCCTGCTGATTTGGGAGAGGGCGGCTGAGGCCATGGGGTGTGCAGAATAACATGGGGCAGATACAGGTGAGAGGCTAACCCTGCCGGTCTGGGAGAGGGCAGCTGAGGCCCTGGGGTGTGCAGGCAAACAAGGGGGCAGATACAGGTGAGAGGCTAACCCTGCCGGCCTGGGAGAGGGCAGCTGAGGCCCTGGGGTGTGCAGAATAGCATGGGGGCAGATACAGGTGAGAGGCTAACCCTGCCAGTCTGGGAGAGGGCAGCTGAGGCCATGGGGTGTGCAGGATAACATGGGGGCAGACACAGGTGAGAGACTAACCCTGCCAGTCTGGGAGAGGGCAGCTGAGGCCATGGGGTGTGCAGAATAACATGGGGCAGATACAGGTGAGAGGCTAACCCTGCCGGTCTGGGAGAGGGCTGTTGAGGCCATGGGGTGTGCAGGATAACATGGGGACATATACAGATGAGAGGCTAACCCTGCTGGAAACAGGTGAGAGGCTAACCCTGCTGATTTGGGAGAGGGCGGCTGAGGACAGGGGGTGTGCAGCGTAACATGAGGGCAGATACAGGTGAGGGTAACCATCCTGTTGTGGTAGATAGCAGCTGAGGTTGGACAATATGCTGCCTGCACTCTCTGTTGTGCACCTGTGCTCTCTTGCAGGGAGGTCACGTTTTTCAAGATTTTTCTGCTAAGAATGTTTAATCATGCTATAAAAAATCGGAATAATGAGTGGTAAAAATAAGCTGTGAAACAAAATGCTCACAATTAGCCTTCCACAGTTAATAGGAGCCTAGGGTTGGAGGGCTTTATTTTGCAAAGTGCAGATGTAAAACTTATAAGAAGCTTCCTTGTCTACACCCGTCACATTAACCATCTTTGTTAGGTTTTCGGAAAAAGTGGCGATTCTGATCATCTTAAAAATATCTTTACTTACAGTTGTGTAAATGTTTGACACTTAAAACCCAGGTAAATGGTTCCAAGTCAAGTAGCCCGTGCGGTGTTGTACAAGAACTAGAATCCTAATGAAAAGGAGGACAGGGTAAGATACTCGCCCCCGAGTCTACCTGAGGTTCTCTGGTGACGCACTTCCTGTAATCGTGGCCACCCTAACCGTACACTTTTCGATTTCGGGGCCAGATGTATCAAAGGTTTTTACCCATTCTGTGTCTATGGGAAAATGTGTTCATACATATGGCCCCTAGGTGAATTACTCAGTAAAAACTTTGGATTTTTTGGATTGATGAAAATTGTTCAATGCAAACACAGGCCAGAAAACTGGCCCGCTCATGCTTCGGCGATCTCAGATCCCTACGACGATTCTTATACTTATTACCACTGTCCACCAGGAGAGCAGTGGTACAGTGACTAATAAATTTACGCTTCAAGTGGTTCAGAAGGCCGCAGCCAGAGGATTGCTTAGAATCCCAGACATCAATCAGCCAGTCCTGTCCTGGCAGCCCTACACTCACTGCTGGTCCAACAAAGAATCCACTTCAAGGTGCTGGGCATCGCACATCGGGCCTTTCATGGGAAAGACTCTCCTCAGTGCATATGTCCCCAGGAGATCCCTCCACTCAAGCAGTCTAAAACTGCTGTCAGTGCCCAGGGTTGTGAAAGCAGAAGCCGCGGCCGCTTCTTGAGCATTTGGTGCCTAAGCTAGGGAGTAGCCTTCCTCTCTCCCTCAGGAGTCAGGAGCTGGAAAGATGTTTTAGGAAACTTTTGCAAAAGTCAACCTTTTTTAATGTCATGGTGGTACGATAAATTCAACTGGGAAGCCATAGAGGTTGTTGCAGTAAGCGCTGGGAGGCCTGATCCGGTAGCTATGCACTATATAAAAAGAACTAAATGAAACTACACTAAACACTTGTGAAGGTCTTTGAATTCTAACACGCTGAGAATCTTTCTAGATAAATGTGATGAAATACAGAAAGATAAACTCAACTAATTACTTTCGCCCCAGACCACAGACTTTGGTCAAGCAGGGGACACGGCTCTCCTAGAGCCATTGACAACAATTTATATAACTTCATGTTTTCCCTCTAAAAGCGGAGGCTGCAAAAGAGCTGACATATTGAAGATTCACCAAAGATGATACAGCACGTAGCACAAACTTCACCTTCCCCGTGCACAGGAAGGTAACGAACTGGAAATCACTAGGTTTCAAGAACTGAGTTCTTTTCCAGGGTTTGGATTTAAGGTGACATCAGAGTCCACGATATCACAATTAGACTCATCTGTGCAGTGACTGGAAACCCCAGGGTGGAAGCCTCCCTGGTCGCTGAGCTCTCCACTGCCAGCTCTCAAGGGAGGGAGCCACTCTCTGTAACAAGCATTGCCTCTGTCCCCGGAAGTCCTGAAACCAAACACTGCTAGCTGCTCACTGAATAATCTGATTATCCAAAAAGGAAATTAGACTGTTATAATATTTAGCAAACGCACTCAGTGACTTCATTTCTGTAGCCAGGACTTATCTGCAGTTCTTTCAGTAACTGGGAGCCCACCTCGTTCTGTGCTTGGCTGGGGGGATGAGGCCGGAGAGCAGGGATCCCAGCCTCCTTCAGGACCTGGCCAAGCACACAGACCGCTGTTCCTGCTCCTACTGGTGCATCTGTGTCTGGCTGTCTGAAGTCTCATGTGCTGTGTGTCTGTGTGTTGGAGGTCCCTGGTTCTCAGGGGCATCGGGGTACACAGACCGAGAAATGGGGGACGTGGCTCGTAAGCAACAAATGTTGTTGTTGTGTCCATGCAGGTCTGGCAGCACCTTTTGTGCCTCTTGCAGCTTTCCTTTCTCATGTACAGTGTCGGGTCCGGTCAGAAGTGCTCCTGTGACCTTCGACCTCAGTGGTCACTCTCTGTGGAGGTGCTGGGGCTCACAGTGGTGACGGCCACCTCACAGTGTGTCTGTCACCGGGTCCCGAGGTGGCTTCATGATGCAGAGTGCAGGGGCTCACAGTGGTGACGGGCCGCCTCACAGTGTGTCTGTCACCGGGTCCCGAGGTGGCTTCATCATGCAGAGTGCAGGGGCTCACAGTGGTGACGGGCCGCCTCACAGTGTGCCTGTCACCGGGTCCCAAGGTGGCTTCATGATGCAGAGTGCAGGGGCTCACAGTGGTGACGGGGCACCTCACAGTGTGCGTGTCACCGGGTCCCAAGGTGGCTTCATGATGCAGAGTGCAGGGGCTCACAGTGGTGACGGGGCACCTCACAGTGTGTGTGTCACCGGGTCCCAAGGTGGCTTCATGATTCAGAGTGCAGGGTCTCACAGTGGTGACGGGCCACCTCACAGTGTGTCTGTCACCGGGTCCCAAGGTCGCTTCATGATGCAGAGTGCAGGGGCTCACAGTGGTGACGGCCACCTCACAGTGTATACCTCACAGTGTATCTGTCACCGGGTCCAAAGGTGGCTTCATGATGCAAAGTGCAGGGGCTCACAGTGGTGACGGGCCACCTCACAGTGTATCTGTCACCGGGTCCCAAGGTGGCTTCATGATGCAGAGTGCAGGGGCTCACAGTGGTGACGGGCCACCTCACAGTGTGTCTGTCACCAGGTCCCAAGGTGGCTTCATGATGCAGAGCGGAGGAGCTCTCATCGGTGACGGGCCACCTCACAGTGTGCCTGTCACCAGGTCCCAAGATGGCTTCATGATGCAGAGTGCAGGGGCTCACAGTGGTGACGGTTCACCTCACAGTGTGCCTGTCACCGGGTCCCAAGATGGCTTCATGATGCAGAGTGCAGGGGCTCACAGTGGTGACGGTTCACCTCACAGTGTGCCTGTCACCGGGTCCCAAGATGGCTTCATGATGCAGAGTGCAGGGGCTCACAGTGGTGACGGTTCACCTCACAGTGTGCCTGTCACCGGGTCCCAAGATGGCTTCATGATGCAGAGTGCAGGGGCTCACAGTGGTGACGGGCCACCTCACAGTGTGCCTGTCACCGGGTCCCAAGATGGCTTCATGATGCAGAGTGCAGGGGCTCACAGTGGTGACGGTTCACCTCACAGTGTGCCTGTCACCGGGTCCCAAGATGGCTTCATGATGCAGAGTGCAGGGGCTCACAGTGGTGACGGTTCACCTCACAGTGTGCCTGTCACCGGGTCCCAAGATGGCTTCATGATGCAGAGTGCAGAGGCTCACAGCGGTGACGGTTCACCTCACAGTGTGTCTGTCACCGGGTCCCAAGGTGGCTTCATGATGCAGAGCGGAGGAGCTCTCATCGGTGACGGGCCACCTCACAGTGTGTCTGTCACCGGGTCCCAAGATGGCTTCATGATGCAGAGTGCAGGGGCTCACAGTGGTGACGGGCCACCTCACAGTGTGTGTGTCACCGGGTCCCAAGGTGGCTTCATGATGCAGAGTGCAGGGGTTCACAGTGGTGACGGGCACCTTACAGTGTGCCTGTCACCAGGTCCCACAGTGGCTTTGTGATGCAGAGTGCAGGGGCTCACAGTGGTGATGGGCCACCTCATAGTGTGTCTGCTAGCGGGTCCCAAGGTAGCTTCATGATGCAGAGTGCAGGGGCTCACAGTGGTGACGGGCCACCTCACAGTGTGTCTGTCACCGGGTCCCAAGTTAGCTTCATGATGCAGAGTGCAGGGGCTCACAGTGGTGACGGGCCACCTCACAGTGTGTCTGTCACCGGGTCCCAAGATGGCTTCATGATGCAGAGTGCAGGGGCTCACAGTGGTGACGGGCCACCTCACACTGTGTCTGTCACCGGGTCCCAAGGTGGCTTCATGATGCAGAGTGCAGGGGCTCACAGTGGTGACAGGCCACCTCACACTGTCACCGGGTCCCAAGGTGGCTTCATGATGCAGAGTGCAGGGGTTCACAGTGGTGACGGGCCACCTTACAGTGTGTCTGTCACCGGGTCCCGAGGTGGCTTCCTGATGCAGAGTGCAGGAGCTCTCATCGGTGATGGGCCACCTTACAGTGTGCCTGTCACCAGGTCCCACGGTGGCTTCATGATGCAGAGCGGAGGAGCTCTCATCGGTGATGTGCCACCTCACAGTGTGTGTGTCACCGGGTCCCACGGTGGCTTCATGATGCAGAGTGCAGGGGCTCACAGTGGTGACGGGCCACCTCACAGTGTGTGTGTCACCGGGTCCCAAGGTGGCTTCATGATGCAGAGTGCAGGGGTTCACAGTGGTGACGGGCACCTCACAGTGTGTCTGTCACCGGGTCCCAAGATAGCTTCATGATGCAGAGTGCAGGGGCTCACAGTGGTGACGGGCCACCTCACACTGTGTCTGTCACCGGGTCCCAAGGTGGCTTCATGATGCAGAGTGCAGGGGTTCACAGTGGTGACGGCCACCTCACAGTGTGTGTGTCACCGGGTCCCGAGGTGGCTTCCTGATGCAGAGTGCAGGAGCTCTCATCGGTGATGGGCCACCTTACAGTGTGCCTGTCACCAGGTCCCACAGTGGCTTCATGATGCGGAGTGCAGGGGGTCACAGCGGTGACGGTTCACCTCACAGTGTGTCTGTCACCGGGTCCCGAGGTGGCTTCATGATGCAGAGTGCAGGGGCTCACAGTGGTGACGGGCCACCTCACAGTGTGTCTGTCACCGGGTCCCAAGGTGGCTTCATGATTCAGAGTGCAGGGTCTCACAGTGGTGACGGGCCACCTCATAGTGTGTCTGCTAGCGGGTCCCGAGGTAGCTTCATGATGCAGAGTGCAGGGGCTCACAGTGGTGACGGGCCACCTCACAGTGTGTCTGTCACCGGGTCCCAAGATGGCTTCATGATGCAGAGTGCAGGCGCTCACAGTGGTGACAGGCCACCTTACAGTGTGTCTGTCACCGGGTCCCGAGGTGGCTTCCTGATGCAGAGTGCAGGAGCTCTCATCGGTGATGGGCCACCTTACAGTGTGCCTGTCACCAGGTCCCACGGTGGCTTCATGATGCAGAGCGGAGGAGCTCTCATTGGTGACGGGCCACCTCACAGTGTGTCTGTCACCGGGTCCCAAGATGGCTTCATGATGCAGAGTGCAGGGGCTCACAGTGGTGACGGGCCACCTCACAGTGTGTCTGTCACCGGGTCCTGAGGTGGCTTCATGATGCAGAGCGGAGGAGCACTCATCGGTGACGGGCCACCTCACAGTGTGTCTGTCACCGGGTCCCAAGATGGCTTCATTATGCAGAGTGCAGGGGCTCACAGTGGTGACAGGCCACCTCACAGTGTGTCTGTCACCGGGTCCCAAGGTGGCTTCATGATACAGAGTGCAGGGGCTCACAGTGGTGACGGGCACCTCACAGTGTGTCTGTTAGCGGGTCCCGAGGTGGCTTCATGATGCAGAGTGCAGGGGCTCACAGTGGTGACGGGCAGCTCACAGTGTGTCTGTTAGCGGATCCAAAGATGGCTTCATGATGCAGAGTGCAGGGGCTCACAGTGGTGACAGGCCACCTCACAGTGTGTCTGTCACCGGGTCCCAAGATGGCTTCATGATGCAGAGTGCAGGGGCTCACAGTGGTGACGGGCCACCTCACAGTGTGTCTGTCACCAGGTCCCAAGCTGGCTTCATGATGCAGGGCTGAGGAGCTCTCATCGGTGACGGGCCACCTCACAGTGTGCCTGTCACCAGGTCCCAAGATGGCTTCATGATGCAGAGTGCAGGGGCTCACAGTGGTGACGGGCCACCTCACACTGTGTCTGTCACCGGGTCCCAAGGTGGCTTCATGATGCAGAGTGCAGGGGCTCACAGTGGTGACGGGCCACCTCACAGTGTGTCTGTCACCGGGTCCCAAGATGGCTTCATGATGTAGAGTGCAGGGGCTCACAGTGGTGACGGGCCACCTCACAGTGTGTCTGTCACCGGGTCCCAAGATGGCTTCATGATGCAGAGTGCAGAGGCTCACAGCGGTGACGGTTCACCTCACAGTGTGTCTGTCACCGGGTCCCAAGGTGGCTTCATGATGCAGAGCGGAGGAGCTCTCATCGGTGACTGGCCACCTCACAGTGTGTCTGTCACCGGGTCCCAAGATGGCTTCATGATGCAGAGTGCAGGGGCTCACAGTGGTGACGGGCCACCTCACAGTGTGTGTGTCACCGGGTCCCAAGGTGGCTTCATGATGCAGAGTGCAGGGGTTCACAGTGGTGACGGGCACCTTACAGTGTGCCTGTCACCAGGTCCCACAGTGGCTTCGTGATGCAGAGTGCAGGGGCTCACAGTGGTGACGGGCCACCTCATAGTGTGTCTGCTAGCGGGTCCCAAGGTAGCTTCATGATGCAGAGTGCAGGGGCTCACAGTGGTGACGGGCCACCTCACACTGTGTCTGTCACCGGGTCCCAAGTTAGCTTCATGATGCAGAGTGCAGGGGCTCACAGTGGTGACGGGCCACCTCACAGTGTGTCTGTCACCGGGTCCCAAGATGGCTTCATGATGCAGAGTGCAGGGGCTCACAGTGGTGACGGGCCACCTCACAGTGTGTCTGTCACCGGGTCCCAAGATGGCTTCATGATGCAGAGTGCAGGGGCTCACAGTGGTGACAGGCCACCTCACACTGTCACCGGGTCCCAAGGTGGCTTCATGATGCAGAGTGCAGGGGTTCACAGTGGTGACGGGCCACCTTACAGTGTGTCTGTCACCGGGTCCCGAGGTGGCTTCCTGATGCAGAGTGCAGGAGCTCTCATCGGTGATGGGCCACCTTACAGTGTGCCTGTCACCAGGTCCCACGGTGGCTTCATGATGCAGAGCGGAGGAGCTCTCATCGGTGATGTGCCACCTCACAGTGTGTGTGTCACCGGGTCCCAAGGTGGCTTCATGATGCAGAGTGCAGGGGCTCACAGTGGTGACGGGCCACCTCACAGTGTGTGTGTCACCGGGTCCCAAGGTGGCTTCATGATGCAGAGTGCAGGGGTTCACAGTGGTGACGGGCCCCTCACAGTGTGTCTGTCACCGGGTCCCAAGATAGCTTCATGATGCAGAGTGTAGGGGCTCACAGTGGTGACGGGCTACCTCACACTGTGTCTGTCACCGGGTCCCAAGGTGGCTTCATGATGCAGAGTGCAGGGGTTCACAGTGGTGACGGCCACCTCACAGTGTGTGTGTCACCGGGTCCCGAGGTGGCTTCCTGATGCAGAGTGCAGGAGTTCTCATCGGTGATGGGCCACCTTACAGTGTGCCTGTCACCAGGTCCCACAGTGGCTTCATGATGCAGAGTGCAGGGGGTCACAGCGGTGACGGTTCACCTCACAGTGTGTCTGTCACCGGGTCCCGAGGTGGCTTCATGATGCAGAGTGCAGGGGCTCACAGTGGTGACGGGCCACCTCACAGTGTGTCTGTCACCGGGTCCCAAGGTGGCTTCATGATTCAGAGTGCAGGGTCTCACAGTGGTGACGGGCCACCTCATAGTGTGTCTGCTAGCGGGTCCCGAGGTAGCTTCATAATGCAGAGTGCAGGGGCTCACAGTGGTGACGGGCCACCTCACAGTGTGTCTGTCACCGGGTCCCAAGATGGCTTCATGATGCAGAGTGCAGGGGCTCACGGTGGTGACGGGCCACTTCACAGTGTGTCTGTCACCGGGTCCTGAGGTGGCTTCATGATGCAGAGCGGAGGAGCTCTCATCGGTGACGGGCCACCTCACAGTGTGTCTGTCACCGGGTCCCAAGATGGCTTCATTATGCAGAGTGCAGGGGCTCACAGTGGTGACAGGCCACCTCACAGTGTGTCTGTCACCGGGTCCCAAGGTGGCTTCATGATACAGAGTGCAGGGGCTCACAGTGGTGACGGGCACCTCACAGTGTGTCTGTTTGCGGGTCCCGAGGTGGCTTCATGATGCAGAGTGCAGGGGCTCACAGTGGTGACGGGCACCTCACAGTGTGTCTGTTAGCGGATCCCAAGATGGCTTCATGATGCAGAGTGCAGGGGCTCACAGTGGTGACGGGCCACCTCACAGTGTGTCTGTCACCGGGTCCCAAGATGGCTTCATGATGCAGAGTGCAGGGGCTCACAGTGGTGACGGGCCACCTCACAGTGTGTCTGTCACCAGGTCCCAAGGTGGCTTCATGATGCAGAGCGGAGGAGCTCTCATCGGTGACGGGCCACCTCACAGTGTGCCTGTCACCAGGTCCCAAGATGGCTTCATGATGCAGAGTGCAGGGGCTCACAGTGGTGACGGGCCACCTTACAGTGTGTCTGTCACCGGGTCCCAAGATGGCTTCATGATGTAGAGTGCAGGGGCTCACAGTGGTGACGGGCCACCTCACAGTGTGTCTGTCACCGGGTCCCAAGGTGGCTTCATGATGCAGAGCGGAGGAGCTCTCATCGGTGACGGGCCACCTCACAGTGTGCCTGTCACCAGGTCCCAAGATGGCTTCATGATGCAGAGTGCAGGGGCTCACAGTGGTGACGGGCCACCTCACACTGTGTCTGTCACCGGGTCCCAAGGTGGCTTCATGATGCAGAGTGCAGGGGCTCGCAGTGGTGACAGGCCAACTCACACTGTCACCGGGTCCCAATATGGCTTCATGATGCAGAGTGCAAGGGTTCACAGTGGTGACGGGCCACCTCACAGTGTGTCTGTCACCGGGTCCCAAGGTGGCTTCATGATGCAGAGTGCAGAGGCTCACAGTGGTGACGGGCCACCTCACAGTGTGTCTGTCACCAGTTCCCAAGGTGGCTTCATGATGCAGAGCGGAGGAGCTCTCATCGGTGACGGGCCACCTCACAGTGTGCCTGTCACCAGGTGCCAAGATGGCTTCATGATGCAGAGTGCAGGGGCTCACAGTGGTGACAGGCCACCTCACACTGTCACCGGATCCCAAGATGGCTTCATGATGCAGAGTGCAGGGGCTCACAGCGGTGACGGGCCACCTCACAGTGTGTCTGTCACCAGGTCCCGAGGTGGCTTCATGATGCAGAGTGCAGGGGCTCACAGCGGTGACGGGCCACCTCACAGTGTGTCTGTCACCAGGTCCCGAGGTGGCTTCATGATGCAGAGTGCAGGGGCTCACAGTGGTGACGGGCCACCTCACAGTGTGTCTGTCACCAGGTCCCGAGGTGGCTTCATGATGCAGAGTGCAGGGGCTCACAGTGGTGACGGGCCACCTCACAGTGTGTCTGTTAGCGGATCCCAAGATGGCTTCATGATGCAGAGTGCAGGGGCTCACAGTGGTGACGGGCCACCTCACAGTGTGTCTGTCACCGGGTCCCAAGATGGCTTCATGATGCAGAGTGCAGGGGCACACAGTGGTGACGGGCCACCTCACAGTGTGTCTGTCACCAGGTCCCAAGGTGGCTTCATGATGCAGAGCGGAGGAGCTCTCATCGGTGACGGGCCACCTCACAGTGTGCCTGTCACCAGGTCCCAAGATGGCTTCATGATGCAGAGTGCAGGGGCTCACAGTGGTGACGGGCCACCTCACACTGTGTCTGTCACCGGGTCCCAAGGTGGCTTCATGATGCAGAGTGCAGGGGCTCACAGTGGTGACGGGCCACCTCACACTGTCACCGGGTCCCAAGATGGCTTCATGATGCAGAGTGCAGGGGCTCACAGTGGTGACGGGCCACCTCACAGTGTGTCTGTCACCGGGTCCCAAGATGGCTTCATGATGTAGAGTGCAGGGGCTCACAGTGGTGACGGGCCACCTCACAGTGTGTCTGTCACCGGGTCCCAAGGTGGCTTCATGATGCAGAGCGGAGGAGCTCTCATCAGTGACGGGCCACCTCACAGTGTGCCTGTCACCAGGTCCCAAGATGGCTTCATGATGCAGAGTGCAGGGGCTCACAGTGGTGACGGGCCACCTCACACTGTGTCTGTCACCGGGTCCCAAGGTGGCTTCATGATGCAGAGTGCAGGGGCTCACAGTGGTGACAGGCCACCTCACACTGTCACCGGGTCCCAATATGGCTTCATGATGCAGAGTGCAGGGGTTCACAGTGGTGACGGGCCACCTCACAGTGTGTCTGTCACCGGGTCCCAAGGTGGCTTCATGATGCAGAGTGCAGAAGCTCACAGTGGTGACGGGCCACCTCACAGTGTGTCTGTCACCAGTTCCCAAGGTGGCTTCATGATGCAGAGCGGAGGAGCTCTCATCGGTGACGGGCCACCTCACAGTGTGCCTGTCACCAGGTGCCAAGATGGTTTCATGATGCAAAGTGCAGGGGCTCACAGTGGTGACAGGCCACCTCACACTGTCACCGGATCCCAAGATGGCTTCATGATGCAGAGTGCAGGGGCTCACAGCGGTGACGGGCCACCTCACAGTGTGTCTGTCACCAGGTCCCGAGGTGGCTTCATGATGCAGAGTGCAGGGGCTCACAGCGGTGACGGGCCACCTCACAGTGTGTCAGTCACCAGGTCCCGAGGTGGCTTCATGATGCAGAGTGCAGGGGCTCACAGTGGTGACGGGCCACCTCACAGTGTGTCTGTCACCGGGTCCCAAGGTGGCTTCATGATGCAGAGTGCAGGGGCTCACAGTGGTGACGGGCCACCTCACAGTGTGTGTGTCACCGGGTCCCATGGTGGCTTCATGATGCAGAGTGCAGGCGCTCACAGTGGTGACGGGCCACCTTACAGTGTGCCTGTCACCGGGTCCCAAGGTGGCTTCATGATGCAGAGTGCAGGGGCTCACAGTGGTGACGGGTCACCTCACAATGTCACCGGGTCCCGAGGTGGCTTCATGATGCAGAGTGCAGGGGCTCACAGTGGTGACGGGCCACCTCACAGTGTGTCTGTGATCGGGTCCTGAGGTGGCTTCATGATGCAGAGTGCAGGGGCTCACAGTGGTGACGGGTCACCTGACAGTGTGCCTGTCACTGGGTCCGAGGTCACTTTAGGATGGAGAGTGCTGGGGCTCACAGTGGTGATGGGCCACCTGACTGTGTGCCTGTCACCGGGTCCCAAGATGGCTTCATGATGCAGAGTGAGGGGTTTACAGCGGTGACAGGCCACCTCACAGTGTGTCTGTCACCAGGTCCCAAGGTGGCTTCATGATGCAGAGTGCAGGGGTTCACAGTGGTGACGGGCCACCTCACAGTGTGTGTGTCACTGGGACCCGAGGTGGCTTCATGATGCAGAGTGCAGGGGCTCACAGTGGTGACGGGCCACCTCACAGTGTGTCTGTGATCGGGTCCTGAGGTGGCTTCATGATGCAGAGTGAGGGGTTCACAGCGGTGACAGGCCACCTCACAGTGTGCTTTCACCAAGTGGCAAGATTTCTTCATGTTGCAGAGTGCAAGGCTCACAACGGTGACGGGCCACCTTACAGTGTGCATGTCACTGGGTCCTAAGGTGGCTTTGTGATGCAGGGGCTCACAACGGTGACGGGCCACCTCACAGTGTGTCGGTCACTGGGTCCCAAGATGGCTTTACGATGCAGAGTGCAGGGGTTCACAACAGTAATGGGCCACCTCTCAGTGTGCCGGTCACCGGGTCCCGAGGTGGCTTCATGATGCAGAGTGCAGGGGCTCACAGTGGTGACGGGCCACCTCACAGTGTGTCTGTCACCGGGTCCCGAGGTGGCTTCATGATGCAGAGTGCAGGGGGTCACAGCGGTGACGGGCCACCTCACAGTGTGTCTGTCACCGGGTCCCGAGGTGGCTTCATGATGCCGAGTGCAGGGGCTCACAGTGGTGACGGGCCACCTCACAGTGTATCTGTCACTGGGTCCCAAGGTGGCTTCATGATGCAGAGTGCAGGGGCTCACACTGGTGACGGGCCACCTCACAGTGTGTCTGTCACCGGGTCCCAAGGTGGCTTCATGATGCAGAGTGCAGGGGCTCACAGTGGTGACGGCCACCTCACAGTGTGTCTGTCACCAGGTCTCAAGATGGCTTCATGATGCAGAGTGCAGGGGCTCACAGTGGTGACGGGCCACCTCACAGTGTGTGTGTCACTGGGTCCCAAGGTGGCTTCATGATGCAGAGTGCTGGGGCTCACAGTGGTGACGGGCACCTCACAGTGTGTCTGTTAGCGGATCCCATGATGGCTTCATGATGCAGAGTGCAGGGGCTCACAGTGGTGACAGGCCACCTCACAGTGTGTCTGTCACCAGGTCCCAAGGTGGCTTCATGATGCAGAGTGCAGGGGCTCACAGTGGTGACGGGCCACCTCACAGTGTGTCTGTCACCGGGTCCCAAGGTGGCTTCATGATGCAGAGTGCAGGGGCTCACAGTGGTGACGGGCCACCTCACAGTGTGTGTGTCACCGGGTCCCAAGGTGGCTTCATGATGCAGACTGCAGGCGCTCACAGTGGTGACGGGCCACCTTACAGTGTGCCTGTCACCGGGTCCCAAGGTGGCTTCATGATGCAGAGTGCAGGGGCTCACAGTGGTGACGGGTCACCTCACAGTGTCACCGGGTCCCGAGGTGGCTTCATGATGCAGAGTGCAGGGGCTCACAGTGGTGACGGGCCACCTCACAGTGTGTCTGTGATCGGGTCCTGAGGTGGCTTCATGATGCAGAGTGCAGGGGCTCACAGTGGTGACGGGTCACCTGACAGTGTGCCTGTCACTGGGTCCGAGGTCACTTTATGATGGAGAGTGCTGGGGCTCACAGTGGTGATGGGCCACCTGACTGTGTGCCTGTCACCGGGTCCCAAGATGGCTTCATGATGCAGAGTGAGGGGTTCACAGTGGTGACGGGCCACCTCACAGTGTGTGTGTCACTGGGACCCGAGGTGGCTTCATGATGCAGAGTGCAGGGGCTCACAGTGGTGACGGGCCACCTCACAGTGTGTCTGTGATCGGGTCCTGAGGTGGCTTCATGATGCAGAGTGAGGGGTTCACAGCGGTGACTGGTCACCTGACAGTGTGCCTGTCACTGGGTCCGAGGTCATTTTATGATGCAGAGTGAGGGGTTCACAGCGGTGACAGGCCACCTCACAGTGTGCTTTCACCAAGTGCCAAGATTTCTTCATGTTGCAGAGTGCAAGGCTCACAGCGGTGGCAGGCCACCACACAGTGTGCCTGTCATCGGGTCCCAAGATGGCTTTATGATGCAGAGTGAGTGGTTCACAGCGATGACAGGCACCTCACAGTGTGCCTGTCACCAAGTGCCAAGATCTCTTCATGTTGCAGAGTGCAAGGCTCACAACGGTGACGGGCCACCTCACAGTGTGCATGTCACTGGGTCCTAAGGTGGCTTTGTGATGCAGGGGCTCACAATGGTGACGGGCCACCTCACAGTGTGCCGGTCACTGGGTCCCAAGATGGCTTTATGATGCAGAGTGCAGGGGTTCACAACAGTAATGGGCCACCTCTCAGTGTGCCGGTCACCGGGTCCCGAGGTGGCTTCATGATGCAGTGTGCAGGGGCTCACAGTGGTGACGGGCCACCTCACAGTGTGTCTGTCACCGGCTCCTGAGGTGGCTTCATGATGCAGAGTGCAGGGGGTCACAGCGGTGACGGGCCACCTCACAGTGTGTCTGTCACCGGGTCCCGAGGTGGCTTCATGATGCAGAGTGCAGGGGTCACAGCAGTGACAGCCACCTCACAGTGTGTCTGTCACCGGGTCCCGAGGTGGCTTCATGATGAAGAGTACAGGGGCTCACAGTGGTGACGGGCCACCTCACAGTGTGTGTGTCACCAGGTCCCAAGGTGGCTTCATGATGCAGAGTGCAGGGGCTCACAGTGGTGACTTGCCACCTCACAGTGTGTCTGTCACCGGGTCCCAAGATGGCTTCATGATGCAGAGTGCAGGGGCTCACAGCGGTGACGGGCCACCTCACAGTGGCCCTTTTGACCGCGGCGGTCATTCTGGGTTTCCCACTGGGCTGGCGGGCGGCCGCCGAAAGTCCACCCGCCAGCCCAGCGGGAAACACCCTTCCCACGAGGAAGCCGGCTCAGAATGGAGCCGGCAGAGTGGGAAGGTGCGACGGGTGCAGTTGCACCCGTCGCGAATTTCAGTGTCTGCAAAGCAGACACTGAAATTCTTTGTGGGGCCCTCTTACGGGGGCCCCTGCAGTGCCCATGCCATTGGCATGGACACTGCAGGGGCCCCCAGGGGCCCCACGACACCCCATACCGCCATCCTGTTCCTGGCGGGCGAACCGCCAGGAACAGGATGGCGGTATGGGTTGTCAGAATCCCCATGGCGGCGCAGCAAGCTGCGCCGCCATGGCGGATTCCCATGGGCAGCGGAAAGTCGGCGGTACACCGCCGGCTTTCCGCTTCTGGCCGTGGCTGTACCTCCGCGGTCAGAATGCCCGGCGGAGCACTGCCAGCCTGTTGGCGGTACTACCGCCAACCTCCACCCTGGCGGTATTTACCGCCAGGGTCAGAATGACCCCCAGTGTGTCTGTCACCATTTCCCAAGGTGGCTTCATGATGCAGAGTGCAGGGGCTCACAGTGGTGACGGGCACCTCACAGTGTGTCTGTCACCGGGTCCCAAGATGGCTTCATGATGCAGAGTGCAGGGGCTCACAGTGGTGACGGGCCACCTCACAGTGTGTGTGTCACTGGGACCCGAGGTGGCTTCATGATGCAGAGTGCAGGGGCTCACAGCGGTGACGGGCCACCTCACAGTGTGTGTGTCACTGGGACCCGAGGTGGCTTCATGATGCAGAGTGCAGGGGCTCACAGCGGTGACGGGCCACCTCTCAGTGTGCCGGTCACCGGGTCCCGAGGTGGCTTCATGATGCAGAGTGCAGGGGTTCACAGTGGTGACGGGCCACCTCACAGTGTGTCTGTCACCGGGTCCCAAGATGGCTTCATGATGCAGAGTGCAGGGGCTCACAGTGGTGACGGGCACCTCACAGTGTGTGTGTCACTGGGTCCCAAGGTGGCTTCATGATGCAGAGTGCTGGGGCTCACAGTGGTGACGGGCACCTCACAGTGTGTCTGTTAGCGGATCCCATGATGGCTTCATGATGCAGAGTGCAGGGGCTCACAGTGGTGACAGGCCACCTCACAGTGTGTCTGTCACCAGGTCCCAAGGTGGCTTCATGATGCAGTGTGCAGGGGCTCACAGTGGTGACGGGCCACCTCACAGTGTGTCTGTCACCGGGTCCCAAGGTGGCTTCATGATGCAGAGTGCAGGGGCTCACAGTGGTGACGGGCCACCTCACAGTGTGTGTGTCACCGGGTCCCAAGGTGGCTTCATGATGCAGACTGCAGGCGCTCACAGTGGTGACGGGCCACCTTACAATGTGCCTGTCACCGGGTCCCAAGGTGGCTTCATGATGCAGAGTGCAGGGGCTCACAGTGGTGACGGGTCACCTCACAGTGTCACCGGGTCCCGAGGTGGCTTCATGATGCAGAGTGCAGGGGCTCACAGTGGTGACGGGCCACCTCACAGTGTGTCTGTGATCGGGTCCTGAGGTGGCTTCATGATGCAGAGTGCAGGGGCTCACAGTGGTGACGGGCACCTCACAGTGTGCCGGTCACCAGGTCCCAAGGTGGCTTCATGATGGAGAGTGCAGGGGCTCACAGTGGTGACGGGCCACCTCACAGTGTGTGTGTCACTGGGACCCGAGGTGGCTTCATGATGCAGAGTGCAGGGGCTCACATTGGTGACTGTTGGAGGGTCACACACTGGTCTTGTGCCTGCACTACGCCTGTGACCAGGCTGCTCTGTTGATTAACTGCGGGTCAGGCTGGTCTGCTGAGCGTTGATTCCAGCCTTGGTCCGGCTTAGCAGTGCTTAACACCGCTTGGCATCACTGGTGCACTGGATCTCAATCACAAGCTTCAGTGCACTAGGAGAGGCTCAAAGCTCACAAGGCTGTCGATCTACCAAGTAAAGCTCAACAGCATGAATGTCCACTGCTGGCCTCAGGATTTGGGGAACGGCCCTGGACACTGTCCCTTTCTCTGCACAATTGTGAATCTTCAGAAAAAGGGTGTGTGTTAGATAGAGTCTCAGAGCCAGTATCCTTTTCACGCGTCCAATCAGATTTAAAATTCACCCCAGACTCTTAGGGGGAATCTGTCTTTGAGGGTAATTTCTCTTTCCGGTATCCCCAGCTCATGGCAAACATTTGGGGTGATAATTCCACCTCATTATGTATGTATATGAGATAAACTCTAGTATGGCTGTCAGCAGGAGGCGCCCAGATAAAGATGCAGGGCCGGGCATCAGTGCAGTCTTCTCCATGACACTAGTGCCACTTGGCCATGCCACCAGGCCAAAGCTGTCTCTCATGTAGGGCACACTTAGTTCAGCTGGAATTGGTCAGTAGTTGAACCAGACCTTTAAAGGTCCTTCCTAGAGATATGTGATGGAAGCCAGGCAGTACACTGCGCTTAACAGTGAATCTCAACGCAGCGAGATCTAATGGTCCAACATAGACCAGCACACTGGAAAATGGGAGGCAGAAAGTTTGTCTTACACCTAAAGTTGTGCTCCACCTCAGACATGCTGGCGTTACTCTACGCTGCAGTGTTTAATTTATGAAAAACATAAGTACCAGGTCCTAAGATATGTCCCAAGAAACAATCGCAGCATCGGCTGTCCATGTCCGTGCTGCCAAATGCCAGTTTCGACTCTGTCTACGAACAATCCCACGCCTACAGATGTGGCAATATGGACTGGTCCTGGGCACCCAAACCTGTAGAATTACATGTCTAAATATATTAACTGTTGAACTCACTGCTGAAGTACTCTTTGTAAAAATAAGTGGGCACTGCCCCCGTGTGGTAGACTGTCATTTATATGTGCTGTTGTTAAGAAATAAGTGCCAGGTCTGAGAACCAGCAAACACTGGCACAAATTAAGCACTGCACTGACACCATGTCTGGAGGCAAGCTATTCATGGTGTGACTTAGTCACATTCATCCCCCCAAAAATCACCCAAGCAAAGTGAGAAACAGGGGGCTACAGCGGGTATCGCCCGGAGGCCAGACTTCACCCTAAGCCAAACCCACAGGTTCAGTGCGACGAAGGCGCTACAGGCCTGCCAGACAGGTATTGGTTTTGGTCTCATTAATAACACATAACCCAAAACTATTGTAATAGTAAGGCTCTTCTGTGAGGAACAATGGAATCACATGGGAACAGAGATCAGAGAAAAGAGGGCAGGGTCACTGCACATGCTGACCTAAATACCTTCAGGCCCGCACCCCGAAAATAATAGTGCAGTGCCTCGTTAAAAAAAAACAAGTGCCAGGGCCCAAGGTATTCGTCAGGAGGCTACTGCATTTCTACCTATTAACCAATGAACTCCTACTAATGTGGCCATTTGGCTTTTTCCAGGTCACCCAAACTTGTAAGAATGGCCTGGATGCACTAGCATTATTTTTATATGTATATTGAATTGTTAAAGATGCTGGCTGTGTGATGTGATTACAAATAAACAGACAGCGCCACCATGTGGTGAAGTGTCTTGAGTAAGTGCCGGTTCCGGCACAAATTAAGCAGTGTGTCAGTGTGAGCTGCATAGAAGCGGTCTTGAGGAGATGAGGAAGGAGAGATCCATCCTCTTCCAGACTAGAGCGTGAATCTAATGCTTCAGTTGTACCACCTCCCAGGATGAGATCTTTAAACCTGTGACGCAAGGTGTGCTTCAGGCAAGGAGTCTTGCCCCCGTGTGTGCAGAAAGTATTAGCAGAACTGTAGAAAACACCAAATGTTCCCTCTTTCTGTATCTTCCACAGAATCGGAATAACAATATTGTTAAAGTATGCGTCACAGGATTTTATCAAAAGTGGCTTTTGTGCAATGTTACACGTGATAAATGTGGCAGTTTTTAGATTACAAAGAAGCGCAGGTTTGCAGAGCTTCCCAGATCATGTCTACTCAAGAGTGAGCTAAGTGTGCCTCTGGATAATGCAAAGCACGAGTGGAGACTGGATTATGATCCTGGCCACACATGGGCCCATAATGTGGGGCAGGACGGGCAAGAAGAGGCTTTTCTTGACAGCCATAGCAGGGCTGGAGCCATCTCCAGGAGATGCCCTGTCCCACCAGATCACCTCCTGGTCAGACCCCTGATGTCTTCATGATGGTGCAGTGAAGGACAAGTGTCGAGTGACCGCAGATTCAAACCTGTCTTACTTTCCACTCCTGGAGGGTCTTGTTGGACGTGTCGTGGCAAGTACACGAATCAGTGCTTTGGCCCGAAACCCTTAAGGCCCCATCTAGTGGACCCAGTTCCACAGAGTGACCTACATAGTCCAGGGCTTTCCACTACACCAAGCCTCCAAGCCATCCATCGACTTGTGTTTCGAAGGTGCCCGCACAGGGGCGCCATATCACAGAAGTAGGACCAGCACAAGCTATAATTAATAGGGATTTCCATTAGAACCATTACATTTTCTCTCAAAATAATTAGGGCTTGGCCTCTCTTTGCAGTTATGTCCCCCTTGTCCTTCTGGCCCTTGTACTGAGGTCATAGTACCCATCCTCTCTCACTGTGTCACAAAGACCCCAAAGATGGAGCTCAGCCCACTCACCATGTGTCATCACTAGTATTTGTGTTTCAGGAGGTGCGACTGGGGGACGCTCCAGTGGGCATTGCATCCCCTTGTCCTTCTGGTCCTCGTACTGAGACCATGTTACTCATCCTCCCGCACTGTGTCACGAAGACCCCAAAGATGGAGCTCAGCCCACTCACCGTGTGTCATCACTTGTATTTGTGTTTCAGGAAGTGCGACTGGGGGACGCTCCGGCGGGCATTACATTGCCTTGTCTTTCTGGCCCTTGTACTTAGGCCATGGTACTCATCCTCTGTCACTGTGTCACGAAGACCCCAAAGATGGAGCTCAGCCCACTCCCCATGTGTCATCACTTGTGTTTGTGTTTCAGGGGGTGCGACTGGGGGACGCTCCGGTGGGCATTACATCCTCTTGTTCTCCTGGTCCTTCTACTGAGGCTATGGTACTCATCCTCTCTCACTATGTTATGAAGACCCCAACGATGGAGCTCAGCCCACTCACCGTGTGTCATCACTTGTATTTGTGTTTCAGGGGGTGCGACTAGGGGACACTCTGGCAGGCATTACATCCCCTTGTCCTTGCTGGCCCTTGTACTGAGGCCATGGTACCCATCCTCTCTCACTGTGTCACAAAGACCCCAAAATGGAGCTCAGCCCACTCACCGTGTGTCATCACTTGTATTTGTGTTTCAGGGGGTGCGACTAGGGGACACTCCGGCGGGGATTACATTACCCAAGCCCAGCAGCTCCCTGAATGTTGAGGCGGGATGCGTTGTGCCCAACCCTTGCGACTCCAGCCCGTGCCGCCCCAACAGCGTGTGCAGAGATGAGTGGGGGGCCTTCACCTGTGTTTGTGAGCCAGGTAAGAGCACAGTCCCTTTCTGTTGGAAAATTTTCATTTTATACGTGTACAGGTAACCTCCAACCAGGAGATTGTTTCAGTGATCGCGAATGACTGTCTCTGTTCCCTTCTTTTCATCTGATATGTGACTTATTTACCTGCACAGCATGACAGATGCCATGATTTCACTACTCGCTTTGAACAAAAAATATCCCCTTTCCGGTTAATCTTAAACCCGAAAACCAGCTAGAGCACAGCACAAGTTGGAAGGCCTACTGTGGCCACGCCCACTTCCTGCCTCACCTCTTCAGAAGTCACCGGAAGAGCCCGCCCCTTTGCAGCCTTTAGCCCTCATGGAAATATACAGGCTCGGCCACGCCTGACCTTTGCTCCCTTTTCAAAGTCAGACATTTAGGAAATGCTATAGTGTTTGAAATATATGCTTTTAAAATGTATACAAAGAAGCCTGTTACTTTTATCTGTTGTGCAAATGCTGGCCCATTCTGATGGATACAACTACCTGTGGATTCCTCACCTAATGAATACTCCCATGGCGCCAGCATTCGACGGAAATCTTCTTCCTAGTCTCTGCACGTCGACGTCACTCTAGCCCACGCGACGCCGTCTGACGTCATACAGGCAATAAGAGGTCCTCGACGACGTGCCGACGTCAGTTCCCTTTTTTACGTGCATTCGAAACGGTTATCTTCGAGGGAGCAACTGTTACTTTCGTGGTTACAGTGTATTTTTTGCTGCGTAGTCCTTCGCTGCAGTAATAATGTTGCAGAGAAAGTCGGGTTTTAAGCCTTGTCGTGAGTGTGGGGGCAAGATGTCAGTTACGGATCCTCACTCCGACTGTCTTTGGTGTTTAAGCTCCGACCACGACGTCTCGACTTGCGATTCATGCCAGCACATGAATCCAAAGGCCCTCAAGGAACGTGAGGCGAAGTTGTTTATGGCGAAGTCGAAGAAAGAAAAACATCATAAGAAGTCTTCTTCGCCAAGGCATCGGCGTCATCAAGACTCCCGGCGCCGTAGAGAATCACGGCGCCATTCGAGCAAGGAGACTCGTTCCAGGTCTTCGGATCGGCGCCGGAGGACTTGGGAGGTCAGTCCCACGGTCACGCCGCATCCATCGACGCCGTTGCCCTCTCCGGCGTCACCGACTTTACCTGGACAGGCGTCGGTGATTGAAGTGGTGCAGCCTCTGGTGTTGTCCCCGGCGTCGCAGACGTCGAGGCCGGCGTCGGGGTCGCCTTCGATACAGGCACCCCAGTATCCGGCTTTTCCCACCCCTGGAGCCGATAGTACCGCATTCCTAAATGCGATGTATACCATCTTCCAACGGATGGCTCCAGGGGGTGCTCCGGCTGGCCCTTTGGCCTTTTCATTGGGTGATCCTGCGCCTCTACGGCCGGCACCCTTTATGCCCTTTCTCCCTTTTGGGAACGTGGGCTCGGCGCCGGTGTCGGCGCCGGTGGCCGCTCCGGTGGCTTCGGAGGGATTGGCCCCGGAGATTTCCATCCCGTCGACGTCGGGATTTCGTCCTGTGACTCCAGTGGGTCCATCCGCTCCGAGTGCTCTTTCATCGGCGCCGAAGTTACCTGTGGCGCCGGACGCGGCGTCTGTGGCTTCTGAAGATCGGCACCGATCTTCGGCTTCGGCGGAGGCATTGTCGACTCCGCATATCGAGCAGAGGCTTCATTCGAGGAGACGTGCTCTCCGTTTATTAGAGGAGCAGGAGTACCAACGAGTCCTGGAAGAAGGAGAACTAGAGGACTCGGTTGATGGACTGCATGGTCTAGATACAGCCAGTGGGCTGGACACTTCCCCTGAGTGGGATCTTTCATCTCCAGGGGAATACACGGAGGAGGCTGCTTCCTTTCACGCAGTGGTACGGAAGGCAGCTAGTTTTCTGGACCTGCCTTTGCCGGTGGCAGAGACAAAACAGAACCTTCTGACAGAGGTGCTTCATCCGGCCTCAGCTGCGGCAGAGCCTCTATTGCCCTTTAATGACGCTTTGCTGGATCCGGTGCTAGAGGTGTGGAAGAGACCAGTATCTTCCCCAGCGGTTCATAGAGCCGTAGCCAGGAGGTATCGAGCTGCACCAACTGACCCTGGCTTTCTTTCTAGGCACCCTACACCGGAGAGCTTGGTGGTGCAGGCCTCCTGTTCATCCAAATCAGCGCCTGGTTCTTTCCCGACGGTGCCTGGGGACAGAGACTCGAAGAAACTGGATGCGCAGTCCAAGAAAATCTTTTCGGCCTGCAGTCTGGCGTTGAAGGCCACCAACGCAACTTGTATCCTGGGGAGATATGTTCATGCTCTTATGGATGACATTTCCTCATCATTTACGGAGCTTCCCCAGGGTCTTTTGGATGTTGTTTCAGATGCCCAGGCTGCTGCGACCCAGATTATTCAGGCTGGGCTGGATACGACCGACTCGGTGGCCAGAGCAATGGGCACGACTGTGGTGGCAAGGAGAAAGGCCTGGCTCCGTAATTCGGGGTTTTCTGCAGATGTGCAGTCAACCCTATTGGATCTCCCTTTTGATGGGGACAAGCTGTTTGGCGCCAAGGCAGATTCGGCCTTGGAACGTTTTAAGGAGAGCAGGGCCACAGCCAAATCGCTAGGACTCCAAGCTCATTCTTCCTCTGCCTCTTCCAGGATTTTCAGGAGGTTTCGGGGATTTGGGCGTGGCTCTTCCTCCTCTTCCTTTCGGGGGAGATTCCAGAAACCTGCCTCTTCCCATCCCTATAGATCTTTTAGAGGGAGAGGGAGGGCCCGCACCAGAGGAGCCTCTCAGCAGCACTCTGCCTCTTCCTCGTCCTCTGGAGGGGTGCAGCAGGGAAAGCAGCCTTAGGCTTCCACCATTTCCCACTCACTCCTCTCCTGTAGGGGGAAGATTACAGCATTTTCTCCGCAAGTGGAAGACTATTACAACGGACACTTGGGTTCTCAGTATTGTGGGAAAAGGCTACACCCTTCCCTTTCGGGAGTTCCCGCCCCTCATCCCGCCCCGCCCATCTTATTGTTCAGAAGAACACCTCCTGTTGCTAGAACAGGAGGTACAAGTCCTCCTTTCAAAGGGCGCGGTAGAGTTGGTCCCAGAGCAGGAAAGGGGTCGAGGTTGTTACTCAAGGTATTTCCTGATTCCCAAGAAGGATGGTCGGTTGAGACCAATCCTGGACCTGAGGATCTTGAATTGGTTCCTCAAACAGGAAAAGTTCAAGATGCTGACCCTAGCTCAGGTGCTTTGGGCGTTGAACAAGGAAGATTGGATGGTGTCTGTCGACTTGCAGGATGCTTACTTTCATATCCCGATACTCAAGTCACACAGGAAGTATCTCCGGTTTATGGTGGGATCGCAGCACTATCAGTTTGCGGTCCTTCCGTTTGGTCTTACTTCAGCACCTCGAGTCTTCACGAAGGTGATGTCGGTGGTTGCGGCAGAGCTCAGAAGGAAGGGGATAGCAGTATTCCCTTACTTGGACGACTGGTTGATCAAAGCCAAGTCGCCGGAGCTTGTGTCGCATCATCTGCAGTCAACGACTCAGTTGTTGTTCGACCTGGGTTTTTCGGTGAACGAGCCCAAATCTCACCTGGAGCCCTCTCAGCGCCTCCTGTTCATAGGGGCAGTACTGGATACAACATTGAGTCGAGCCTTTCCTCCGCCTCAGCGGATTCAAGATATTCAGGAATTGGTTCCAATGTTTCGAAATGGAGCGGTAGTTCCAGTCCTCAAGGTCCTTCGTCTGCTCGGTCTGTTTGCCTCCTGCATTCTGTTGGTCACGCATGCTCGCTGGCACATGAGGGCTCTTCAGTGGTGCCTCCGAAGGCAGTGGTCTCAACACAAAGGAGATCTAGAAGGTGCTGTCAAGATCTCCAGAGATGCTGCTGTGGACTTGAAGTGGTGGATTGCGAGCAACAATCTTTCACAAGGAAAGCCGTTCGCGCAGTCGCCACCAGTGGCCACGGTCATAACGGATGCTTCCACTCTAGGGTGGGGAGCTCATCTGGGGGATCTGGAGATCAAAGGCCTTTGGTCTCCAGAGGAGCAGATGTTTCATATCAATCTGTTAGAGTTACGGGCTGTACGTCTGGCTCTCAAGGCCTTCCTCCCTTCCCTTCGTGGTCAGTCGGTACAGGTCCTGACGGACAATACTACCACGATGTGGTACATAAACAAACAGGGAGGAGTAGGGTCGTACCTTCTCTGCAGAGAAGCTCTTCGACTATGGTCCTGGGCAAAGGACCATCAGATTTGCTTGGTAGCAAATCATCTGGCCGGGGTCTTGAATGTACGTGCGGACGGTCTCAGTCACCAATTCTCGGCGGACCACGAGTGGCGTCTCCATCCAGATCAAGCCTGTTTGATCTTCCAAATGTGGGGGTTTCCTCGGGTAGATCTGTTTGCCACTCTGGAGAACGCGCATTGTCCGTTATTCTGCAGCCTCCAGTATCCGATGCAGGGAGCGTTAGGGGACACGTTTCAAATAACCTGGTGCGGCCAGTTGCTTTACGCGTTTCCTCCCATACCCTTGATTCCTCGAGTATTGAGGAAGATTCGCCAAGACCGGGCGCTAGTCATCTTAATAGCTCCGGATTGGCCAAGGAGGGTGTGGTACTCCGACCTTCTCCAACTCTCAATGTTCCCTCCGCTCCGTCTCCCTTTCAGGGCAGACCTCCTCTCGCAGTCGCAGGGGCAGGTTTAACACCCCAACCTCCAGAGTCTGCACCTACATGCCTGGAGATTGAACGGGGCAACCTGAGTTCCTTCTCTCTCCCGCCTGATGTAGTGGATGTTATATTAGCGGCCAGGCGACACTCCACTAAATCTATCTACGCTAATAGGTGGTCTAAATTTGTTGCGTGGTGTGGAGAGAGGCAGATTGATCCCTTACATGCTCATCTATCGGACGTTTTGTCTTTTGCTCTCTCTCTAGCGCAGAAAGGTTGTGCAGTGGCTACCATTAAGGGTTATTTGTCGGCCTTGTCAGCCTTCATTTGTCTTCCAGACCAACCATTGTTATTTAAATCCCCTATTGTTATCAGATTCTTGAAAGTTCTTCTAAATAAATATCCTCCAAAACCATTCGTTATGCCGCAATGGGATTTGTCCTTGGTCCTGACTTTCCTTATGGGGTCCCCTTTTGAGCCTATGCATTCTTGCCCCTTAAGGTATTTGGTTATAAAAACAGTTTTCCTGGTAGCTATAACATCTGCAAGGAGAGTGAGTGAGTTGCAGGCCTTATCGGTAAAGCCCCCTTATACAACTTTTTATGGGGATAAGGTGGTGTTGAGGACCAAGGCTGCTTTCCTCCCGAAGGTTGTTTCACCCTTCCATTTGGCTCAGACAATTACTTTGTCCACGTTCTATCCTCCGCCTCATCCTTCTAAAGAGGAAGAAAGACTGCACCGTCTGGACCCAAAGAGGGCGTTGAGCTTCTTTATTGATAGAACAAAGGATTTCAGGCTGGAGGATCAGCTGTTCATCGGGTACGTGGGCAAGAGGAGAGGAAAGGCAGTCCACAAGAGAACACTCTCCAGGTGGGTGGTTCTTTGCATTAAAATCTGTTACTCTTTGGCAAAGAAGGACCCTCCTGAGGGCATTAGAGCTCATTCCACCAGAGCTAAGTCGGCCACTTCGGCCTTGGCCAGGGGTGTTCCTGTGGTTGACATCTGCAAGGCCGCAACTTGGTCGTCCCTTCACACTTTTGCGAAATATTACTGTTTGGACTCTGAGGTCAGAAGGGACGGCCATTTTGCACGGTCAGTGCTGCAGGATTTCTTGGTTTGACCATTTAGGCACCCGCCACCGGGCGTGGTACTGCTTGGGACTCTATTCATTAGGTGAGGAATCCACAGGTAGTTGTATCCATCAGAAGAACGAGTTACTTACCTTCGGTAACGACTTTTCTGGTGGATACATTAGCTACCTGTGGATTCCTCACGGTCCCACCCGCCTCCCCGTTGCCTTTCTGGTCTTACCAAGTAATCCTTGAGTGCGCTCCTCTTGGTCTTCAAGGTTGCAATAGACGTTGTATATATGGATACGTGTGTATATTATCTGTATATATATATATATATATGTATATATCTTTGTGTACATACATGATTTGCATATATTTGTTCGTTATATTAAATTTACAGCTATTCATTGCAATATTGTGTATTTTACAAGGTTATGGGATGTTGCCTTGCTCTTTCATTGCATTGGGTGGTTGTTCTCATGCACGTAAAAAATGTTGGTACTGACGTCGGCACGTCGTCGAGGACCTCTTATTGCCTGTATGACGTCAGACGGCGTCGCGTGGGCTAGAGTGACGTCCTCGTCGACGTGCAGAGACTAGGAAGAAGATTTCCGTCGAATGCTGGCGCCATGGGAGTATTCATTAGGTGAGGAATCCACAGGTAGCTAATGTATCCACCAGAAAAGTTGTTACCGAAGGTAAGTAACTCGTTCTTCTTGCCAGTGCACACTGTTATTATTTTTGTTTGTAATATTTTGATTTTTGCAAGTAAAAATGTTGGTTCTTATTTTGAGCCCGGTGTTACAGTTGGAACGTGTGGGGTTATGTTCTAGCACGCCTGACTTCATTTTCATGTGGGTAGTGTCAGTTTATTAATATTGATCAGGGCCGGCTTTAGGGCGGTGCGACCGGTGCAGCCGCACCTGGCACTGACTTTGGTTCGAGGGGGGTCTGTGTTTAAAAATAACTTCTGGTTTTAAAAGCACTAAACGTACTAGTGCGTCCAGCAGTTTTCAGGCAACAATAAAAATGGCGAGATAGTTGGTGATTAATGTTACTACTGGTGACAGAAAGAATTTTTCTAGTAGCAGCTTTGACTCATCATAAAGTATCACAGAGAGTCAATGTGCCTGTTGCAAAGATGGTGTACCATGCAGATCACAGAACTGAGTGTGAGTGAATTCTGAGTATCTCTTTAAAATAATGAAATGTATGTGAGGGCAAAGGTGAGGGGCACTGTTGGAGAGTCTAGTGAGGGAATTCGTGGAGAAGGAGGTCATGAATTGCACCACTAAACATAGTTGCACCGAGCGCTACCAGCGTGAAAGCCGGCCCTGATATTTATTATACATTGTAACGTAAAGTAAACAAAAACAGAAAAAGTCCTGTTACAAATGATGAATCGAGGTATCTGGAGTTCTGTTTAAGTACCACGGCCTGGCCACTGCAGGCTCTTAAAACATGGACGAGCGGCTGTGTTTTTTTCCTCTCGGAAGGTGGTACCCGGCACCGCGGCCTTCACACCGCAGTGTTTCGTCAGTCGTGTTGTTGTCCTGCTGGCCTTGGGGTTATGTTTTTTCCTTGCTGTTTCCCTCCAGGGTTCTACGGCGAGACCTGCGTTGACATATGTCAGCTGAACCCGTGTGAGAACAAGGCTCTCTGTCGGCGGAAGCCGGGCTCTCCCAAGGGCTACGTCTGTGAGTGCGGAGGCAACCACTTCGGGCAGTACTGCGAGCACAGGTGAGTGACAGTGACGTAACGAAACTTGAGGCGGCCCCCTGCAAAGTACATGGATCCCCCCATCCTCTGGACCCAGTCTGGAGCGCTCACACCAGTGCTGGGTGTGCTGAGGGGGCCCACTGCAAAGTACATAGAGGACCCCCACCACACCCTCCACACCCAGTCAGGCGCTCTCATGCTAGGGGCCTGCCACCGTGCCCACTGCTGGCTGTGCTGAGGGGACCCACTGCAAAGTACACAGAGGGCCCCCCACCCTCCGGACCACCCAGTCAGGAGCTGTCATGCCAGGGGCCTGCCACCGTGCCCACTGCTGGCTGTGCTGAGGGGACCCCCTGCAAAGTTCATGGAGGACCCCACCACACCCAGTCAGGAGCTCTCATGGTAGGCGCCCACCGCCCGTGCACAGTGCTGGATGTGCTGAGGGGACCCCCTGCAAAGTACATGGAGGACCCCACCACACCCAGTCAGGAGCTGTCATGCCAGGGGCCTGCCACTTGTGTCCAGTGCTGGCTGTGTTGAGGGCGCCCACTGATGTCAGACCCCCCCCTTCCGCATCACGAGGTCTTCAGGAGCTAATGTTATGCCTCTTGTGATTGGGCGTGAGGTGTTGACAGTATTAGTAACACACGGAGTGTGCAGATGCACACACCAGCAGTGCTGCTGGAACAATTGCCCCCAGAGTGGGGGTGCTGCCATTAATGTTACATCACCAAAGTCACAGGAGTTGTGAAAAATCAAAAAGTCATACAAAAAAACAAGTGTGGCAAATGTGCCACGCCCAATCAGCAGGAGAGTGGTAAGGGTGAATACGTGGCACCAGACCCGATTCAGGCGGGAGACTCCAGATTTTAGAACCATTAAATGGCTTTATTTTTGCTGTATCCTGCTTAAAAACACATGTGCTACAATATAAATCAATGGGGAAAATAAATTCTCCCGATTTATTTTTAAAATTTCCACTTTTATGTTTTAAAATGTTGGCATGTATGAGGGTGCACTATCCATCTTGTGGTGCATTTTGGAGCACGGGTGTGGTCGCACACCGTGATTTACAGACTGTACACTTTCCGTTAAAATGGGCAATACATTTACAAAGACATGCAGTTTTAATGAACAAACTATATAGCACAAAAAGGATAATTAATGTGTGGAAATAGGGTTTCAGCGAATGTTTATTATTTGCGCATCACCAAGTAAAGTGTCTAGATTTGTTTTAAACTTGGTGAAAATGTTTCCATCACACTTCAGACTTTAAAAAAAGTGTTTTATTCGTGCTTTCTTAATTGCTGACATAATTTGAAATATGTGTATTTCTTGAAATTTAAATAAATGTATGTTAGAAAAAAACAGGCTTACCCCAGCAGGGTTGTCACCTGGATCTTTTTCAACAAAATTCTCTCCCCTTGCAGACCGAGAAATAAAAGTCCATAACCCCATCTCTGACCTATGTCTTTGAACACCCAGCAAATGTGACAAGACAAACACAACATTTAAAGGCATCTTTATTGCTCGTTCACCTTCTGGACTCCAGCTTGATTGTTTCTGGGGGTGCTGCACCGCCCCAGCAACCCTGCTGCCAGTGCCTGATTGTTTCTGGGGGTGCTGCACCACCCCAGCACCCCTGCTTCCAGTGCCTGTTTCTGGGGGTGCTGGGGTGTGTTTCTGGGGGTGCTGCACCACCCCAGCACCACTGCTTCCAGTGCCTGAATGTTTCTGGGGGTGCTGCACCACCCAGCACCCCTACCTCCAGTGCCTGAATTATTCTGGGGGTGCTGCAGCACCCCTGCTTCCAGTGCCTGATCATTTCTGGGGGTGGTGCACCACCCCAGCACCTCTGCTTCCAGTGCCTGATTGTTTCTGGGGGTGCTGCAGCAGCCCAGCTCCCCTGCTCCCAGTGCCTGATCTGGGGGTGCTGCACCACCCCAGCACTCCTACTTCCAGTGCCTATGCAGACCAGGGAAGAGCTGGAAGCCAGAAGCAGGCCCTATCATGTGACGGGCTCGACGGACATGTGGATGTTCCCTGCAGACTTGCTCTGTCATCCTGACGGATCCCTTTGTAGCCTCAACTCTTGACGGACTAGTAAATTATTTACACTAATGGCTCGTGTCGCTGCAGCAGAGTGTCCTTCCGTGAGTTCAGTGATTCAGGGCAGATTCACTTGTGCTAAAACCCTCTTGGATGCTGCCTTGCCAAGGAGTGCGACCCAGAAAGGCTTTATCCTGTAATGTTTAGTTCACGGTTCTGTAATGTTTTTCATTTGATGGGCACCCTTTAAGAGGGCAAAAGAGGCTCTTAAATTCTATAGATCACTTTCAATAGGGTAAATAAATGTTCTTTTTCTGAATCCGAATCTGAAGAACCACCCAAGAGAGAGACCCTAAATAGCCCTGAAAGGGGGATTGGTCAGCTAACAGGTAAGCACCTATCAGGGGAGGGCTCTGATGTCACCTGCTGGCACTGGCCACTTAGATGCTCCCAGAGTTCCCTGCCATCTTGGAATCCAAGATGGCAAAACCCAGGGACTCTCTGGAGGAGCTCTGAGCACCACCCCAGGGGTGGTGATGGACAGGGGAGTGGTCACTCCCCTTTCCTTTGTCTAATTGCGTGCCAGAGCAGGGACTTAGGGTCCCTGAACCGGTGTAGGCTGGATTATGCAGGGAGGGCACCAAATGTGCCCTTCAAAGCATTTTCAGTGGCTTGGGGAGGATATCCCTTCCAAGCCTGTAACACCTATCTCCAAAGGGAGAGGGTGTAACACCCCTCTCCCAAAGGAGATCCTTTGTTCTCCCTTCCTGAGCTGCTCATGCAACAGGAGGGTAAAACCTGTCTGAGAAGTGGCAGCAGTTGGGTCTGCCTAGAAAACCTCAGAAGGCTGGAATGGGATTACGGGGGGGAGTCCTCTAAGGAGCCCCCTGAGTGCCTGGAATCATACAACCAATGCTTGCAAAAGCACTGTGGTATGATTCCAACATGTTTGATACCAAACATGCCTATGTTCAGAGTTACCCTTATGTAGCTGGACATAGGTAGTGACCTATGTCCAGTAGACGAGTAAAATAGCTTCCCCGCACTCATGAAGTCTGGGAAAATGGTCCTGGAGTTCGTGGGTGCAACTCTGCTAGTGCAAGGGTGCCCTCACACACAGGTACACTGCACCCTGCCCTCAGGACTGGAGGGCCTGCTATAGGGGTGACTTATAAGTGACTTGGTGCAGTGTAAATGGCAGTGAAAGGGTGCACGCACTTTGTCACGCAGGCTGCAATGGCAGTCATGCAGATGCCTTTACATGGGCTTCCTATCGGTGGCAAAAGATATGCTGCAGCCCATAGGGATCCACTGGAATCCCAAAGCCCTGGGTACCTAGGTTCCATAAACCAGGGACTTGTAAGGGGGGACCAGTGTGCCAATTGTGGGTGAAATACTGGGTTACCAGTATGCAACAACCATATTTTAAGGGAGAGAGCATAACTACTGGGGTCCTGATCAGCAGGATCCCAGAAGACACAGTCGAACACACTGACAAACAGGCCAAAAGTGGGGGTAACCAAGCTAGAAAGAGGCTACTTTCCTACAGTGTGCTCCTTGTTAAAGGACAGAATGCTGCTCATAGTGAAGTTAGTCAGTGGGAGAAGTGGCCTGCCACACTACCTCATGCTGTAGGCTGTGTTGGGTAGAAAAAATTTGAATGACACAATAACAGAACAATGGATGAAGAGGGCTCACGAAGGCTCCTAAAAGTAGGTATATTTTGCATATAATTATAGTAAAATCTAAAGGCTTTTGCCAGCTCAAGAACTGGAAAAAACAGACATTGAAACAGCTCCATACCGGGCCCTCTATTCTTACCCTTCTCTCACATCCAAAATAAAAGGTTCCAGCCAAGTGACAAAAAAACTGTCACAGGTCTTCCTTTAATAGGAGTTAGATAGATTTTGTCCAGACAGATCATGGTTCATTTCTGTTAAAAAATAAAAGAAAACAGTTTCGATATTTGCATAAAAGGTAGAGCAGAAACTTGCACTGCTCGTCTACAAAAGCCATGCAAATGAACACGACCAGTAAGAGAAGTGTTGCTGTGAAGGAGAGGAGGGAGTGTGTAACCGTCTAAGGCACACTCAGGCTGTCTCGAGTACCATCCCAAGCTGGTATTATATCTTAACTCTGCTCTTGGTTGTGCCCAGGAATCCTTCTAGGGACAGTGCTCAGTTAAAATTAAATAGAGCCAGATTGATTCTGCAGAATGAGAGCTGTGGCCTCCTAGAGGTAGTACATATAGGATGAATGTCTTGCATTCCTATGAACTTAGGCGAAGACCGAGCTGAGGAGCAGATACACCTTCTCTTAAACTCTTTAAGAAGGTGGCCCTTGGAGGAATCTAATGCCCACCGTCTTACAGAATAGAAGAAGAGCTATATCAGTAATCACAGCAGTTGATCCCCGCCCCCAAACTTCCCACAGCAGTGGACCCCCAAATTCTCCTAGAGCACATGAGCCTGGCCTATTTCAGCGAGAGGGGTGTTCATCTGCCCTTGGGTTGTACAACCACACTCCATCATTTGCATATGAATTGGGAAGAAGTTCTCTTTGCACTTTCCCCAAAGTTGATTAAACACCAATACAGTTCTCTAATGATACAATTTGCTGATATAGGTTGAGCTACAAACATTTATGGGACTTTTTTGTACTTCTTTCAAAACAGAATTCTAAGTGAGATTGGAGGATAGTCAGAAATGTAAATTTTCAGGCCTGCCTGTTGCTTTAGCTTCCAGGCGTATAGCAATTGAGATCTATGTATGCTGTGAGGCCTGGTCTGATTTCATTAGTCCGTTTTCCAGTCACCATTTCAGATGTGGCCATTACCCCAATGGTCAGAGGTAGATAACACAAGAAGCCTTGTAAAAGCTTCTTTGTTGACTTCAAAAATGAAAAACCAAAGAAGTAAAACTAGTTGCACATAGGCAATCAGTACCATCAAAATAATGTATGCAGTTAGTGAGGAAATGAGTTACTCATTTTCTCCCCTCTTGGGACTGACCCCTCATGGCTGTTTGATTCCAATCAGGATTAGACAGGGGCTGAGACACATACCCTCCTCCTGCTGTCGCCCCCCCCCCCCAAGAGCATCACTTCCTCGCCTCATCCAGTCTGGGTTGCAGTGCAGGGAATCTCCTGTCACTAGCCACGTAAATGTTAATGCATTTGCCAGTCAACCAGGGTTCCCAGTCTTGTTCATTTGTAGCGAATAATATGACAGAGACTTTCAAACTAGTCTAGACCTCCACATCTTGAACATGTTTCTTCCAAAGCAATCAATCAAACAAACACTTATTAAGTGCGGCAAGAGGGTCTTGAGGCACTGGTGCTGTACGCTGCTGTGTGGAGGAACGATCATTTGAACATCCAAGTCTTTAGTTCTCTTCTGAATCGCTGGAGTGGTGGTGCGTCCTGAGGTGCAGGGGGAGGTAGTTCCCCGCCTTGGCTGCCAGGTGCGAGAAGGAGCATCCTGTGCTGTTCGCTCAACAGATATGTGGGGTGTCTGCAAGTATGCTGGTCCTTCATTGTGCAGGGCCTTGTAGGCGTGAGGCAGCTTCTTGAACTGGCATCTCTTCTGAAGGAGCCAGTGTTGTTTTGTTGAGCTGAGGTGTAATGTGGGTCCTTCTGGGGAGGTCGAGTACAAGTCTTGCAGCTGAGTTTTGTATTGCCTGGAGTCTCTTCAGGAGGCGTGCTGTGATTCCTACGTAGAGCATGTTTCCATTGTCCAGTCTGCTGGGGATGAGGGCCTGCGTGACAGTCCTTCTCCTGTCTGCCGGGGGCAACCTGAAGATCTTGTGGAGCATGCGAAGGGTGTGGAAGCAGGCAGATGAGATTGCGTCAGCTTGTTTCTTCATGGATAGCTTGCTATCCAGGATGATGCTGAGGTTTTGTGCGTGGTCTGATGGGGCAGGGGTGTGCCGGGCTCTGTGGGTCACCATGTGCCAGTCCATGGCAAGGTGTTGTTCCCAAAGATGAGGACTTCAGTTTTTTCGGCGTTGAGTTTGAGACAGTTGTCATTCATCCAGCCAGTTACATTCATCATGCATCTGTGGAAGTTAGCTTTTAAGGTGGAGGGATCTTTGGACAGTGAAAAGATGAGATATGTGTCATCGGTGTAGGGGATGATGTTGAGTCCATGTGATCTGACGGTGATGGCCAGGGGGGTCTTTTAGGTGCTGAAGAAGGTCAGGCTGAGTGACGATTCTTGGGGGACTCCACAGATGTTCTTCTTGGGCTCTGAGGTGAATGGTGGGAGACTGATCTTTTGGCTACTGCTGGTGAGATACGAGGCAATCCATTTGAGAGCGTTTACTTGAATCCCGATGTGGTGGAGTCTGTTAAGCAGGATATGGTGGGAGATGCTGTCAAATGTTGTGGACAGGTCCAGGAGGATGAGGGCATCTGTTTCCCCACGGTCCAGGAAGGGCTCTGGGGTCATCTGTGGCTGCAACCAGGGCTGTCTCAGTGCTGTGTTTAGCTCGAAATCCAGATTAGAAGGGGTCCAGGAAGTTGTGGTTTTCTAGGTGTCGGGTGAGTTGCTGGTTGATCGTTTTCTCGAGGACCTTTGCTGGATAGGGGAGCAGAAAGATGGGCTGGATGTTTTTTTCAGGAGGGCCCTCACTTCAGTGTGTTTCTAGACCTTTTGGGAAGGAGGCCACAGTGATGGAGGTATTCAGAACCTTCCTGAGCTTGTCACCGATTGTCTTGCTTCCGAGGCTGAAGATGTGGTGGGGGCAAGAGTCCTTGGGTGCTAACGAGTGTTTGGAATTCATTATGGAGATAGTGTCTTGCGTGGTGAGGAGTTCTCACTGCGTGAGGTGTTTGGGGTTTGTGTTTATGCATGCGAGCTGGCTGATACTGTCTGCGGCGGTTGGTTGATGTTCAAATTTTGAGTAGATAGCCGAGATCTTGTCGTGGAAGAAGTCTGCGAGATTGTCACACGGTTCCTGGGAGGGAGTGATGATGTTCTCGGTGGCTGCCGGATTGGTGAACTCCTTTACAATGGGCAAAAGTTATTTGCTGTGGTTTTGTGCTGGCCTTGATGTGTATTCTGGTGTGTTCTTCTTGGTTTCTTTCAGGAGACGGTAGTACTGGTTGAAGGTGGTCCTGAAGGCAATGCGATCTTCTGTTTTTTTGCTGATCCGCCACTTCCTTTCAAGTTGTTGTCAGTTTCATGTGGAGGAGTGCAGTTTTTCGGTGAACCAGGTTCTTTGACCTTGGTTGGCTTGGTGGGGGTGGAGGCCTTGGCGCATCCTGTGATCCACTGGGAGAAGCTCTTTGGTGCATGTTCAGGGTCGGGTGTAGAGTCTGGGAGGTGGGAGTGGAGAGTGTTGTTCCTCTGGTCTTTTGATACCTTTTTGCAGTTTCTTCGCGTGGATCTGGGGGCACGGTGCTGGGGTATGTGGGTCCGGAGACTGTGAAGTGTACTATGTGGTGGTCGGACCAGGTGAGTGGTGTGGTCTGGTTGTATCTGACTCTGTCATTGGAGGTGAAGATTGGGTTGAGCGTGTGTCCTGTGATGTGGGTAGGGTCGGTGACGAGCTGCTTGAGGCCAATGTTCATCAAGATTTTCAAGAGGTCATTGGAGTTGGAGTTGCTGGGGTCGTTGAGGTCCTCTTGGAATATATAGTGCTTAGAGTCAATTAATTGCAGGATGATGACTTCCGGGATGGCGTTGCAGAAGCTGGGGCGTGGTCCTGGTGGTCGGTAGGCAAGGGTGCCTCCGATGGTGCTTTTTCCATCTGTGTGGATGAAATGAAACTAAGAAATGGTGACAGTGGTGCCAATATGGCTCTTTCATGTTCTGAAACAGTTACAGAGGCAAAGCCTGAGGTTTAACTTTGAGTGCTTGTTCACCCACAGGTCTCTTGATGCTTTGCAGAGGGGCTAAAAAGAGAACCAGCTACTGACTAAAATCATTCTGTAAAGACAAAGGGTTTGTACGGCATTCCAGATTAGGATGACAAATGGGAAAAGAGCAACCTCCATAGGTACATTTGTGGAAGGAGGGCACTGTCAATAGCTGACAAGCCTTAGATCCACCCTCTGAGACTCCTGCACGGTCATGGGCAGTGTTGGTAGCTCACTTAATAGAGCAGGGGGTATGAAAATATTGTGAATCTGGAAATTTAATAATCGGCTTCCGTTGCAGGGAATAATGTCCTCCTGAAGTGGATTTCTTCATATCAAAGCAGGAAAGGTTTTGGCACAGAAGGTTCTCTCTCTTCAGGACATACCATGTCATATCAGGGCTCATTCCGGCAGGATGACCTCATGGTTTCAGATTGGTCTGGCCTTCATAGGCCACCTTTAGTCATGTGGTCCTTTCTGATTGGTTGCAAATATAGACTAAGGAGAGGCATTCTCAATATCATAGTGTTCCCATGCCCAAAGAAGTCAGCACCGATCTAAACTTAATTTAGCAAGCACTACAGGCGTCCATATCATTGGATTTTTTGCTTATATGGTTAGAGAGACACAATGGCCCTCATTACAACATTGGCGGGCGGCTACTACTACCGCCCGCCAAGTTGTAACCCCCATGCGGCCGCCAATGCGGCCGCACTCCCACGGTGGCCATTTGGATATCCCCGCTGGGCCGGCGGGCGGAAACCGAGTTTCCGCCCGCCGGGCCAGTGGGGATCTCTGCCGCAACACAGGAGCCGGCTCCAAATGGAGCCGGCGGTGTTGCGGCTGTGCGACGGGTGCAGTTGCACCCGTCTTGCTTTTCACTGTCTGCTATGCAGACAGTGAAAAGCTCCATGGGGCCCTGTCAGTGGGCCCCTGCACTGCCCATGCCGGTGGCCCAGGGGCCCCGCAACTCCCCTTTCCACCAGCCTTTTCCTGGCAGTTCAAACCGCCAGGAAAAGGCTGGCGGGAGGGGGACTCGTAATCCCCTGGGCAGCGCTGCAAGCAGCGCTGCCCTGGCGGATTACAACCGCCGGGGCCATTGTGGCAGAAAACCGCTGGCCCCGGCAGTGCGACCGCGGCGCTATTGCCGCGGTCGTCATACACCAGGAGGCATCGTCAGGTTGTAATGAGGGCCAATGTGTTTAAGATCAATGGCGGTGGATAATCCTTCTTATGTCTTTTCTGGAAGTTTATTTCTGGCAGAGAAGGTACTTATTTCTTGTGGTTCTAGAAACAGGTGTGTTTATTTATGCTGAAAACAACAGAGGCACATTTTATGTAGAAATTGGCTACACACATTAATCACCCACTCAGTGCAGATGTTGCTGTGGATCTGGACTTGCCTGAGAGGATAGTAGAACACATGATGGACATACTTTCGATGCTCACATATTTCACACAAGGAGAATCACTCCACAGCAATTTGGCTGCCTTCCTATTTGACAAACCGGGTTACGCAAGCATAGCTTTTCCATGACCAAGGACAACACAAAATACTGTCTGGTTGCCTGTTGATGGACAAGGCTACATCCTCTCTTTGATATGTGCGGCTGATCAAGCAGGGAGTAGAGTCTTGTTCATGCATGTCCCTTAATTTTATAATTTACCCATAAGTTTCAAAGGATTCAAGAGTGTCAAATAATTTGAGTGTCTCCAAGATAGGCCACCTCAGCACTCCTGGAGAAGCACCATCTCGTGCTAAATCAGCAGTTCATGTGTACCAGCAAGAGGTGTAGTATAAATCCGATCATCTTTGGAATCCAGTTGATATTTTGGATGAGTAATATCTCTGCAAGGATCACATTCCAGCTACATCATGTGTAAGGAGTTGTCATGTGCTGGGGCTTGAAATTGTAGGCTCTTCAAACAAATCAAGTCACACCCAACTAGATAGCACCAAGATTCTCGTTTCGTTATTCAGTTGCAATCTAAATCTTACATTTTATATAAGTAATTTGTGAATCTATCATTTTACATTATTAAAAATTCCATGTAGTGGCTCACTTCTTCTAAAGAGCACAAAGTTCTGGTGTATTTGATGCGAATGCCATTAATATTTAAGTCCTGGTCTTGAAGAAACGTTAGTTCCAGACAAATACTTTCATTGCTCTCTGGCATCAAGCGGAACAGCTAAGAGTGTAAAGGGCAAGGTAGCATCATCCTCCGATGACTAGGAGATGAACAAGGATCTGCAGTCTGAAGTTTGCAATGATTGGAGGAGGCAGCAGGTGGTGCTTGGGAAGTCTTATTGGCCTCCTTCCAGTTCAGAGGGAGATTCTCTGAAATGTGCCTTGCCAGGAAATGTGCACCAAACAGGTCAGTACATGATGCATCATTTAACTATTCAAAAACAGGACCGAGGTTAGAGCGCTTGGAGTTGCATAATTGAGAATTACCCTGTTAGAAGAGAGTTTGACCATGTAGTTTTTTTAGTATCTTCTGTGACATACCAACCCAGCGTGAAACTTACTAACTATAAACTGCATCAGCACACGGTTGAATTATTATACCACACTTTGTTGGTGGACATCATTGGATATCAAAAGTGAGAGCACACCTCTCCGGCTACAGCTTCACATATGATCCATAATTATGTGAAAAAATGTAAGTAATTTGGTTGAAATACACCTTCTTAAATCAAATTGCTTTAATGCAACTGATTCGAAATTTTTCTTTGTCAAACAAGAAATTCAAATTCCTCCTTTCTCCATTCCCACCCTTTGTTTTTTCAGTAATAGACCTCGTACCATGTGTTCTGCCTCCCCTGCTCGCTTCCATCAGCAAATACAAGCGTACTTCTCTCATCTGCATTCCTTTTTCCTCTTTCCTGTTGTTTTATTAGTCAAATTCCTTCGCCATCCAGCTCTCCTAAGGATTTTGGTTTTGTATTTGATCCTCAGCTCTCTTGCATTGCACTGATCAGAAAATTGACCTCTGAATGGTTCTTTTATCTGGACTTACTGTGTAAAGTCCTTCCACTGCAACTTCAGACCACTGCAAAATGGGTCATCCAGTCGGCCTCTCGCTTAGACTACTGCAACTCAGTGTTTACTTCAGTTGATAGAAAGCTTCTTAGAATTCCTTGCACAATCCACTTTCAGGTCACTTTCTTGCTTATCAATGGATCCCTGTCCAGAGACTCTCCATCTTCAAGGTCCTTTGCTTCTGTCATAGCTCTTTGGGTGTCAAAGGCATCTTACTCTCAGATGCACATGGCCCCTTGTCACCCAGCCAGGACTGCATGGGTGTTTTATTTCCACCCCTAGATTAAGCAAGGTTTGTGTGGATGGCTGTTCCTTTTCACACCTCACTTCTAAACTCTGGAATAGACTTCCTTTAACCATAAGATCTGAAGCCGACTGCCTTTCATTTCACAAAAAACACATGGTCCCTCACCTAGAGCTTCTGCTGCCTGTGTTTTCCTTTGTGACAGCCATGTGTGCCCCAGTAGTGTATCTGTGTGCTCTTTACAAATTCTCTTTTTTCATTCAGTCATTCTTTTTCTGCCCTTTTTCTAGCTGATTTGTATATGTTCCTTTTCTCACCAATATTTTGAACAATTTTGTTGCAGTTGATCTGTATTTAAACCAAATATCATGAAGTAGCCCCTGTCTGCATTTTAAATGAGCTAAGGGTAACAGTTTACTCCTCTGTTTAAACACATCCACTCTTCATGGCAAGCCACATTTTTCAAGGTACAGGACAAGTGAACTGGTTGAGTGTGCCGAATGCGGTGATGTGCTTGAAGAGTACATGTGTAAGTGTATACCAGGGCACAAGAGTTTCTACATTTCACTCTTTCAATATGGCATACAGATAACCCCCTATTGTGTCAAAATATCAAGTAATTGCTGTACCTCAAAGATACGCCGGGTAGTTGGTATAAGTAAAATATTTGTTTTCTTCTTAGGATGGACCTGCAGTGCCCCAAGGGCTGGTGGGGGAACCCCTCCTGTGGACCCTGCAGCTGCGATGTGAGCAAAGGTTTTGATCCAGACTGCAATAAGACCAATGGACAGTGCCACTGCAAGGTAAGGACGGCATGTGGGTAATCAGGACCTTTGCTTTTCCACAGGCTTCAAATCCATTGACTACAAACTTCGAGTCAATGTCTTGGACTCTCTTCTCACCTAAAGAGTCTATTATTGTTAGCGGTCACTTTAAACCAAGTGATATGGTTTGCAAGTCTGGCTGTGGTGCTTCACTTGCTTATTTTGCTCCCTCCCTTGTGGCTCTCAGTTTTCCTGGGCAGCAGCACAACCTGGATGTAAGACAGAATTCCTGTCTGAGCGATGGCGATTCTGTCCAGCAGCTTGTTGAGCTCCCCATTGTTGTGGATAGCGAGCTGCAGGTGCCTGGGAATCATGCTGTTCTTCTTGTTGTCCTGGGCTGCGTTGCCTGCCTGCTCAAGGATCTCAGCGGTCAGGTACTCCAGGACTCCAGCCAGACAGACTGGAGCACCGGCGTCGACCCGCTCAGTGTAGCTTCCCTTGCGGAGCAGCCTGTGCACACGGCCCACAGGGAACTGCAGTCCAGCTCGGGAAGAGCGGGTCTTGGCCTTAGTGCGAGCCTTCCCTCCTTGCTTCCACGTTCAGACATAGTGAGCAGCTGCACAAACTCCCACAAAGAACAAAAGAAAAGTAATCCAAACAAAAAACATTATACCAAGTCAGGTTCATGGAGTCCCATCTCAGCTACTTTCTACAATGAAAGTAATACATCTACTTTCAGTAAATCTGCAGCTGCGTGCCTTTTGTTTTCCCATGGCACTGCTAAATTTACTGCATACTTACACCACTTCTCTGATGAACAACGCTAATAATGATATTCATATGGCTACTACTACTATTAGTACTAGTACTTATACAAGACCAAATACTCCTGTTAATACAGGAACCACATCTGGCCCTACTATTACAGCTGTTGCAATTACGAGTGCAGGCGTAAGTGTAACTCACGATACAAGAGTGTTTGTACATTCCACTCTTTCACTATCACTACTCCAAGCACTACTTCTAGATTTAGTGACACGAGTATTACTGCTGACACGAGCACTACTATTGGAACTGCCAATATGACTACTGCGACTGTTACTACTACTGTGGGTACCATTAAAACAATCCTAGTACTAATACACAAGTCCTTCTGCTGATAAAGGCCCACTTCGGGTACCTTAGTTACTACTAGTGCTACCAATAGAACTGCTGTTTCACGTCCTGCTCGTCCCACTTCTAATTTTAAACCTACAAAGGGCACTACATCTAGTGATTCTACAACTTCTGAATTTACTAATGGTGGCATTATTACTGCTTCCTGTAGAACTTCTACTACTACAACCAGTAAACCTACAACTTTCTTCCAATAGAAGATCACCCCCAGTGACCCTGTCATACTTTATCTAGTGCTCTTTTTGATAATATTTGGCAGAATGTCTGAGAAATTAGCCGTAACTCAGAGTATAAGTTATGCTACAAAACTGACTTACTCTAAAATGTTGGGTTTTAGTTAGAATTCTATGAGTTGACTTAACTCCTAACCGAGTGAGACTGCTTCTTTTAGTCTTAATAATACTCCTGTCTTGAGGGAGTTGTGGTGACCCGTACACACACAGCACCTTCCCCCATTCTTACATTGTACTGCAAGACGACAGGGGTGAGGAGGATTATTTGAGCAAGTTACATTTTCTCGCCATGCCTCTCAAATCCTTGTAGTGGGACACAATATATCTGAGGCTGAGCTCTTGTTTCTACATACAAATAGATTTCCCTGTGTAGCTAAGTTTAAATGTGGAATATTATTTATATAAGTTGTATGTTTACGAACTAAAGCTAAACCTTTGTCTTTGCACACAAACAGATTTCTCTATGTAACCAAGTATGAATATGGAATATAAATGATAAAGCTTGAACTCCTAATAGCTAACTTTTGCCTATGCAGTTTACAGTTTACATTTTGAATCTCATGTTCTTGTGCCTCATGATATTTTTGCTTGATTTTCTTGGAAATGTGGCAAATGCATTTTTAATTATACACGGATTGGATCTGAGTCTGCCAGGATTGTTTGTGATACAAAGTATGTATTATAATGTGTGAGTACTACTGAAAGAGGACATAACACAGTAAAAATAGTCTCTTAATTTTTTGGCTTCAGTTTTTCATCCAGAGTTGAGTTTTCCCTCCCACTGAAGTTTCAGTAAGAGAAAAAGAGTGGAACAGGCTTTTACTTTTGGGTACTGATGGGTCCAAGAAGGAGGGAGTAAGGACAGCAGGAAAAATTGGGTGGGGGCTTAACTCCAGGAGTGGTGCTTGGGATCTGAAGCACCAGAGACAGAGAAGACTGTGTCAGAATATTTGAAGTAGTTTTGACCTCACCTGTTTATGTACTCCATCAACTGGACCCCATTAGAGCATTATGTTTTTACATTGATCACACCAAAGACCAACAAGTGGATGACCAGCTTTTTGTGGAGTTCTCTTGGCCAAACAAAGGAAAGGCAGAGCAGAAAAGGATTCTGTCAAGGTGGATAGTCCTCTGCATTAAGTCTTCCCTGCATTGGCCAAAAAAGCAGCTTCTGGAAGGACCATTACTCCAGGGCTGAGGCTGACTACTTTGCGTTGGCATGCGGAGTGTCTGTCCTTGACATCTGTCAGGCCTTAAAGTGGGCACCACTGCACACATTCACTGAACACCGCTGCCTTGACAGCCTGGTCCATCGAGAAGGACATTTCGCCCGTTTGGTTCTGCAAGGCTTCTGGGTCTGAATCCCCCTTCACAGACCGTCCACCTTCAGGAGCTACATTGTTGGTATCTATTTTAAAAGTGAGGAATCTGCGTTGAGAGGTAGCCATCAGAAAAACAAGCTATCTACCTTCAGTAGTGCTCTTTCTGGTGGATACTCTATCTAATTTCAGATTCCTTACTGCCCTCCTACCTCCCTGTTTTGTGGTGTGTTCTCTTTCACCATGTAAAAAGGTCCTAAATTAGAGATCTGCACACTGTTAGCTCCAGTTGTTTCTGTGTTCTGCATCTAAGGGTGAAGAAAGACTCAGTCAAGAAACTGACACCAGTGTGTTGGGGTTGCACTCGTATGAAGCTCCGCTCCATCACTTTGGAGCGCAATGAAGCCAGCGCAGAGCCACCTGCTTGCATGGGAGCACTGCTATAAACGTCTCTGTATCCAGTCTTGCATTTTGCATCTCAGGAGTATTCTAAAGGTGAGGAATCTGTGGTTAGATAGAGTATTCACCTGAAAGAGCATTACCGAAAGTAGGTTACTTGTTCTTCAGGCGCTGCTTTTATATTTTTTGACTATGCACTCTACAAGAGTGCATGATTTATCCAGCCATCTGCCTCGTGCACTTCACCCTCTTCTGCCATGCTCGTGTTGCTCTTTCTGTGCCACTGCTCTTTCACCCCGCTTCCCTCTGTGATGCATTGGCCCTCGTGTGCTTCTTCCTCTAATACTGTTTTCACCCACGTGCTCCTCCCCACCTCCACGTTGCACTCTCTCTCGTCTATTTGCTTCCTTCTTCTCTCTCCATTTGCTTCCCTTTTCCCTACCCTCTGGAATGCTTCCCCCCACCCAAGACCTCTAGCCCACCAGGTATGCTTTACAGCTTGGCTAGAAACATTGGCAAAGTCAGTAGGTTTCAAAGGTGAGACCTATTGACTTTGTCAGTGCTTGTTTTGTAATCTGCTTTCAGTTGACCCCCGAAACACACAGTATAGGTAGGTACCTTGGCCACACCAGACACATGAGGTGTTCTTCATGAGAAGCAAATGTTCTCTGCAAAGGGCTTCACTGCTACTTAGACTTCGGTTTATGCTATATCAAGGAACATTTTGAAGCAACATACACAGAACTGTACAAGAGTTACATTAACCCACTAAGCCATTTTACTGTTACTCGAACCTGTGGCCTACATGTTACATGCAGCTCACTGGAGCAGACTCTTAACATTCTGAGCTGTCTTTATTAGGCCTGGAGCCGTAACCTACAGAAGGAAAAGATGCTGAAACAGGTACCAACCCACACAGGCTTAAAATTTACCAGCAGTCAATAGCCATTGCTGGTAATTGAACTGAGTTGCACATGCGGTGGAGCTAAGGTGGGAGAATGGTGAGGCAGACATCAGCATGGTTGGTCTAGCAATACCATATTAATGCCTGTTCCATCTGGTGGTTCTGCAGATCTGCATGATAGAAACAGTACCTGACGGAAACCCTCAAATCCCTTGGAATCCCTGCCTGCCGGCAGAGCAGTGGAGGATCCTGAGCATTGCCCACAAGTTGAGTTCCCAACTGCTTCAGATGCTGGATAGTATCTTTTGCTGAACAGAATTAGATTCTGAGCAACATCCAAGGTTGAGCATAATTAGATGGGGATGAGCATTAGCTGATGAGCAGAATTAGATCCTCAGCAGCATCCAAAGCTGAGAAGAATTAGATGCTGAAAAGTGTTAGATGTTGAGCAGCGTTAGACACTGAATTGCTTCAGATACTGAACAGCTTCAGGCGCTGGACACAACCAGACACTAAACAGCATCAAACAATGAGCAGCATCCAAGGCTGAGTAGAATTAGAAGCTGAGCAGCATCAGACACTGCGCAACAACGGACAACGAGCAGCATCTGAGACTGAGTAGAATTAGAAGATGAGCTGCAACAGAAACTGAGCAGCATCCGAGGCTAAGTAGAATTAGAAGCTTAGCAGCATCAGATGCTAAGCAGCAACAGACATTGAGCAGCATCTGTTGCTGGACAGCAGCAGATGAAGAGCAGCATCAGACACTGAGCAGCAACAGAGAATCAGCACCATTCGAGGTTGAGTAGAATTAGTAGCTGAACTGCATCTGATGCAGATCAGCAACAGATGATGAGCAGCATCTGAGGCTGAGTAAAATTAGAGCTGAATAGCATCTGACGCAGAGCATCATCTGACTAGCAACAGAAGCTTAGCAGCATCCGAGGCTGAGTAGAAATGGAAGCTGAGCAGCGTCAGATGCTAAACAACAACAGATGGTGAGCAGTATCTGATGCTGAGCAGCAAAAGACGAGGAGCACCATCCAAGGCTGAATAGAATTAGTAGCCGAGCAGCATTAGACGCTGAGCAAAAACAGATGATAAACAGATTCTGAGGTTGAGTACAATTAGAAGCTGAGCAGCAACTAACACTGAGCAACATCAGACACTGAGCAGCAACAGATGGCAAACAGCATCGGAGGCTGAGTATATTTAGAAGCTGAGCAGCATCGAACACTAAGCGGCATCAAATGCTGAGCAGCAAGAGACGATGAGCAGCATCCTAGGCTGAGTAGAATTGGAAGCTGGGCAGCAATTGATGATGAGCAGCATTAGATGCTGAAATAGGTAGCAACAGACAATGAGCAGCATTTGAGTCTGGTTAGAATTGGAAGCTGAACACCATCAGACGCTGAGCAGCAACAGACGATGAGGAGCTTTGTTTATTCATTCCCCTGAGAAATAAGCTGCATCACCCACAGAACATCTTTGTTCATCAAGTTACACCGCTCGTAGAACAGCGCCATTCACTACGAAGCATTGTTAGCTAAACAGCATCAGGCACTGAGCTCCGTTGCTTACTAAAAAGCATTGTTAACTAAACAGCATTGGACACTACACGGCATTATTCATTCAGAAATGTCTGTGTGCTGAATAGTAAGCACTTGTGTGCTTTCATACGTGCACTGTCTTTATTGCCAGGGCCATTGCTGCATGGGAACCTACTGACAGGGGCTTTGTGCCTTCTGAATGTCTGTTTGATCTGCCTTGGGCAATTCATTATTTCATAACAGGGCACTGCCAGCTGGCCTACAGGAAGCAAACCACTCTGCACAAAGCACAGTTCATTTTGGCAAAGACAGATTTGTTTGTTTAAAGGCGAAGGCTAATGCTTATTTTCCCAAAAATAGGATTTTGTCTACTAGGCTTGCAATTTGTTTCCTTAGTTGTGCTGGATATAATAGTAGAGCATCACTAATTTGCATAGATTTGTTTGGGGAGTTTGAAAACGGAGCAGCAGCCACTCATTGCAGGTAGATCAAAAATAGTTTGTTCTGTGTTTTATGAGTTAAGATGTGATGCTACCAAAGCATTAGATTTCAACACGCCAAAATGTTTTTTCCGTCAGCTCTCATCCTTCTGATGTATTAGGGTTCATCCCTCATCTCTGCGCTTTATGGTTTTACTACGCGCTATGCTGGTCCTCCCAACATTTTACCTTAGAAGAGCGACACCTACACACTCTATAACTAACAGACGTTGAACCTCACTTTCTCAGCAGTGAGGCTGATGAATAGTAGTTCCGAACTCTGGCAACTCCATGCTGACATAAGCATGGGGCTAAAACATTATTTTGTTTATTTACCCTTTAACGGGTAACTATACTTCCAGGTCGCAAACTCCTCTGATCCATTATCTTCCTCCTCAAAAAGTCTCATTCAGAGTAATCTTGAACAATCCTCAGATATCATGTGACCACACAAGACTGAATTAAACCACACCACATTGCTAGCCTAGATAATAAGCATCCTGTACCAGATCCTGCTGTTTAGAGGCTTTATATTTATTTAATCTATATTTACTTTGTGTCCCTGTGACTGTGGTGAATTTATAGGTGAGTGCACAAACCTATTTCTCTTGGGGGTCCCTGCTCTTGTTTCCTTTACACTCATCCTGCACCTTTCTTTCTGTCACTCCTGCTGGTCCTCTCCGATCACCACAGGCACACATGGGAACTACACCAATACATCAATGCCATTTAAAGGAGGGGTTGATTCTGGCAGTTCACCTGAAGTATTACTTATCAAAGAGTCTCCCTCATCCTCATCATCAACACACCTGCTGAGCAAGGGAGATTGGTTCACAAAACTTCCCTGAAGTTTCACAACCTGAGACCTCTTTCAGGAGAAGCATGAGAGAGGAAAATTGTACAAAGATTTCTGTCATGGTTACCTGTGTCAAACGCCACTTCTCTGCTTCACTCCGATCTCTTCAGCCCTTTACTCCCAACTACCCTACATACTCATCACCTTACAGCAACATTATGTTTTTATGACATGAGAGGAATGCAAATCCTTCCCGATTGCTTCGGCCACAGCTCTGAAATGAATTGGGCCTGTATCACTGATCTCTGCACGGTGTTGCCATCTAGGAGGATTGATTCCCACATTTGTCAGAGAAATTGATGTCATTCAGCCACCGTTCTGTGTTGGCTGCTACCATCTTGGTCCTGATGATGACCCTTTTATAATCGTGTGGGGTCGAAACGTCAACTCTTTACTAGTGGACTGATGTTATTTTCACACATTGAAATTTTGAGTCTTACTGTTGAAACCTCGCTTAATATCACCTGCTAGAGTGTATATATTGTAAATAAGCACTTGGACACTTTATTCATGAATGTCACTTTGCACTGTGCTGTTTCTTGCAGCACCTACAATATGTACGTTCTACTAAGGCTTTGCCCCATTGATTCATTGTATAATGAATACATTGTTATGTATAGTATACCTATGCTAACTATTGTACAGTTCTCATTGGCCTAGGGAGGATAGGCCTTTTCCGCTTTCCAAGGGGATCACTGTGTTGCATAAATGAGAGGAACCCCAGCATTATCTGACTATCTCAAGAATCTTTGGCACAATGGCACTCACACAGACATCTGTCCTACAGCATTTTTCACTCCCACTGAAAATCCCTAATTCAACTGTCTTTCAGAGGTGTGTTGCCGCAAGTAGGTCTTGTCGCCTTGTGTGTCCCTTGAATAAATTTCTCAACATGTGAACTTGCAGAACAAATTCATTTAGATGTTGAAATTGTGGATCCCACTATGATTCAGTCTCCCTCCCTCGCTTTCTTTTGGCTCATCACAGAAGCGCACGCACACCGGCTACCCACCATCTGTTGATCATACCGACCTTTGTCTAGTAGTTATCAACATTTTCTTCACCACATCATTTTCTAAGCTTGCTTCAAATGATTACAACTCAGTTGTAACAAAGGGAGGTTGGTTGTCAGGTAGCTGACTGTCCAATGGCTTTTTTGAAACATTTCCTTCCAATTAGGTGGTTGAAACCTATAGGTCTTTTTCCTGGGATCCCTCATTTTATTGATACTGAGAGAGATTTCCACCTGAAAGGAAAACTTCTCCCTATCATAAGGGAGGGTGCCGCGTTTACTGCCTCAATGCTCCTTTCTTCTTTCCCAAAAGTGATAGTTCAGTACATAAACATGTTACTGTAATATCCCTGAGCTTGTGTTTCCTCTCCTTAATACACATCAATTGAAGTAATTTTCCAGAGTATTCACTCATGTTCCACCTGGATGTCATTATATAAGACTCAACATCCAGTGCAGAACACCACGCAGAGACTACTCACTACGCACTCGACATTTCAGTTGGATTAGGCAGTGAACACCCTACAATGGACAAATCACAGCCAAAGTCTGTACAAAGTGCCAAGAGGCCAAATAAATGATAAATACTGCGTTCTACAGAAACTCAGTAATGTAACACACCACATAAGTAAGCAGCTCATTTTGCTTCCTTGTAGGTAATATGCACAATCATTTGACATATTGATGCCATGGCTGCATACCAAAATTACATTCTGTTAGCTCTAAAAGCTCCATCATGTGTACAAAAAAAATATTGTTATGTAGTTGAGAAACTGGGTATAACAATTCCTGCCAACATATCAAACACATGCCTACAGTGCTCAGGATGTTGGCCCTGTGTAACAGAAGAGTGATTGGTTCCCTAATGTGAAGGAGGGACTTTAACATCCCATAAGTCAACACACGTCCGAATTGATTGTCTTTTTTTACTGTCACTTTAGGAGCAATTCATTTGTATGCATCCCCTGCTACCTTCCACATTTCAAACACAACTCTCTTAACATCCTGTATGCATTCTTAATGCTTACTACTTTTGAGGAATCCCAATCTGTTATAAAATGTTTCACCAAACTTCTCCTCCTCAGAGTTTCGTATCTCCCTGTCTGTTCCCCCTGTCATCTGTCACACGTTAGAATTCAAACTATTTCTTATCTCTTTTTAATGTAGCCTCTCAAATTATTCTGCTGCTTATTGTGTCACATACACTTTACACTTAGTTGTCACCTCTAACATTGCATATGAATTTTGAAAAAACACTTCACATCAATAGAGAAATGACTATAGCTTCCTGGTTTGATATTCCGCAGTGGCCTGGTGCTTGAAGTCTGTCAAAGTAAGCACGAGAGAAGAAATTAGTTTAGACTGCTATCTTGATTATGACAAAGTTAAAATAGCCAGGTGGTCCCTGAGGCACTGCACCTAGGACAAGTAAGCTAGAATGTCATTGGCTAGACAAAGGAGTACATCCACAGCACAGATGGGCTGTCTGCATGCAGAGAGGTGAGTGGATATATGTCCAATGGGCTCAGATAAAATTACCTGTGTCCATCAGTGAGGTGCTATCACATGTCAGCCTTCCCAGACCCTGTGAGTGAACAGTAGTCAAACTCCGCTACGCATTGTGTGAACCCTCAAAAAGTACAGTCTAACTTGTCTGTGGTAGAAATAGCTTCTTTGTGTAGTATCACCCAGTGATATAGCAATTTGAGGCACCGTACCAGCTAGAACGCACAATATCGAGGCAGGATGTCACCGGAAAATGTCCCTGGGGGACTAACATTGCAAAATGACCTAATGAGCACAACATCCTCGAGTTTCTCTGAGCCTGTAGGGACCACCTCCCTGTTTTTCATTGGCGGCTGTAAGACACTGGCTTATTTATTGAGGGGGTTGAAAACCCTTCTCAAGCAAGAACCACAATCCTTGTCAGGGTGAATTACAAAAGTCACAATATTTACCTGTGCTTAACCGTCTGGTAGCTTGGCACAAAAAGCAGTCAGGCTTAACTTAAAGGCAATGTGTAAAGTACTTATGCAGCACACAAACAATTATAAAGTGAAAATACAACAGAAGAAAAATCTCAAAGCAATTTAAAAAATAGTGAGTATTTCAATGAGCAAAATGACATAAAAATACATTAAGTCCAATCAGTCGAACTGGAATTACGATTTAAAAAAAAATGTTAGCAATGTCTAGCACCTAAAAGATCAAAGCTCCAACTATGGCTATCTGGTCGTGCGAGACCAGGGTAAAGACAGAAGTTAAGGCCAACTGCTCCCTCAGGGGCGGGAAGAAAACTCCCAGCATATCAAAAACATTTTTTTTTTTCCCAAAACTGGATACCCCAGTTTGTTAGGTGCTTGGACAAAACCAAAAGTGCAGACAGTTCCATCATGTCTGCATGAAATGATGGAATCACTCCACTGGTCTTTTATCACGGAAGCAGCTTCCACTACAGAAGCTGAGGGAGGAAAAATGCAAATCCTGTGGCATATTTTAAGTATGGTGGACTGGCCTCAAGTAGCCCACCCCAGGTTTATGGCACCCATCCTGCCAACAGGTAAAGTAACTTGCTTACATATAGTAATAACTGTCCTAACGCTTTTTATTTGTTTTTATTTGTATTATGATTGTGGAGCCCTTCCAGGCCCTTTAATAGATACAGAATTGCACCATGTTCCTGTGTGTCAAATATCATTTTTTGGTACTTTTTTGATCCAGGAGTTTCATTACCACCCAAAGGGGAGTGATACGTGTCTGCCATGTGATTGTTATCCCATTGGCTCATCATCCCGGTCATGTGATCAAGAGACCGGCCAGTGTCAGTGCAGGCCAGGCGTCATTGGTCGACAGTGCAACAGCTGTGACAGTCCCTTTGCAGAGGTGACCCCTAGCGGTTGTGAAGGTGAGTTTAGGGATGCAATGGATAAGAAAACATGGGACAAAGCCAATTTGGTTCAGGTATCAATCATGTGATAGCAAATACATATTTTATGTATAGTACAGGTGTTGTCCTACTTGTTTCAGAGAAGAAGAGTTCAATATAAATATGATAGGAGCATTTATTAGAATGACACCAGAATCTTTATGGCACTCTTTTCCCACATCCTTTTCCCTTCTACCATGCACCTAAACTTTACTTCGATGCTTCATCTTCCCTGCCCCTCTCCATCTTTTCCCAACATATCCCTTGTCCTCATTTCACCCTCTTGCCACATTCTTCACCTGTATGTCGGTTCCTCCTATGTGCCTCTTCTGCTTTTATCATCTTTCCTGCCTTACGTCGTCCTGGCTCTCTTACCTCTCTCACAACCTTTACTTCTGTTCTCCACTGCGCAACCAACTTTACAACAGTTTTGTATCCTCCCATCTCTCGCTCTTTACATCTGTTTCTTCTCTTTTCCTTCCTCATCTTTATTTGCTCTCCTCCTTATTTCCATTCCTTCTTTTGATACTTTTGGGAACCCCCAACTTTTACTTTCCTTTCTCCTGTGTGCCTTCAAATGATGCTTATAAGCATTACTTCTCTTCCTCCTCTGTGCCCCTCTGGTGCAAGACCATTGTTTACTTCCATGCCAACTTTGTGCTCACCTCCACCTGTTCCAACGATTACTTCCATTCTTCCTCGGTGCACCCTCTCATGCTTCCCTTTGTACTTCCATTCCTCCTCCATGCTCCCTTTCCTGCTTCCCCTCTGTACTTCCATTCCTCCCCGGTGCTTCCTCTCCAACTTCCCCCTCTGTACTTCCATTCCTCCTCTGTGCTTCCTCTTCTGCTTCCCCCTGTACTTCTATTCCTCCTCAGTTCTCCCTCTCCTGTTTCTCCCTCTGTACTTACATTCCTCCTCCGTGCTCCCTCTTCTGCTCCCCCTCTGTGCTTCCATGCTCCCTCTCCTGCTCCCCCTCTGTATTTCCATTCCTCCTCCATGCTCCCTCTCCTGCCCCCCTCTGTGTTTCCATTCCTCTTCTGTGCTCCCCCTCTGTGCTTCCATTCCTCCTCCATGCTCCCTCTCCTGCTCCCCCTCTGTGCTTCCATTCCTCCTCCATGCTCCCTCTTCTGCTCCCCCTCTGTACTTGCATTCCTCCTCCGTGCCTCCTTTCCTGCCTCCCTCTGTGCTTCCATTCCTCCTCCGTGCTCCCTCTCCTGCTCCCCCTCTGTACTTCCATTCCTTCTCCGCGCTCCCTCTCCTGCTCCCACTCTCCTGCTCTCCCTCTGTACTTCATTCCTCCTCTGGGCTCCCTCTCCTGCTCCCCCTCTATACTTCTGTTCCGCCTCCGTGTTCCCTCCCCTGCTCTCCTTCTGCACTTTGTGTACTTCCATTCCTCTTCCGTGCTCCCTCTCCTGCTCCCTTTTGTACTTCATTCCTCTTCCCTGCTCTCTCTCCTGCTCCCCCTCTGTACCTCCGTGCTCCCTCTCCTGCTCCCCCCGTACTTCCTGTACTTCCATTCCTCCACTGTGCTCCCTCTCCTCCCCCCTCTTTACTTCCATTCCTCCTCCATGCTCCCTCTACTGCTCCCCCTCTGTGCTTCCATTCCTCATCCGTGCTCCCTCTACTGCCCCCCCTCTGTACTTCTGTGCTCCCTCTCCTGCTCTCCCTCTGTACTTCCATTCTTCCACTGTGCTCCCTTTCCTCCCCTCTCTTTACTTCCCTTCCTCCTCCCTGCTTCCTCTCCTGCTCCTCCTCTGTGCTTCCAGTCCTCCTCCGTGCTCCCTCTCCTGCTCCTCCTCTGTACTTCCAGTCCCCCTCCGTGCTCCCTCTCCTGCTCCTGCTCCCCCTCTGTACTTCCAATCCTCTCCATGCTCTGTCTCCTGCTCCCCCTCTGTACTTCCCTTCCTCCTCCGTGCTCCCTCTCCTGCTCCCCCTCTGGACTTCCATTCCTTCTCCTTGCTCCCTCTTCTGCTCCCCCTCTGTACTTCCATTCCTCCTCTGTGCTCCCTCTCCTGCTCCCCCTCTGTACTTTCATTCCTCCTCCCTCTCCTGCTTCCTCCTCTGTTCTTCCATTCCTCCTCCGCGTGCCCTCTCCTGCCCCCTCTGTACTTCAATTCCTCCTCCCTGCTACCTCTCCTACCTCCCCTCTGTACTTCCATTCCTCCTCAGTGCTCCCTCTCCTTCTCCCCCTCTATACTTCCATTCCTCCTCCATGCACCCTCTCCTGCTCCCTCTATGTACTTCCATCCCTCCTCTGTGTTCCCTCTTTTGTTCCCCCTCTGTTGTTCCATTCTTTCTCGATGCTCCCTCTCTGTCTCCCCTCTGTACCTGCATTCCTCCTCTGTGCTCCCTCTCCTGCTCCCCCTCTGTACTTCTATTCCTCCTCCGTGCTCCCTCTCCAGCTCCCCCTCTGGCTCCTTTCTGTACTTCCATTACTTCCATTCTTCCTCAGTGCTCCCTCTCCTGCTCCCCCTCTGTACCTCCAGTCCCCCTCAGTGCTCCCTCTCCTGCTCCCCCTCTGTACTTCTATTCCTCACCTGTGCTCCCTCTCCTGCTCCCCCTCTGTACTTCCTGTACTTCCATTCTTCCGCTGTGCTCCCTCTCCTCCCCCCTTGTACTTCCCTTCCTCCTCCGTGCTCCCTCTCCTGCTCCCCCTCTGTACTTCCATTCGTCCTTCGTGCTCCCCCTCCTGCTCCCCCTCTGTATTTCCAGTCCAGTGCAGTGCTCCCTTTCCTGCCTCCCCTCCGTACTTCTATTCCTCCTCCGTGCTCCCTCTCCTGCTCACCCTCTTTAGTTCATACCGCCTTCGAGCTCCCTCTCCTGCTTCCACCTCTGTACTTCCATTCCTCCTCTGTGCTCCCTCTCCTCCCCCCTCTGTGCTTCCATTCCTCCTCCATGCTCCCTCTCTTGCTCGCCTTCTGTCCTTCCATTCCTCCTCCGTGCTCCCTCTCCTGCTCCCCCTTTGTACTTCCATTCCTCCTTCGTGCTCCATGTCCTGCTCCCCCTCTGTACTTCCACTCCTCCTCAGTGCTCCCTCTTCTGCTCCCCCCTCTGTACTTCCATTCCTCCTCTGTGCTCCCTCTCCTGCTCCCCCTCTGTACTTCCATTCCTCCTCCGTGCTCCCTCTCCTGCTTTCCCTCTGTAAATCCACCCCTCCTCTGGGGCCCATCTTCCACATTGTTCTCTTTCATACATCACCTGCACTCCTGCTTCCACTTCCCCACTTTACTTCCTATGTGACCTCTCTTCCGCAAGAGTATGCCTACACTACAGTTTATTCACAGAATATAGGGCCATGGGGTAATCAGGGTCTGCTGTGTGCATACCTATAACTATTGGTAGCACGTAAGGGCCAGCAGGCCCACTGAATGCCTCATTTCACTGCATTTTGAAATCCAAGAGCTGCAGCTCACTTGCAGCTCTCATACTGTGATCACCCCCCTTTGTTCTTCCCATGTATTTTTCATGAAGTTGACATTCTGTGTGCCGAAAATATCACAGGGTCTAGTTCCTTGAATTTCAGTTCATTACCTTAGGGCCAGATGTATCATGCATTTTTGCGATCGCAAAAAGCCCAATCGGCAATCAGCCCAACTGGGCCTTTTGCAATCCCAAAAATTTATTTTGGTATGTATGGAGTCCAATGTGCGATTTGGTAACTTGTTACCGAATCGCAAATTGGAATTGTGATTACATACCAATTCGGTATTAGGAAGGGGCGTGTCAAGGGCGTCCCTTCCTAATACCGAAGGCAGTGGTATCTAGGAATGTTTTGTGACCGAAATGTGGTCGCAAAACATTTGCATTTTATCACCTACTTCAAGTAGGTGGTAACCCATTCGCAAACGGGAAGGAGTCCCCACTGTGAATGCATGTGAAAACATTTTTTAAGAGCAGGCAGAGGTCCCACGGACCACTGCCTGCTCTTAAAGAATGAAAAGAAAACTTAAATTTTTCTTTTTTAAACGCATTCTGTTTTCCTTTAAGGAATTTAAAAAAAAGATTGCTTTAGTTAAAAGCAATCACAGACATGGTGGTCTGCTGAGCCCAGCAGGCCACCATCCCTGTGATTATCACCATTCACAATGGGTCGCAAATTGCAACCTACCTCATGAATATTAATGATGAAGGTCCTGGAGTTTCATACATTCAAATAGCAATTCCGTCATTGCGATTCACAGATAATCGCAATTAGGTAATCGTTATTTGGAAAAATTATACCTCTGGCCCTTAGTGCTGTTGCAAAGGATAGTACTGATCTCTGCTTTCACCGTGTTTAGTTAGGCTTAATTGTTATAATAATTTTATTTTTACATAACTTGTTAAAAATAGTTGAAATACCATTTTTGATTTTGTATCTTATTGTAGAGTTTTATAGCTTGTACTAGAGGCAAGTACAGTGAATTTAACACTTACCATTTCCTTCACCTCATACGCTTATGCCACCAAACATTGGTCACTGATTGTCCATTTGTGTGGTGACCATCATCTCACATGATGGACACTTCTGTGCAGTTACTTGAGTTGTCTCAGCGAAGAGTGCAGATTTAGGTAAAGGCATTATCTGCCCTGGATTGAAGCGTGCTAACAGGACAGAGTGGGTACCTTGCCTTGCTTGCCGAGAGATGGCATCATTCACGCATTGACATCGCACAAACACTGCATTGTTGGAAAGCAAAAGAGTGGCCCAGTACACAGACCAGCCTCCCACATTTATGCTCATCCACTTGCCATAGCACTCCTTGTTTCCCCACTTAAACAATACTCAGTTTACATTTTTCCGATGTCTTAATCCCATCTACTTTCTCTCCCCATAGTGATCTATGATGGATGCCCTAAAATTTTGAGAGCTGGCGTATGGTGGCCACGAGTCAAATTTGGTCTCCCAGCAGCTGTGCCTTGCCCCAAAGGCTCCTTGGGTAAGTTCTTTTGAAGATGCAGAATAGCAGAGTCAATGACACAATCCCCGATCTCTGGAACCTGGTAATATCAGCGAGGGGATTGAGCGGCTCAAACCCTTCTCTGCCCCTCAGGAGTGGAACAGCTGCCTGGGTTCTTTGAACCACTGACAGCCAATATCATTAGTTTCTTTTTCCTATACAGTAGTTTTGGTGGGCTCTAAGGCATTTTGTGGAGCATCCCCTTTGGATGCCAACGTATTCTTTGATTCTGTGATTGGTATGTGTGTGCTGTTCTTGGTGTGTGTCTGAACAATAATTCTGAATTTTAGTGCATGATGATGTGATGCTGCATTGGTGTTGCATCGATGTTTGGGAGTCGATGAGGGCCTCTGTTTTGAATATTTCAGACAGCATGGTGAACAAATAGGCCTACTGGCTGTCTTCTTGGCGAAGAAAGGGAGAAATTGAAAGTCTTGGTAACATGTGTTGAGTATTTGTGGGGCTGCTGTACATCGGCCATGCTCAAATGATTGGAGACTCCATGCAAGGTCTCCATATACGTATGAAAGTGCAGTGTCCACTTTGTTAATTTCCTTTGATGATACTAGAGGCATGTATCATTGATTCAATTTCTCTTTGGAATGAAAATTTACATCTGCTGAATCTGCGAAGTTGTGTCAGGGACACTCCAGAGAACAGCAGCAAAGAACAAGAAACCTCAGGCATAAAACAAACAATCTAATGAGAAAGAAATATACCATAAGTAAATTCATGGTGACTAAATATCTAGTATGACATCCACTGATGATGGTCCAACACACACGGATGTCCAACATACATCATTGGTGCCCTTAGTCTTGTAAATACAAATAGAAACCAAGACTCTTCTCCCTGGCCAGTTGCAAGTACTTTTACTGTCTGCGGAGAGGTTACATTTTGCTGTATTTCCTCTGCGAGCAGAAGGCCAGTCGTTGCTTCCTTTGGGGGTAATAAGTCACCCGCGCTCACAGACCCAAACAGTCAGAAGCCAGTGCTGACACGGTATAGCTGAAAACATCCCTGAGCAAGCTTTGAGCCTATTACAGAGATCTTCTTGGTAAATTAGTGGAATGACTTTCTGTGCTGGCTCAGGATCATGCAGGAATATGTCCATTGAATTAAATCCCCCTTCCAATGATGCCTTCAACGAGCACCTGACATACCTATGGCATCAGTGATGAACTTCCTTTTTACATCACTGATACGTGGTATTACTAAGTGGGATATCAACCACATTTTAGCGTGCTTAATGCAGAATCCTTTCAAACTAATGGCTGGTTATGACATAGCCTGCTTCCATGAAAGGCACGGGGCACAAGTGAGCTGAAAGCCCTTTGCACCTCTAGACAACACACTGTTTTGCAAGACAGCACTTTTACAGTTCAGGAGGGATGGACTAAATCTCACGGAGTGGATTTTTTGTCCAGTCGTCAACATCACACCCGTTCCACATCGCGAAGTTGTACATTATCAATCCCAGGCATGCTCTTGGTTTCTATCAGAACAGAACCTAAACAAGCTCTTTCAAAAATTGCCTTTGCCAAATGGATCATCTCTTTTCTGTTTCTTCCAAGGGTCACCCCTTATTTGAATGTCTGTACTTATTTCTCTAGAATTAAGGCCCCTTTTAGATATGGAGGGCTTTGCGTGGGCCACACCATAAACATTCTGCAAGGGCTATTCTCTAGATTCTTCATCCCACCGTGATGCATAATTCTCCCAAGGAATTTTAAGAAACATACTTGCTTAAGTACTCGGCTGCCCAGTGCACTCATTCTCCGCCTCCATCCTTTCATACTCTTACAGTGGATTCTGTTCACAGTTTGTGTGTAAGAGGCTGCTTGGATGTAGGATGAAGTTAGCTGCATAGCCACCTTGTTACTCTTAGCTTGTAACCTCTCTCCTGTATCTAATACCTTCCTGCCTGCCGCATTTCCATAACGAAACCTTTACACCGTGAGGCTCCTTCTTTAAGACACAGAACTGGTGAGCTTGCTGACCCATGCAGATGAAGGTGACATAGACACATTTACATGTTCGCACATGTATGCTACCACTTGCAAAAAGCTTTGATAAACATTTTCCGGCCGTGCCCCTAGATGGCATGGACAGCCCCCACCCTCAGTTTGAAGAGACAAGACCTTAGGGACAATAGGTGACAAGGTCAGCATACATGATGGCTTTATATGTGATCAGGATGCACTCTAAACTGATGTCATTGAAAGAGGGAGTTCTGGTGGCATGAGGCTGTTGAATTGGAAGAGTCAGTGTTTCAGAGTTGCTTGGACGGTTCGTAGAGAGCTGGATGATATTTCAGGGAGGGACATGCCTGTGTGTGCCTCAATGGGTGCGTGTGTTTGCAACGCAGGGAAATGTGTGTAAATGCACGGCGAACAATATGGAATTTGGTGGTGGTGAGGTGCTAGGTTTGAGATTGTAAGAAATGGAATGGGGTTTGGCAGGGAATTGTGCAGTCCAGGGGATGCACAAGACATGCACAAATTTGTAAACTAGCATTAGGGACTTGTCGATTGTATGTTGTTCTGTAAGAGCCAGCTTGCCTGATGTCTAAAGGGGGTGATGGAGGCAGATCGAAGTGTGTTATATAGGGTGGGGTCTGTAAGAAGTAAAGGGAACATATCAGGAGGCTGTTGTTGGAGCCTAGTTTGCAGAGTACCAGGGCATCAATAATTGTCTTGGAGATCTCGGGGTGATTGTATCATGTGGATGCTGGGCAGCTGATATTGGGCAGAGATGCCGCTGGGCTGATGAGGGGGCGGAGAAGCATTATGCTGTTGAAAGAGGACCCCATGGTTTTAAAGCTCACCTCATTTGGCATTGCTCTAAATAGTGTCCATTCTCTTCCCCTTTCCTGTTTTGTCCGCCCCGCTCTTGTCTTACTATGCAGGTGTACGTGGCACAGGTAAGGGTTCCGGGATGTCTCTTTGCACCATACGCTGTGTTTATAAAGGCTGCTGCTTGTGGCTTTTCATTACCTGCCTCCCTGCGTGAAACACTTCCACCCTAATGTTTCCTTCCATCTTAACCCCATGTGCTGTGAAGAATATTAACTGCGTTATTAATCCCAGTGTGAAGAATGCTTCTCTGTTTCCATTCTTTGTAAGCTTCGTGATTTGCAACTGCCCAGAATCGAGGTGGGAAATACACCTTTTGACATTGGACGTTAGCGTTGCCCAATGAAGTCTTCTCCTTTTGAGCTGCAGTATTACGCTTTTTGACTAACATTGCCTAACCGTACTCTTTCCTTTGATTTTGTGTCTGGTGTTTTGTGAGTAAAACCCTGGGAGGTGAACCAGGATTTCAATCTTTGGTGGTGGTCAAAACAGAAGATCAGGCTGTTCGTAAAAGCGTGCACTTCTAGCATTTTCCTCGTGCTAGGGCATGTCCACCACACTGTAAGCTCCACTAGAAAACATCTTGCAACATTGTCAGAGGTCAAGGTGTTCCCCACGTCATTCCAGTGGCCTTGGCAAATGCAAGGAGGCTCCTCCACCAATACCACGCTCCCCAGGGGGACAGTGTCCCACTGAATCCCAAATGGGGGACAGACTTGATCATACATTCAGAGTTTCCGCCAGGGTCCTCTCCTTTAGCCCAGCTAGAGCATTGAAGCATCATACCCTGCAGCCCTCCCCCTCACTACCCCCCCACCGCTGCTTCACAACCATCAGCCTATTGTCATGACACATGTTTAGCAATGTGCATTAAATCGACAAATACACACCCACAAACGCGGAGACTTGGGCCCTCCCAATAGTGACCGTTCAAATACTCGACTACCAGAGTGTCAGCCAATAAAAAGACTCTCTCATCCCTTCCTCTCGTTTTCTTCTTTTCTTTATGGTAAAACCTTTCATGTCCCCATCTTTACTACATGCTCCACTTTGTAGACCAACAGGATGAGCACTAGCTCTGTTGTTATTATTGAGAACCTTATCAAAGTTATTGAGGAGATCAGCATTGAACTCAGGGCAGTACACTTCACGACAAGATGGCGGCTTCAGTTTCCCCACTGTGAACTAGAGCCCATAGCTTTCCACTCTCCCTCTTCAGCACCATAAGAAACGTCAAGGTAACTATATCAAAGGCGCACAAAGTTTGCGTTTGAAGGCCATACGAGAGGTGCCTATTGCAGGGATGAATGCAGCTGTGCATCTATTCAGGAGCGCTCTTCTTTACCAAACCGGGCAACATATGCATGTGTCTATTAGACGTCTGCGGGTCTTGCTGAGAAGTGCTGGTCCTTAAACATGAGATGTATCGCACCTCTATGAAGAAGAACTGGTCCATTCCCATTCACAGTTTAGCAGCCCACTGAGCAGTGCTAGTATTTCCCTCTTAATAGTAAATCAGCCACGTTCAGAAGTGCTATCTCCCTCCCACTAAAGGTTTGCCTGCCACTACTGAGATAAATCAGTTCTGATCCATAGATAGTATAGAGGTTTTGGTGAGAGGTGCTGTGACCGTCCCCTTGAATGGGAAGGGGGTGTCCTCATAGGTTCCAGAGTTCTCTATCCAGAATAAGCACTGAATTTGTAAAAGCAAGTCTAGATAGATCCAATTATGAACATTTATCTTACATGAATATTCTGAGAATCTGGCCTGGACCCAGCATTCCTGGGCCTGCTCTAGACTCCCCTGCATGCGATTATATCATTGCTTGTGAGAAGTGCTGAGACATCCCCATTTCACTATAGCATTAGGCATGAGCCACTGACAACTAATGTTATTCTCTGTCTGCCCAGCAGAGTGTGCATTACAGCTGCCTAGGATTGCAGACATGAGTTCAGACCCCACCAACATTTAACCACCACCAAGAGCCCAGCACCCTCCTCCCTCTCTTTCGTCGGTCAGATGCTGGGTTCTGGCTGAATTCAGAGCAACAAATGACCTGGTGTAAATTTCCCTTTTTCACCAGAGTTAGTACTAATTACATTGGGTCCTTCGACCCTCAAATGGGGTTGCTTATAGAATGTTCTGCCCTGATGACAGCTCTCTAGTTCCTCTAAAGATGTTTTCTGATGTGAGTCAGCTGGATTTCCAGTCCTGCTCCTATGTGGTTGCTGGAGACTGTGCTGTGAAAGTTGAGTATTCTTACTCCCAGACTCCAGGCCCTTTTCTATTACCCCAACCACATTGTTTCATTGTCTGAGATTGGCTAGCAGAATGAGGTTCACAAGCCCCATTCATGCATATCATCAGGTTTGGGTATAGTAAGCAACCCTAGGGCCACATGTACAAAAGGTTTTAGCAGTCGCAAACGGAGAATTGGTCCATTTGCGACTACTAACTAGCCTTTGACATATACTAACCCTATTTTGCAAGTCTGTAACCTATTACTAAATTGCAAAATAGGGTTTGTGAGTCGGTATTAGGAAGGGGTGTGTTAAGGGCGTCCTTTCCCAATATCAAATCTCAGCGGGATCTATAAACGTTTTGCGACTGGATTGCGGTTACAAAACATTCGCAGGTTAGCATCAATTTCAAATTGCTGGTAACCCATAAAGCAAAGAAGAAGGGGTCCCCAAGGGACCCCTTCCCCTTTGTGAATGTAGGCGCAAATATTTTTTAAGAGCAGGCAGTTGTCCCACGGACCACTGCCTGCTCTTAAAAAATTAAAAGAAAACTTTTCATTTTTTTTTTTTGTAATGCATCTCGTTTACCTTTAAGGTAAACTGAGTGCATTACAAAAAATTGCTTTGTTTAAAAAGCAGTCACAGACATGGTGGTTTGCTGACCACAGCAGGCCACCATCCCTGTGATTTTTGGCCATTTGCGACCTACTGGGAATTGCAAACAGTGTCAAACACCTTGTAGTACATCACTGCTTGTGATTTCCTAATAGCGAATCACTAAAATACGTTATTAGGAAATTTCAAACCCACAATTTCATCCATCTGGTACCATATGACTTAAGTGCTCATTGCTCACATCTGCTTGCCAGTGCAGTGTTAAGACTGACAGACTCACCGGTTCTGCCATCATTCTTAGATCAATACATTGAGAGTGATAATTAATTATTTCAGCACTACAAAACGGCAACAATGTGGTGCTAGCTCGCTCAGTATAGGCAGGAAGTAGTTATTATCTGTTTTTCTCACTTGGGATGTCCCTGAGCCTTAGTGTTTGAAACTAAATAAACCAGCCAGCCAGCCAGGACTGCAACAAGCCCACCAAGCCTCTGCCATGCCAAGCACAACCAAAATGTTTATGTCTGGAGAGTCCCTTCGCCCATTTTTAGGACTGCAACAAACTTTCTTAGGGAGGTTTAAAACCTGAAGGAGCTTGCTCTGCTGGTAACCAGTGAAAGGAAGTATTCCTAAACCTAGCTGTTTTTACTGAGAATGAGGCAGCTGGTCAGTAAGGTTGTTGTTTGTTTTGCTGCATGTTGTTGATGGTATTTTGATGCACTCTTACTGTGAGTGTTCCTTGAAGCTGCTGCCTTCCTTCCTTCCTGTCTCTACCAGCACTGTTGGAGGGTAATCAATGGCATTAGCATGATTGGCAGCTTCTCCACTCCTCTGGTTTTGTGCTTTGCGCGTTGGTATTTGTTGTCTGCTGAGCTTTTGGCTGCCTATGTGTGTGCCTGCTATTTTCTTTGGCACGGATGCTGAATTGATGCAAAACAATGTAATGCCAAACTGAGCTGTCTCTCTCCTAATGGAATCCATACTCTCCAAACAGCATGTTATAAATGTAGCCCTCTCATAGGCATTCTATGAAAGGGAAGCCCCCTTGAGATACGTCTCCATTCAGATTAGAAGTTCACTGTGCTGCATGGAGTAGGACGTGCTCTCTTTTATATCATGATACCTGGTTAAGCTTAAATAAAATTTCATTCTGTCTTTACGTTGATGATATACAATTGTTAAGGCCCACAGCGGTCTCATAAGTGTCTGAGCAAGATTAGGTCATTCCATTACTTCAAATGCAGAAAATCTGTCCAAAGCAGGGTCTGGATGGCCAGGCCGATGACAGATCTTTAGGATAGTTGATGATCTTGCAAATATGTCCTTATTTGGGCTGTGACATGTACATTTAAATATTAGGTGGACATCCAGAAAATGCAGAATGTATGCTGAACCTGGACCCATGTAGAACACACCTGGTCTACACTTTTCTGATTAAACTCCAACAATTGTAGCCTCCAGAGTTGAAGAACTTCTTCCATCTCATCTGTTGATGATGTCCTCGCAACATCTCTTCTTTGTGTCGGAGACAGAGGAATTGCTTTTCCATTATCCAATCATTAAGAGACAACTAGGTTGTACTTGCCATTCCCATGTGTGCTTTAAGGAATTCCAGTCTGTATTGTTGTTCGAACCGAAATCGATCCTGAAAGTATACACTCTCATGTTATCAAGGACATTTTTGTCATGACCCCGAAAGTCACACACCACTGACTGCGGGCAAGTTGTAATCCAAGCAAATTGTATTTTATGCTTAAACTTGCACATATTACCCTAACTATGACCAAGCTAAATAGACTGCCAGGATTTTGTTTAGGGCAGTCGGCCAAGCATCAATTTACTTATCTTAGTGGAGGGTAGAAAGACAGCATTTGCCAAAAATTGGCTGATGCCCTGTTTGTTCTCCTCACGGTGCGGTGGCTCTTTCAACATTCGATGGAACAAGTGTTCTTGATGGTGGAGCTCCTCTTTGCTCTGGCATCAAGGAAAAACAACTCTGGTTGGAATGACATTGGACAGGTAACCATACTTAGGGTGATTACTTTTCCCACCAAGGAATGATACCTTCTTTAAGCATCTTTCTTTGAAAGAAACAGAAGTACCAACCGCTGGCATAGCAGGAGCTGCTGCTGCCACCTTTCCCCAAGCTACTCCAGCAATGAAGATGTGAGCCTCTGTGAGAGTGAAGACTTCTAGTTTGGCACTAAACTCCAGAGCTGGTGGGCCACTGGGACTGCTGTGATCCACCAATTCTAAATTGCTCCTTAGGTATTTTTCAATTCTAATTGATTCTCAGCAGACTCTCAGCCTCCATTAAACCTTAAAATCAAATCACTTGGAAGTAGTTGTCTTTCAACAGCTATCCCTAAAATCTGAAACTTCCTACCAGATGAATTATGTTCATGAACAAATCTAATACATTATGCCAAAGCTTACTTATTGAGAAAATATTATTTCTAATGCTCCCCTCTTCTCTTGTAGAAGCTGAAGGTACATAGGTTTAAGCGTTAATAGAATTACTCAGAAGTAAGCATTTTGGAGATGCTTACTGCATCAGATATTGCACCCATTGGCATTAAGGTCTGTAATGAGAAAGATGTCTGTGGAGGTGCTCACATTGATGACAGCCTTGTTAATGAAAAGTGGCAAAAGGGGCACCAGGGTATTTAATGTGGTCCATACAGTTTGAACTTCAGCAAGGATACTGTTTAAAATCTGATTTATTTGAATTAATCTTTCAGGCTCAGCGATCCGGCACTGTGACGTCGACAAGGGCTGGCAAGAACCCGACCTGTTCAACTGTACATCCCCTCACTTCATGGAGCTCATAGCTCAGGTAAGTTTCATAGATTCCATTTCTCTGCAAATGACTCGTCCCCATTCCAGTGCTACATGGCACAAGTACCACCTAGGGTGAAACTAAGTTTCTGTCCAGCATGACATTTCAGGTAGAAAGCAGAACTTGCCCCTTGAGACATAACATATCATAAGGTGATTGTAATCCTTTACCTCATGCATGCTTCTTCAACTTCATTAGAAAAAAATGTTTCTAGCTGAAAGGGCTCGAAAGCTACTAAGCAGTGCAAATTTTTATAATGTGTGAAACTGAACAGGTTAACTCCCTGCTGATTGCTATTGTCAGGCTTCTAAAGAGTGAGAATTTCCTCCAGATGTTGTTATCCAAAATGAATAGTTTGTGGTAAATCTCTCATGTCGTTGGGCAAACCCTACATATTTAGGTATGGTTCAGATATGGCCTATGGAGTTTTTTAGTCATTTTTGTTGGATTCCAGTTTGTGTTTACATTGAAGTGTTCTCTAAACATCAGTTATTATAGGAGGCAGTCAGAATTTATAAGAGTCCTAAACGTTTCTCCTCCGAGTGACTGGCATAGCTCTTGACTGGACTCCATCCTATCTGGAGGACATATCACAAGCCATACAAATTCACCCTATGTGCTCTTCTTTTAAGGCAGCTGAAGATGGGGTGTCCCAGGATTCGGCCCTAAGTCCAACCCTGTTCAATGTTTATTTACCCCCACTTGCCACTCTTATAAGATCTCATGGCTCATTTTTATCAACTATGCTGATGATACTTGCTTGACTCTAACTTTAAACCACTCCCAGACTGATATGGTGGGCCCTTTTCAACCAAATCCACCATGATGTGGAACAGGGAACTAGATGCCTTCATGAGATCAAAGCTTCACAGGGACATTAATGGGAAAGGGCAGCTATTCATGAGTGTGATGTCACCACTCCACAGGTGCACCGATCCCAGCTGCACAGGGCTCCTGGTGGAACAGTAAAGCTATATGCCTGTGTGGTATCACAACTCCAAAGGCGCACTGATCACTGCCGCAAAGGGACACTCATGAAACTTTAAAGCTAATGGCATTATTACATATGAGATCACAGCTCCTCAGAGACACTCCTGGAAGATGTCAGCTATGCACTAGTATGGTATCACAGCTCCATATTCACACTCGTGTGATAGGACAGGTATGCACTAGCATGATATCACAGCTCCACAGAGGTATCCATGGAAAAAGCCAACTATACACCAGTAAGACATCACAGCTCCTCTGAAACACTCATACATCAGGGAGCAATTGACCTCTATGACACCATAGCTCCACAAAGACACTCATACATCAGAGAACTATACACCTCTATGACATCACAGCAACTCAGAAACACTCATACCTCAGGGAGAAATAGACCTCTATGACATCACAGCTCCTCAGGGGCACTCATACAGCAGAGAGGTATAGACCTCTACGACATTATAGCTCCTCAGAGGCAGTCATATATCAGAGAGCAATAGACCTCTATGACATTATAGCTTGTAGGAAAGTACCATCTTGCCTGGCATGTTACCCCCATTTTTCACTGTATATATGTTGTTTTAGTTGTATGTGTCACTGGGACCCTGGTAACCCAGGGCCCCAGTGCTCATAAGTGTGCCTGAATGTGTTACCTGTGTAGTGACTAACTGTCTCACTGAGGCTCTGCTAATCAGAACCTCAGTGGTTATGCTCTCTCATTTCTTTCCAAATTGTCACTGACAGGCTAGTGACCATTTTTACCAATTTACATTGGCTTACTGGAACACCCTTATAATTCCCTAGTATATGGTACTGAGGTACCCAGGGTATTGGGGTTCCAGGAGATCCCTATGGGCTGCAGCATTTCTTTTGCCACCCATAGGGAGCTCTGACAATTCTTACACAGGCCTGCCACTGCAGCCTGAGGGAAATAACGTCCACGTTATTTCACAGCCATTTTTCACTGCACTTAAGTAACTTATAAGTCACCTATATGTCTAACCTTTACCTGGTAAAGGTTAGGTGCAAAGTTACTTAGTGTGAGGGCACCCTGGCACTAGCCAAGGTGCCCCCACATTGTTCAGAGCCAATTCCCTGAACTTTGTGAGTGCGGGGACACCATTACACGCGTGCACTACATATAGGTCACTACCTATATGTAGCTACACAATGGTAACTCCGAATATGGCCATGTAACATGTCTATGATCATGGAATTGCCCCCTCTATGCCATCCTGGCATAGTTGGCACAATCCCATGATCCCAGTGGTCTGTAGCACAGACCCTGGTACTGCCAGACTGCCCTTCCTGGGGTTTCACTGCAGCTGCTGCTGCTGCCAACCCCTCAGACAGGCAGCTGCCCTCCTGGGGTCCAGCCAGGCCTGGCCCAGGATGGCAGAACAAAGAACTTCCTCTGAGAGAGGGTGTGACACCCTCTCCCTTTGGAAAATGGTGTGAAGGCAGGGGAGGAGTAGCCTCCCCCAGCCTCTGGAAATGCTTTGTTGGGCACAGAGGTGCCCAATTCTGCATAAGCCAGTCTACACCGGTTCAGGGACCCCTTAGCCCTGCTCTGGCGCGAAACTGGACAAAGGAAAGGGGAGTGACCACTCCCCTGACCTGCACCTCCCCTGGGAGGTGTCCAGAGCTCCTCCAGTGTGCTCCAGACCTCTGCCATCTTGGAAACAGAGGTGCTGCTGGCACACTGGACTGCTCTGAGTGGCCAGTGCCACCAGGTGACGTCAGAGACTCCTGCTGATAGGCTCCTTCAGGTGTTAGTAGCCTATCCTCTCTTCTAGGTAGCCAAACCCTCTTTTCTGGCTATTTAGGGTCTCTGTCTCTGGGGAAACTTTAGATAACGAATGCAAGAGCTCATCCGAGTTCCTCTGCATCTCTCTCTTCACCTTCTGATAAGGAAACGACCGCTGACCGCGCTGGAAGCCTGCAAACCTGCAACATAGTAGCAAAGACGACTACTGCAACTCTGTAACGCTGATCCTGCCGCCTTCTCGACTGTTTTCCTGCTTGTGCATGCTGTGGGGGTAGCCTGCCTCCTCTCTGCACCAGAAGCTCCAAAGAAATCTCCCGTGGGTCGACGGAATCTTCCCCCTGCAAACCGCAGGCACCAAAAAGCTGCATTACCGGTCCCTTGGGTCTCCTCTCAGCACGACGAGCGAGGTCCCTCGAATCCAGCGACTCTGTCCAAGTGACCCCCACAGTCCAGTGACTCTTCAGCCCAAGTTTGGTGGAGGTAAGTCCTTGCCTCACCTCGCTGGGCTGCATTGCTGGGAACCGCGACTTTGCAGCTACTCCGGCCCCTGTGCACTTCCGGCGGAAATCCTTCGTGCACAGCCAAGCCTGGGTCCACGGCACTCTAACCTGCATTGCACGACTTTCTAAGTTGGTCTCCGGCGACGTGGGACTCCTTTGTGCAACTTCGGCGAGCACCATTTCACGCATCCTCGTAGTGCCTGTTTCTGGCACTTCTCCGGGTGCTACCTGCTTCAGTGAGGGCTCTTTGTCTTGCTCGACGTCCCCTCTCTCTTCAGGTCCAATTTGCGACCTCCTGGTCCCTCCTGGGCCCCAGCAGCGTCCAAAAACGCCAAACGCACGATTTGCGTCTAGCAAGGCTTGTTGGCGTCCTTCCGGCGGGAAAACACTTCTGCACGACTCTCCAAGGCGAGAGGGATCCGTCCACCAAAGGGGAAGTCTCTAGCCCTTTTCGTTCCTGCAGAAACCTCAGCTTCTTCTGTCCAGTCGAAGCTTCTTTGCACCCGCAGCTGGCATTTCCTGGGCATCTGCCCATCTCCGACTTGCTTGTGACTTTTGGACTTGGTCCCCTTGTTCCACAGGTACCCTAGATTGGAAATCCACAGTTGTTGCATTGCTGGTTTGTGTCTTTCCTGCATTATTCCTCTAACACAACTACTTTGTCCTTAGGGGAACTTTAGTGCACTTTGCACTCACTTTTCAGGGTCTTGGGGAGGGTTATTTTGCTAACTCTCACTATTTTCTAATAGTCCCAGCGACCCTCTACAAGATCACATAGGTTTGGGGTCCATTCGTGGTTCGCATTCCACTTTTGGAGTATATGGTTTGTGTTGCCCCTATCCCTATGTTTCCCCATTGCATCCTATTGTAACTATACATTGTTTGCACTGTTTTCTAAGACTATACTGCATATTTTTGCTATTGTGTATATATATCTTGTGTATATTTCCTATCCTCTCACTGAGGGTACACTCTAAGATACTTTGGCATATTGTCATAAAAATAAAGTACCTTTATTTTTAGTATAACTGTGTATTGTGTTTTCTTATGATATTGTGCATATGACACTGAGTGGTACTGTAGTAGCTTCACACGTCTCCTAGTTCAGCCTAAGCTGCTCTGCTAAGCTACCATTATCTATCAGCCTAAGCTGCTAGACACCCTATACACTAATAAGGGATAACTGGGCCTGGTGCAAGGTGCAAGTACCCCTTGGTACTCACTACAAGCCAGTCCAGCCTCCTACATAGCTCCACAGGAAAAAGCAATCAGTGTTCACATGTGAACAGTGACCCCCTGTGGAAGAAACCACAACCAAAGCTCAGGTAAACAAGAGTGCAAAAGTACAAAATTAGTTTTTGGTATACAAACTGCACAATTCCTAATCCATCACAATGATCCATAGTCGCCTGTACGTGTGTCAGCCAAGGGATGGCACTTTACACATATGAACTTGCTGTGTGATATCTGAAGAGAAATGTGGTTTATGCTGCTGATAAACAACTTCTTAAAACTTGACCCTGTATAATGTTTTTTAAATATCATATCGTTTACAGTAGTTTTACTGCTTTGTATACATAACTGTTCTTTGAATGAGAGCAGTGTGAACCACTAATATACTAAATACCCAGGTTCACACAGACATTGGGTTGCTCTTGTTTCTCTAGATGTACTCTCCTAGACAGTCAAAGATTAGGGTTCTTGGTTTGTTTGAGCTGTGTGGGAGCTATCCACAGCAAAACACTGGTTTACGGTGAGCTGTGTGCTGTTTGGAGCCCACCAAGTAGTTAAAGAGGACAGCCCCAGACATTCACTGGATACAGACAGCCATGACAGATGTCCACTCAATTCACTCAGAAGCAACAGAAATGCAGCCCATATTATGCACTAGTTAGAGGACGCCATGACAGGTGATTTCTATGGACTACCCATGAGCTAGAGGTGAGCAACCCCAAGCAAGCTCTGGTACATGCAGCCCTGGTGAATGCGTCCATACATGAGTGATGAAGATGTAACTAATAGGCATGCACAGAAGAGGAGGAGACACTGCACATGGTCTTGAAGGATCAAACCCACAGCCATGATTTGGTTATAGGCAGCCAAGGCGCGCCCACTAAATAAAGCTGACCAACTTGCAAGGGCAGGAGACAAACAGAAGTGACAGTATAGAATCAAGATGCTATGGCTTAATGCCCAGCTCCTGCAAGTCACATTTGGTGCTTTATCGACAGCAATTACCAGAACCAGGCCAGTGTCAGTGTTTGCTAGCTGGGGAAGTGCTCCGTGGTCTCTCCATGAGCACGAGAGCAGCAGCCCACACGCAAGCACTGGTTACAGGAAGCAAGAGGGAATACTCAAGCATCCCAAATAGTAGCGGCGGAGGAGCAGGCCACAGGCCTGGGAAATGCTATATGGTGAATGCCCTATAGAGCTCACCCAGGAGGGACACTACACAAAACTACATTTTTGTGTTCTTTTATTGTGCGCATCTGAGCTTTGTTTTGAGTTATTCTGGAGTCAAGCTGTTATGCTTCTGGAAGCAGCCCTGTCTAACAAAAGGCGGGTTTGCAGAACAGCACTCGACATTATTTACTATTACAAATGCCCCATTACGAGGTACAGGGAAACTCAGAAAGTAAGGTCTTAAAACACAGATGAACTGAAGAATAAATATGATTTCTAAAGCACGGCTGAGACCTCAAAGTTATGATGGCTCTCGGTCCTGTAAGAAAACAGACCCTGAGCACGAGAATACCATCCATGGGCCGCTATACATGGAAGAGCCACGGGCCTTTCTTTAGGGCTTGGCGGATGGAGTTACTCCGTCACAAACATGACGGCTATCTCGTCCACCGCACTACGATCCCATTATATCCTATGGAAATTGTGGTACAGCGGGCGGGATATCTGTCCCATTTGTGACGGAACAACCTGTCCGCCAAACTCCTAAATCAGGTCCCAAGTCTTCAGTGCATTCCTGAATAGCACCAGGTCCTGACATGTTCTCAGTGAGGGCGGCAAACTGCCCCACAGTTGTGTAGCTCTGACTGAACAGCCCCCCCAACCCCCCCCTAAGTCCTCACTTGTGAACACAAAGAGGACTGGCCTTAAAAGAGTGCAGAGCTGTTGACAGCGAATAGCGTTTGAATTTTCTTTGCACAAAAAGAGCGGCCATCTTGTGAAGAACCCTGAAAGTAATGCATAAAGATCTGAAAGTGACCCTCTCTGCCAGGGAAGTCAGTGAAGCTCTGCAAGGGCCCGTGATGAGGGTGAGGATGCAGCGGATAAGCTGGAGAGCCCAGTAGTGGGGTGTAGCAGTAATCCAGTCTGCTCAGAATGCTGCTTTGAACCCCCTGTGCCCTCGCTGGAATGGGAGCGTAGGGTAGTATTTTCTAAAGCACGCACAACAGGGCAAAGCAGATGGAAGAGATCTTATTAAAATGTGCAGTAAGGGAAAGGCCAGTGTCTGATTGGACTCCTCAGTTGTGGTCAGACGAAGGCACTGCCGGCAGCACACTGTCAGACAGGGGCCAAAAATTAGACGGTAAAGGGGGGCTTGGTTTTCTTGTGACACAACAGAAGATATCACTTTTAGCTCCATTAAAGTTTAGTGAGTTATTATTCAACCGAGCCATACTAGTGCAAAGCTGCCCTGTCACACGAGTGTGAATATGGGGCTGTGATACCACACTAGTGCATAGCTGCTGTCTTCCAGGAGTGTCTCTGAGGAACTATGCTATCATGCTAGTGCATACCTGCCCTGTCACACGAGTGTGAATATGGAGCTGTGATACCATACTAGTGCATAGCTGCCATTTTCCAGGAGTGTCTCTGCATACCTGCCCTGTCACACGAGTGTGAATATGGAGCTGTGACACCATACTAGTGCATAACTGCCATTTTCCAGGAGTGTCTCTGCATACCTGCCCTGTCACACGAGTGTGAATATGGAGGTGTGACACCATACTAGTGCATAGCTGCCATCTTCCAGGAGTGTCTCTGAGGAACTATGGTATCATGCTAGTGCATACCTGCCCTGTCACACAAGTGTGAATATGGAGCTGTGATACCATACTAGTGCATAGCTGCCATCTTCCAGGAGTGTCACTGCATACCTGCCCTGTCACACAAGTGTGAATAAGGAGCTGTGATACCATACTAATGCATAGCTGCCATCTTCCAGGAGTGTCTCTGAGGAACTGATATCATGCTAGGGCATACCTGCCCTGTCACACGAGTGTGAATATGGAGCTGTGACACCATACTAGTGCATAGCTGCCATCTTCCAGGAGTGTCTCTGAGGAGCTGTGATATCATGCTAGTGCATACCTACCCTGTCACACGAGTGTGAATACGGGGCTGTGATACCACACTAGTGCATAGCTGCCATCTTCAAGGAGTGTCTCTGTGGAGCTGTGATATCATGCTAGTACATACCTGCCCTGTCACACGAGTGTGAATATGGAGCTGTGATACCATACTTGTGCATAGCTGCCATCTTCCAGGAGTGTCTCTGAGGAACTGATATCATGCTAGTGCATACCTGCCCTGTCACACGAGTGTGAATATGGAGCTGTAATACCATACTAGTGCACAGCTGCCATCTTCCAGGAGTGTCTCTGAGGAACTATATCATGCTAGTGCATACCTGCCCTATCAAACAAGTGTGAATATGGAGCTGTGATACCATACTAGTGCATAGCTGCCATCTTCCAGGAGTGTCTCTGAGGAGCTGATATCATGCTAGTGCATACCTGCCCTGTCACACGAGTGTGAATATGGAGCCATGATACCATACTAGTGCATAGCTGTCATCTTCCACGAGTGACTCTGCATACCTGCCCTGTCACATGAGTGTGAATATGGAGCTGTGATACCATACTAGTGCATAGCTGCCATTTTCCAGGAGTGTCTCTGAGGAGCTGTGATATCATGCTAGTGCATACCTGCTCTGTCACACGAGTGTGAAAATGGAGCTGTGATACCATACTAGTGCATAGCTGCCATCTTCCCGGAGTGTCTCTGAGGAACTGATATCATGCTAGTGCATACCTGTCCTGTCACACAAGTGTGAATATGGAGCTGTGATATCATACTAGCTCATAGCTGCCATCTTCCAGGAGTGTCTCTGAGGCATTGATATCATGCTAGTGCATACCTGCCCTGTCACACGAGTGTGAATATGGAGCTGTGATACCATACTAGTGCATAGCTGCCATCTTCCAGGAGTGTCTCTGAGGAACTGATATCATGCTAGTGCATACCTGCCCTGTCACACAAGTGTGAATATGGCGCTGTGATACCATACTAGTGCATAGCTGCCATCTTCCAGGAGTGTCTCAGAGGAACTGTGATATCATGCTAGTGCATACCTGCCCTGTCACACGAGCGTGAATATGGAGCTGTAATACCATACTAGTGCACAGCTGCCATCTTCCAGGAGTGTCTCTGAGGAACTATATCATGCTAGTGCATACCTGCCCTATCAAACAAGTGTGAATATGGAGCTGTGATACCATACTAGTGCATAGCTGCCATCTTCCAGGAGTGTCTCTGAGGAGCTGATATCATGCTAGTGCATACCTGCCCTGTCACACGAGTGTGAATATGGAGCCATGATACCATACTAGTGCATAGCTGCCATCTTCCACGAGTGACTCTGCATACCTGCCCTGTCACACGAGTGTGAATATGGAGCTGTGATACCATACTAGTGCATAGCTGCCATTTTCCAGGAGTGTCTCTGAGGAGCTGTGATATCATGCTAGTGCATACCTGCTCTGTCACACGAGTGTGAAAATGGAGCTGTGATACCATACTAGTGCATAGCTGCCATCTTCCCAGAGTGTCTCTGAAGAACTGATATCATGCTAGTGCATACCTGTCCTGTCACACAAGTGTGAATATGGAGCTGTGATATCATACTAGTGCATAGCTGCTATCTTCCGGGAGTGTCTCTGAGGCATTGATATCATGCTAGTGCATACCTGCCCTGTCACACAAGTGTGAATATGGGGCTGTGATACCATACTAGTGCACAGCTGCCATCTTCCATGAGTGTCTCTGAGGAACTGTATCATGCTAGTGCATACCTGCCCTATCACACAAGTGTGAATATGGAGCTGTGATACCATACTAGTGCATAGCTGCCACCTTGCAGGACTGTCTCTGAGGAACTGTGATATCATGCTACTGCACACCTGCCATGTCCCACGAGTGTGAATATGGAGCTGTGATACCATAAGAGTGCATAGCTGCCATCTTCCAGGAGTGTCTCTGAGGAGCTGTGATATCATGCTAGTGCACAGCTGCCATGTCACACAACTGAGAATATGGAGCTGTGATACCATACTAGTGCATAGCTGCCATCTTCCAGGAGTGTATCTGAGGAACTGATACCATGCTAGTGCATACCTGCCCTGTCACACGAGTGTGAATATGGAGCTGTGATACCATACTAGTGCACAGCTGCCATCTTCCATGAGTGTCTCTGAGGAACTGTATCATGCTAGTGCATACCTGCCCTATCACACAAGTGTGAATAGGGAGCTGTGATACCATACTAGTGCACAGCTGCCATCTTCCAGGAGTGTCTCTGTGGAGCCCGATAGCAAACTAGTGCACACCTGACCTTTCACACGAGTGTGAATATGGAGCTGTGTTACCATACTAGTGCATAGCTGCCATCTTCCAGGAGTGTCTCTGAGGAGCTGTGATATCATGCTAGTGTATAGCTGCCCTGTCACACAAGTGTGAATATGGAGCTATGATATCATACTAGTGCATAGCTGCCATCTTCCAGGAGTGTCTCTGAGGCATTGATATCATGCTAGTGCATACCTGCCCTGTCACACAAGTGTGAATATGGAGCTGTGATACCATACTAGTGCATAGCTGCCATCTTGCAGGAGTGTCTCTGAGGAACTGTGATATCATGCTACTGCACACCTGCCATGTCCCACGAGTGTGAATATGGAGCTGTGATACCATAAGAGTGCATAGCTGCCATCTTCCAGGAGTGTCTCTGAGGAGCTGTGATATCATGCTAGTGCATAGCTGCCATGTCACACGAGTGAGAATATGGAGCTTAGATACCATACTAGTGCATAGCTGCCATCTTCCAGGAGTGTCTCTGAGGAACTGATATCATGCTAGTGCATACCTGCCCTGTCACACGAGTGTGAATATGGAGCTGTGATACCATACTAGTGCACAGCTGCCATCTTCCATGAGTGTCTCTGAGGAACTGTATCATGCTATTGCATACCTGCCCTATCACACAAGTGTGAATAGGGAGCTGTGATACCATACTAGTGCACAGCTGCCATCTTCCAGGAGTGTCTCTGAGGAGCTCGATAGCATGCTAGTGCACACCTGACCTGTCACACAAGTGTGAATATGGAGCTGTGTTACCATACTAGTGCATAGCTGCCATCTTCCATGAGTGTCTCTGAGGAGCTGTGATATCATGCTAGTGCATAGCTGCCCTGTCACACAAGTGTGAATATGGAGCTGTGATACCATACTAGTGCACAGCTGCCATCTTCCAGGAGTGTCTCTGAGGAACTGATATCTCATATGTAGTAATAGCGTTTAGCTTTAAAGTTTCATGAGTGTCCCTGTGAGGCAGTTATCAGTGATACCACACAGACATATACTTTTACTGTTCTATGAGCATCCCTGTGCTGCGGTGTAAACCAATGTGGAAAGGTCCTGGGGAAGACTCTTCATAAGACATATGACTCTTGTTTTCTCCCTCACAGAAGTATTTCTTTGTTTTGAGGAGCTGGGACGCTGCTTCACAAGCTAATACACTGTCCATATACATGTGGATCCACTGGGGGCGTGGCCAGGCAACCAAAATGGCGCACGCTTGAGAACGTGGCGCCGGAGGGGCCTACGATTAATCCTCGAAAACAGCCAACCCTCCGGGACCCTCGACTCGGAGAGTCGGTATCCGGGGGCTCTGGAGGCCCAGAGGAACGAGGCGGAGCCCGATCCCGGAGTGTAGGGGGCGTCTCTGGAGCCAGCTTTGTGGGGCCTGCGGCCGTCGTTGAGGCCGGGGACTTGCGTGGTGACGCGGACCTGCCGGCGGCTCCGGTGCTTGCCGGAGGAGGACGTTGAAGGGCGGTCCCTCCCCAGCCTAGCAGAGAACACGCTGCAGTGAATCTGATAAAGCGCCCGTGTGCGCTGAAAGCGCGACGGGGTTCGCGGTCCGCCAGTGGTGTCAGTGCGGGCCCGGCACCCACAACGAGGAATTGACTCTGGGGAACGAGGCACAGCCCCAGTGGATTTGTGGAGGTGCCCTGGGCTATCGGGGCGACCCCAAAGAGGCCGTATTGGGTCCCACCTTTGCAGAACACATGAACATCAAGGCACAAGGATAAAATACGGTGCTGGTGAGAGCCTGGCTCACTTGTGGATGGTGGTGTCGGCGACCGGGAACGGGGCAGTGCCCCAGCAAAGTAAGTGAAACGCCTGGGCAGGCAGAGCGATCTCACACTGCACACGATTTATGGACATCAGAAATGAGCCCAGTCCCCTCTAAGGACATGAAGCAGAAGTGAGGGGGTGAATCCTACCATACTTGGCCGTAAGGAGAGAGCGCACTGGGACTAAGGTGAAGGTGGAAACGAGAAGGGCTGCAATAGTCGCTACTGCCCTGGGTGGTGTACTGCGCCCGAAAGAGGAAACGCTGGAAGTGGGGGGCAGTAAAGACCTGGGCCTGGTGCTGAGGGCGACAATAAGAAGGGTCTGCGGGGCCCCCAGGAGAGAGAGAACCAGGTGAAAGGGGGGGAACACTCTTAGAGAGCCACGA